>NC_091118.1:209818028-210165528 GCF_040183065.1 Periplaneta americana | reverse complement strand
GGTTAAAAAGTAAAGGTGATAGTGCATCTCCCTGCTTTAGCCCGCAGTGAATTGGAAAAGCATAAGATAGAAACTGACCTATACGGACTCTGCTGTATGTTTCACTGAGACACATTTTAATTAATCGAACTAGTTTCTTGGGAATACCAAATTCAATAAGAATATTATATAAAACTTCTCTCCTAACCGAGTCATACGCCTTTTTGAAATCTATGAATAACTGATTCACTGTACCCTTATACTCCCATTTTTTCTCCATTATCTGTCGAATACAAAATATCTGGTCAATAGTTGATCTATTACGCCTAAAACCACACTGATGATCCCCAATAATTTCATATACATATAGAGTTAATCTTCTCAAAAGAATATTGGACAAAATTTTGTACGACGTCAACAAAAGTGATATTCCTCGAAAGTTACTACAGTTATTCTTGTCCCCCTTCTTAAAAGATAGGTACGATTATGGACTCCTTCCATTGTTCTGGTACCATTTTCCTTTCCCAAATAGCAAGTAAAAGCTTATAAATTTCGTTAGATAATGCGCTTCCACCCTCTTGTATTAATCCTGCTGGAATTTGATCGATACCTGGAGACTTATAATGTTTCAGATTTTCTATCATAATTTCGAGTTCAGAAAGTGTGGGTTCGGGTATAAATGGCTCAGCAGTTTATATTTCAATTCCATCCCGATCATTTCTATTTGCCAGGTGTGCTATACCACAGTTTATTTTACCTGGGCCCTCCCCGTCCAGATCCAGACGCACTAACCTCTATGGGCAACGAGTCCCTTGATGTGGATCCATTTATGTTATCCTTGTGTAGAGGCTAGCTTAGTTCGGATCAATTTACAAGTGAGTGATTCATACATATACAATAGAATAGTATAGAATGTTGCGTACCTTGTTTATAATCATCAGTGCTTGCCTTGTATTGCTCTGTATATGAATATTGTGGTCGCAAAAAGACCCAGCAGTTATGCGACCTAAAATAAATCTTAAAAAATAGTAATATGCGTTGCAAGAGAGCTATGTTGATGTTTTGATGTTCGAGGAAAAGATTGAAAAAACGAAACGTAGTTAAGATTTTTTAATTTCCGAGAACATGAAAACAAACATACCGCTCGTGTATCGTACATTATTTTGTGCGAAGATCGTTTATTACATACCTGAAAGAGGAATTTCTAATTAGTTGCAATGAAATCTCCATCTTGGTTTCTGTTTAATGACGGCAACTTCGGAAAACCAAAATATCTTTCCTCAACATTGTTGCTATAAAATGTTTTCTGTGTTTACTATACTCCAGCAGGCCGTGATATACGTCTGTCTTTTTTTCCCCCCAGTCTATAAATGCGAACTTAAAACAAACGGTAAGATTATGTAATGATTTATTTTTCATTTTAATATTTTAACAATATTATTTATATAACATATTGCAGTAATAACATCGGCATCTGGAATCTTGTTGATTTTTTCACGGCTTCCTTAATGTTACTTGTATCAGGAATGCAATAAGTTTCGTGGAGTAGTAGAGTTTACTTAATTTTTGCAAATATTTAAAAACAATAATTAAAAGTGCAATTTAGGTGAAATTGCAGTGGTAAGTTTCCAATTTATAATTATTACTATGTTGAACGTCTCTAAAAATAATATGTTAAAAGCCTAAAGCAGTAAAATGAATGTCGCGCTTAAGCGGTAAGAAGAGGGAAATTGTTATGTGTGTTACGTTGGGAATACTGAATGTGGTATTTCACACTTACCGCGTATTGGTTTTGTGCGGAAACCAAGCAAATACGCACGATCTCGCACAAAATGTTTTATTTTCACTGACAGTTAAGGCCATAAAGCCTTCTTTCCCATTCATCCAGCCTTAATCAATACAATAGCGACACACACATTCAAATTATGAATATTTACAATACATTAAAGATTTTCTAGCAATATTCTTGAGTTAAGTTTTAACAACTAGTACATGTTTATTTAATTTGAGATAAAACCTATACAAAAAATTATTGATTTATGAGCTAATTTAATTTAATTTAGTCTAATGTAATATGAGGAAGGATTAAGTGCTAATAGACCTAGCTTACTTACTTACTTACAAATGGCTTTTAAGGAACCTGGAGGTTCATTGTCGCCCTCACATAATCCCGCCATCGGTCCCTATCCTGAGCAAGATTAATCCATTCTCTATCATCATATCCCACCTCCCTCAAATCCATTTTAATATTATCCTCCCATCTATGTCTCGGCCTCCCCAAAGGTCTTTTTCCCTCCGGTCTCCCAACTAACACTCTATATATGTTTCTGGATTCACCCATACGTGTTACATGCCCTGCCCATCTCAATCGTCTGGATTTAATGTTCCTAATTATGTCAGGTGAAGGATACAATGCGTGCAGTTCTGTGTTGACTTATTTATTCTTAAATAAATAAATAGATAAATATATCAATTTCGAGCGTTATATTAGAGAGAACTGTATAAGCCTGCGTTTTACTAGTAATTGGGCGATATGATCTTTATATTTAGGAATATTTGTATGAATTTTAGGAAAAAAAATAACAATAAAATGGGGGTGGAAGCAAATTTGTAGAAAGAGTGCACTTATTTATTCTTACTTACTTACTTACTTATTTACTTACTTACTTACTGGCTTTTAAGGAACCCAGAGGTTCATTGCCGCCCTCACATAAGCCCACCATCGGTCCCTATCCTGAGCAAGATTAATCCAGTCTCTATCATCATCAAAGCTCGGAAGTTGGGGACTTGTGTCTTTGAACGTGGCTAAGCGACCGGACTTCAATGTCAACAAACTCCCGCTTCCAGCACGGAGGTACTGTCAGGTCTGCTATAAAAGTGGTTCCTGGCTGGAACAACATAATGATAATATTATGATAGGTTGAAACACGTAATTTTATAGCATATATATAAATAAACATGCAAAATACATCAAATTTACAGTTCTGCTTTGTACATTTCATTACAGTGTACGACTACATGCATTCGAAGATTTTCGAACCCATTAATTCTTCGTCTGTTAGTTAAACATGATTTGAAACGAAGGAAACTTATTTCCACGTCACATGAAGTGACGGGAGCAAACTTTAATTTTTTTATTTTATTTATTTTAACTAGCTACCTAGTGAGTACAAATTGCATTTATAAAATAAAAATGTTTCTAGCCACTACCGTAAGAGTCAGGCTCGTGTACGGTGTGGTCTTAGTGAATAATATAACATAAAATTTACAAGGACAGTTTACTAAATACAGTAATTAACTTAATTCAAACCAATAAGTACAACACAAGAGCAAGAATAAAGAAGAAAGGGAAAACGAGAGAAAAATACACATTTAATATAAATTGACAATCCGACAGAAGCCAGTGATATTCAATAAAAACATGAATATAGTCGATAGAAATAAAAGGTAAAAAGTACATTTGTTACTATTATATATCATGGATAATTTTACAAAATTCTTTTTTAAAAGTTTCAATTTTAAAAAATTTCAAATTTGGAAAATGGTTTGAAATTTTATTATAAAGTCTTGGGCCTAAATAAAATACTGAATATTTCACTGTCACTGTTTCCTGTTCGATTTTCAGCAGATCTCGTATCTGAGAAAGATAAGTATATCCTAAATTTTTCTCGCAAATAGTTTTCAATTAGTGTATCACTACTAGGGAAGGTCCCTCTACGACTTGATCCATGGCTATGGACAAATTCTCCATCAATTTAAAGGACTGCAATGTCTTTCAATGAATGCCCGTTTCCAGCTCTAGTTTATGTGTGGTACAACTTACAAGATATAAACTCTGCATTAGAAGAAAATAATGTATCTCCTCAGAATTCCTCCACGAAATTCTGTACCTAAAATTTAAGAAATGCATTTTCAAACTTCCATAACACCCATTCGAATAACACGTATTTTCTAATTCCTCAAACAGACCGTTTACCTGTCATTCTCTTAATATCATTGGCTTCGACGTGACACAGTTTATTCGTTCGTCTTCTTGTCATTCGATGTGACCACTTTCTTAGTACAAACGACTGTCCCTGAGCACTTGCAGCGTGAGCTTTGTGTACGTTATGCCTGTAACCTTACTCAAGCACGCGACACACAAGTCCCCAAGATCCGAGCTTTGATCATCATATCCCACCTCCCTCAAATCCATTTTAATATTATCTTCCATCTACGTCTCGGTCTCTCCATAGGTTTTTTTTCCCTTCGGTCTCCCAACTAACACTCTATATACAATTCTGAATTCGCCCATACGTGCTACATGCCCTGCCCATCTCCAAGTCTGGATTTGAAGTATGCCAGGTGAAGAATACAATGAGTGCAGTTCTGTGTTGACTTATTTATTCTTAAATAAATAATAGATAAATATATCAATTTCGGTTTTGAGATTTGACACTTAGAACGTAACTAGTCTTTATAGAACAGGAGGGGTAACATTAGTAGCAAAAGAACTAGCTAGATATAGAATCGACTTCGTGGGAGTACAAGAGGTTAGGTTAGATGGCAATGGCATATCACAAATAGGAGATTACTTGTTGTATTATGGGGAAGGAAACAATAATCACCAATTAGGAACAAGATTCTTTGTTCATAAAAGGGCTTTTATCATCTAGTCTGCTGTCAAAAAATCTGAAAGTTAGAATTTATAAAACAGTTATATTACCGGTTGTTTTGTATGGTTGTGAAACTTGGACTCTCACTCTAAGAGAGGAACATAGGTTAAGGGTGTTTGAGAATAAGGTGCTTAGGAAAATATTTGGGGCTAAGCAGGATGAAGTTACAGGAGAATGGAGAAAGTTACAACGCAGAACTGCACGCATTGTATTCTTCACCTGACATAGGAGCATTAAATCCAGACGTTTGAGATGGGCAGGGCATGTAGCACTTATGGGCGAATCCAGAAATGCATATAGAATGTTAGTTGGGAGCCCGGAGGGAAAAAGACCTTTGGGGAGGGCGAGACGTAGATGGGAAGATAATATTAAAATGGATTTGAGGGAGATGGATATGATGATAGAGACTGGATTAATCTTGACTGGATGGCGGGCTTATGTGAGGGCGGCAATGAACCTTCGGGTTCCTTAAAAGCTATTTGTAAGTAAGTAAGTAATATCAATTTCGAGGGTTATTTTAGAGAGAGCTGTATAAGTATTTTTCTCTGTTTAAATAGCTCTCAACTTACACGTGCTAAAATTTTTGTTCTCAGTAGTTGTAATGAAAGAAATTAAGTTTGTGCGAGATCGTGCGTATTTTCTTGTTTTCCGCACAGAACCAATACGCGGTAAGTGTGAAATACCACATTCAGTATTCCCAACGTAACACACACAACAATTTCCCTCTTCTTACCGCTTAAGCGCGACATTCATTTTACTGCTTTAGGCTTTTAACATATTATTTTTAGAGACGTTTAACATAGTAATAATTATAAATTGGAAACTTACCACTGCAATTTCACCTAAATTGCGCTTTTAATTATTGTTTTTAAATATTTGCAAAAATTAAATAAACTCTACTACTCCACGAAACTTATTGCATTCCTGATACAAGTAACATTAACGAAGCCGTGAAAAAAATCAACGAGATTCCAGATGCCGATGTTATTACTGCAATATGTTATATAAATAATATTGTTAAATATTAAAATGAAAAATAAATCATTACATAACCTTACCGTTTGTTTTAAGTTCGCATTTATAGACAGGGGAAAAAAAAGACAGACGTATATCACTGCCTGCTGGAGTATAGTAAACACAGAAAACATTTTATAGCAACAATGTTGAAGAAAGATATTTTGGCTCTCCGAAGTTGGCGTCATTAAACAGAAACCAACATGGAGATTTCATTGCAACTAATTAGAAATTCGTCTTTCAGATATGTAATAAACGATCTTCGCACAAAATAATGTACGATACACGAGCGGTATGTTTGTTTTCATGTTCTCGGAAATTAGAAAAGCTCAACTACGTTTCGCTTTTTCAATCTTTTCCTCGATCATGAAAACGTCAACATACCGCTCTTGTAACGTATATTACTATTAGTATCCTCCAACGTTCTCATTTCAGAATTGCACATTACCATCTCATCGATCGCGATTTCCCTCGTTAACTCAGTAATGGAGTGGTAAACAATAAACACCCGTAACATTACACAATTAAACTCGATGCTTCCCACCTTTGACATGCCTGGCGATATTCTTGAAACTCGTTCAATTACGACAACAAAATACGATTCCATTGTTCCGCTCTCGTATCGACAACTCATGATCGTGTCATTTTGAAGGTTCTCCATCCATCTTCGCCCGCTCATTGGATACGATGCTCTGTTATTGTGGCACTGTCCATTCACGGATCATTAATTTGAAAGTAAACAAGTTTGCATATAGGACTTCCTAATGGACGAATGTCACAACATGAAAATGTTGAATGTAATAATGCTGTTGGGATCATCGCATTATCTGGTTCATTGCATGTGCCGACCTATTCAAATTGCTGTGTGGATGTTCAAAGCCACCTAAATATATTTTCTATTCAACCCGCAATTTTCATTTTATCCTAGTTGACAACTCTGACAAGCAACTAATAACAATACAAAGTAGTCGGGGCTCGCACTCAAGTACGTCAGAAAGTCCGTGCATCATGTCCGCTAGCGGAATGGCTGTCCACGCCGGAGGCAGGGCTTGAAATCCAGGCAGGTTTAAAGTGAATTTTGTGATAAATGTAAATTGATATTGAAGTTCTGTTTGTGTCTATAACTTTCTCTATTATAGTTTTGTAATATCCATCTATATTTCCTGCTATAATGCATTAACCTTATGTGTCGATGTAACCGACCATATTTTAAACTATTTTTATCTTCATATATACACCACTTGATAATTTCCATTTATACAGGGAAATCATTTTATTTTTACTTCAATTTTTATTGTACCTGAGTTTTTTTAATGTACTTCACTCCCACCCCCTCTACTAGTGAACTTCCAACTGTTCGCCACACAGAACCAAGCGTATACAGTCCAAGTCGTAAGGTCGTAGTAAACGCAAACAATATTGAGATAAAAGAGTGATGGAACGGAGAAAAATTCTCTCCGGTGCCGGGATTTGAACCCGGGTTTTCAGCTCTACGTGCTGATGCTTTATCCACTAAGCCACGCCGGATACAACCCCGACGCCGGATAGAATCGTCTCAGATTAAGCTCCATCTCTTGGGTTCCCTGTAGTGGCCGCCCTCTCCACTACGTCATAGATGTCTATGAACGCAGGACCGAAGTCCATACATGTGTTGAGGTGCACTCGAATGAGTGACTGGTTGGCCGGCATCCGACGGTATGGGCGCCGTCTTAAATCACAAAGTGATTTATTAAGCATATCTCCGTTCCATCACTCTTTCATCGTATGATGACGCAGAATATCTGCATGGAAATATCATATGTACTTCGGTACATCAAAATATATATGATATGCGTAATAAATCACTTTGTGATTTAAGACGGCGCCCATACCGTCGGATCCCGGCCAACCAGTCACTCATTCGAGTGCACCTCAACACATGTATGGACTTCTGTCCTGCGTTCATAGACATCTATGACGTAGTGGAGATGGCGGCCACTAGAGGGAACCCAAGAGATAGAGCTTAATCTGAGACGATTGTAACCGGCGTCGGGGTTGTATCCGGCGTGGCTTAGTGGATAAAGCATCAGCATGTAGAGCTGAAAACCCGGGTTCAAATCCCGGCGCCGGAGAGAATTTTTCTCCGCTCCATCACTCTTTCATCATATGATGACGCAGAATATCTGCATGGAAATATCATATGTACTTCGGTACATCAAAATATATATAATATTGAGATAGTTAGTATAGTATGTTCCAGAAATATGTCCGCGTTTTCCAGTGACGAAAGTGCTTTCAATTTTGAATCATATTTTAGCACAGGTTCTGTCGTCCGTTTGCCTACGTCGCATCCCGATTTCCCTCACCCGCAACTGTTTAAAATAACTTAAACAAAATAATTAACTGTCACGTGATTTTCTCCCTTTCTACGATCCTGCGACATAACCACTTGGACGGACAGTAGATAGCATGTCCGAGTAATGTTATTTGTGCGATTGAATTTACAGTACGTAAGGTACTCTTTTATATAATAGGTATAGAATTATTTCAACATGAGTTACTAGTAATTGGAATTAGTCTATAGTGCGATAATATGCACAAAAGAACTGAACACTGTATCTAAATGAAAGGCCACCATTTTAAAAAAGTGTTTAAATATCCATATTATGATTATTTTTAAATTTAACTTCATTCTCTATATTGTACGCTAATGTGCTGTAGACAGTATAATATACACTGCATAATGAATACGTCCGAATGGATAACTTTACTCAGTTCGTGAGTAAAATCAGTTATTGTTAATACTGTACTGTATTTTGGTTAAACAAAAACCTAATGAAAATTATAAAATTCAAAATTACGATATCTCCTAGTTTACGTAAATGGATGAACTACTTTCCTTCTCTCCTATACTTAATAAAGTGATGTGTTTGTATTTTACGCCAGAATCATCGAACTTCAATCGTGGAACGGGTTAGCAAACTGTGTTTCCGGCTCTGAAACAATAATCCAAAGGTATAACTAGGTTAATATTAAAAATGATACTAAAAATAAAATGATGTCCCTGTATATGTGTTCATTATCTTTAATCCTCTACCTCTATGAGTGTGTGTCTATTCGGTGCCTGTGTGTCGGCCTGTTCAGGCTATCTACTCATCTATATTTGTGTCACACTCTTTGTTAGTCTATTTGGTTGTCTGCACCTCTCCATCAACTTCTCTTGTCTATATATGTCCATCCACATATCTGCCCCTATTAATCTTGTCAATTGATCTGTCTCTATATCATCTTTCTATTATCGTTCCATTCATCTGTCTGCATATCTACATTTGATTATTCCTACCGGTCGAATTGTCTGCCCATTTGTCTGAATATATATATCTATCTGGTCCACACCTGTGAAGTAACGGTTAGCGCGTCTGACCGCGAAACCAGGTGACCCGGGTTCGATTCCCGGTCGGGGCAAGTTACCTGGTTGAGGTTTTTTCCGTGGTTTTCCGTAAACCCAATATGAGCAAATGCTGGGTAACTTTCGGTGCTGGACCCCCGACTCATTTCACCGGCATTATCACCTTCATCTCATTCAGACGCTAAATAATCTAGGGGAGAGTCGGGTAGTATCGGACATCGGGTAGTATCGGACAGTGCGTTTTTTTCATCTACCACCATATGGTAGTACCTGAATGACATGGTTACGTTTCTCTATGCGACATTACTGAAACGTAACCATGTCAATCAGGTACTGCCATCGTGTGGTAGATGAAAGAAACTCATTGTCCGATATTACCCGATGCTGGGTAACTTTCGGTGCTGGACCCCGGACTCATTTCACCGGCATTATCACCTTCACCTCATTCAGACGCTAAATAACCTAGATGTTGATAAAGCGTCGTAAAATAATCTACTAAAAAGAAGATATTACCCGATGTCCGATACTACCCGACTCTCCCCTAAATGTTATAAAGCGTCGTAAAATAATCCACTAAAATAAGTGTATCTATATGCCTATCTATTCATCCATGTTTCCCTGCAAATTTATCTATATGCCTCTTTATGTTATATCCATCTACCTGCCTGTTATCTACCCATATTTATATGCCTACTCTTTCCTCTCCACTTCCTCTCTCTATCCATTCTTGTATCTGTATGACTGTATATCCATGTATCTGTTTGAACATCTCTGTTTATTGTTGTTTTGTTGTTGTTTAGTCAAATATCTGAGGCAGGTCTGGACCCCACGAGTGAAACCAAGAAGTCATCACTCATAAGGTAACTGGGCCAGGAGATAATGGGGTAGGGTGGCCAGTTCATTTCCCCTTGACCAATTTCTTTTTGTATATCTATCTAGTTGTCTATCCATGTATCACTTTACCCAACCGTTTGCTTGCATATCCATCTGTATGGGCTAGTCCATATGAAATCGATCAGTAAAAAACCTCGTATTTTTTATACCCTAATTTTTTCCCTATTTATACAAGGTACTGAGGAAAGTGCATTTTCAAAAATATACTATCGAAAGTCAAACGGTTTTCGTATTATTGAGCGACAAATTTAGCGTATTTTAGAAAAACAAGCCTCTTTTAGCGCTCAGAACTCTGGAACCATTTACTGCAGAACATTGAACGAGAGCTCATTTTGAAGCTGACATTTGGTAGGTTATGATAAGAAGTAATCCTTATTTTTATTGTACAGAGAGAGAGAGATAATCTAGTTTTACCTAATTTTAGGCGTTTTGCCCATTTGTAAAAAATGTAAAAAAATATTGAGAAAAAACCTTGCATTATTAAGAGGGATTCGGCATTGTTCGCTTAGTGGCTCGGCAATAAGTTTCGAGGTTATTAAATAGATTATTTTCACACGCCTACACTTGAACGGCGCAGTACCGCACGCACTGGTCGAGAGATGAAGATAAGCGAGCGTTGGGCTTCATTTTACTCCTGTGTTTATGAAAACCTGTGATAAAGCTAGTCCAGCTATGCGCTACTAGACGAAACATCACGTGTTTGTCTCCTGGCCTTGCTTCCCTCAGCTAGATCCCGTCTCACAGTCAGCTGGTTAGTTCACGCGCGTACTATTCATTTTCTTTATTTGATATTTTCAATACTTTCTTATCAACGTTGCATCAGTAAAAAATATGTTTATTTGTACTTTTAACGCGGAATCTAACCATATATTTTAAAAATATTTTTTCTTGGGCAAAAGCGTCTTAATGAAGAAAAATCTAAATTTCTCCATTTCCATAAAAAGTAAGAAAAAGTGTTTACATATCAATATAAACTTTGAGTTTTCATCATTAAAATAAACCATGATTTTGATCATTGGGTGAAAGGGTTTCGGAGCCACAACAGTTCAAATTTGCGAATTTTATGAAAATACGATAAATTTAAATATTTTAAATTTAAACACTATGAAGTTCTGATCGTCAAACTTTGCACAAAGCATTGTATCTCAGTTGTCTACATACAAAAAAAAGTTTTATTGTATTTAAAAATTGCAAGGTCAATTTCCTCTATATTTCGGTCGATTTGAGATGGAATAGCCCTTATGTAGGCTATATCCATTTGTCTATAAGTCCGTTTGTCCATCAGACTCTTTTTTTATCCATTTATCTGTCTCTCTCTATTCACTCGTTCCTGTCTCTCTACCACTATATCCATATGCCTGCCTGTCTCTGCATAATCTATAATCTATCTATCCTTTCGACTGTGTATCCATCCGTCCGTCACGCAATCCATCTGCGTATATCTCGACCAGTTCACATAATTATGTGTCCCTTTGAGACCGACTATCTAGCTTTGTCTAATGATTAATGCCTAACAGACTTTGAAACTTTTCTAGTTTCTCTTAATATCGTTACAATCTGTTTTAACTTGCATGACACTCGAAATGCTTTAGAACTAATTGTACTGGTTGCAAATTAAACAGGTCATGTGGGCTCTCTAGTGGTGTGATCCTGTATTCCTTGCTGTTTGCTCCGGTATAATGATACAATTTATTTAAAGTTGAGTATACGCCACATAAAATATGTTTTAAAACGCATACCACGTCATTATGTAAATGACATGGTTTGATGTAAATCTGAATATGAATAGATTGTTTTCAACTCCGTGATCACTAATTCGTTGCCCGTTGGGATTAAAGCTTAGCGGACATGCTAATATAATTAACGTCTATGTTACAATGAAGTGTCATAAATAAAATCACCAACAATTGTTGCATTTTATATGAAATTACACAAACAACACACCACATTAACAAAGGAGATTAGCTAGAATTGAATCACAATTTCGCTACTCTCATATTTTTATGCAACTATTGATTTCACCTACATTAAAGCTGACGCTTCTTTTAACTTGACAACAGATCTTACCCAGGCTGAATTATAGGGACAAAACTTTATACAGTCTGCAAACTAAAGGTTAAAAGTTCAGCATTCGTAACAGAAACGCGATTTTAAATCCCGATAAGTTCATTTAGAATTTATGGTGAATGAAATCACTGTTTGGCTCTGAATTCTGGGAATTCTGTCCATCATTGACGTCATATGGCATTGTGAAGTCTGTGAAGAATGGAGTAGAATGCGTTTTATAGGTGCTGTGAATGCAGGAAACTATTTGCGTACATACGACGGAGTATATGAATTTCACCTTTCCTAACGATCACTATGGCAACCTTGACGTACGAGATTATAATAAGACCAGAAACTTAGATAATGAATTCGTAGATTGCATAGTTTAATATCGTGTCACTAGAATCGCATTATTTCTCAATTTGGATGTGTGATCTACTTACTTACTTTTAAGGAACCCGGAGGTTCATTGCCGCCCTCACATAAGCCCGCCATCGGTCCCTATCCTGAGCAAGATTAATCCAGTCTCTATCATCATATCCCACCTCCCTAAAATCCATTTTAATATTATCCTCCCATCTACGTCTCGGCCTCCCTAAAGGTCTTTTTCCCTTCGGCCTCCCAACTAACACTCTATATGCATTTCTGGAATCGCCCATACGTGCTACATGCCCTGCCCATCCCAAACGTCTGGATTTATCATCATATCACCATACAAGGATTAAGTCGGTTTCATGAAAGCTAGAATTGTTAAAATTGTTCAGACCATCTTATGTATGGGTGTCCAATATTTCTCTTTCCACAAGGTCTAGAATTTAACATCAACTTTGGAAATCTTTCTACTGGCATTATATCAATATCAATATGGCGTTCCTATATTTAACTATTCTATCAGTGAGTTTAAAAATATTGAATTCTTTTCTTATATCTTCATTTCGTTTTTTTAAGTAATAGTGTATATCCTGCTATATTTCTTAGAAATCTCATCTCTACTGCTTCCATTCTTTGTTCTTGTCTCTTGGTGATCGTCCAACATTCCGATCCATACATCAATATAGGAACAGCCATTACTTTATAAAATTTAATTTTTGTTTCTTTCCTCGTATTTTTAAGGGTTATTTTAATAGTGCCAGACATCAGATTAAACTTAATGTTCGTAATTATGTCAGGTGAAGAATACAATGCTTGCAATTCTGTGTTACGTAACTTTCTCCATTCTCCTCTAACTTCATCCCTCTTAGCCCCAAATATTTTTCTAAGAACCTTGCTAATTAAGCAATGCGCTCGCAAATTATGCGAAAAAATTATTTCCAACTTTAGCTACCAAGTGAAAATAATATGGTTTCACACTCCTACGATCATTACAGTCCGTGCTGTGCCACGCTCAACACCGTCAGTTTAATTATGACCACACGATACACGTTCTGATGATGGTTTTACTTATCTTAATTAAATCATATTGACACATAAAAGTAATAACATTTTGTATTTAACAAAACCACAGATTTCACGCTGAAATGTTCAAATATTAAGCTTCACAGCCAGGCCATCAGGAGCGCATCAGTTTCTTTCTGCATTTTTTCGTAACATGCGCCGTGCACTTCTATTGCTTTTCTGTTCTATGGCTTGTATTCATTTTTAATCTCGTAATCGTATTATTGTTATTCACTCGTTTCCTGAACATTGACTCGTACAAAGAAGTATGACATTATAAACTAGTTTCATAATAGGTATGCTATTTTGTAGTCTTTGTGAGAGACATATTTATGTACTAGCCGTACCCGTGCGCTCCGCTGCACCCGTTAGAAATAAATATAAAGTAATTACATAATTAAAATAAGACATGTGATCCAGGGAACATTCGTGTTTGATAGAAGGATAAGTCGTTTAATATGTTACTTAATTTAAATTGTATTTAAATAATTAAAATGCTATCATTTTGATCCAGAGGGCAATCATTTGGTGCAATGACAATTCCTTTAACGTGTTTCTTAATTTTTATTACTTGCAACCATAGTTTAATGAAGATTGATTGCTATATATTTCCATTGAATTATGGTAATAACTTAATTTTAACCCTTGTTTTCTACGTCTTCAGTAAATGGCGCTTGGCCCACTATGGTTCTGAACCCTTCAAATAACTTAAATAGTAATACAGCATATATAGTGATATGTAATTACTGTATATTTATTTCTTTCGAAAATGTAAGAATTCACGAACTCCTATGTACCATTGCCATGGAATGAATAAATGTGTTTTTTCTTCCTACTCAAAAATTTTATATTTTGCACATAGGAGTTACTGCAGGAACAACAACGCTATAATCTGAGGCGGCGGTGAAAATGTATTGTATTGTTTTGTCTTATATCCTATCCTTAAATATCAGTCCTATCAAAATTTTGCATAGAATAGAACATATCGGAAATCATTTTAAAAGAAACTTTCGTTATGTAACATTTCTCACAAAAAGCAATAATAAGCGAGATATTTCGATTTACTTAATTCAGTCCCCTTTAAATAAAGTATTTTGAATGCCACATAGCCTAAAATCTAAGTTCCAACGAACTTAATTTATATTTTAATTTACATTGTAATCCGTTCAGCCATTATCGTGTGAAAAGGTAACAAACATCCAGACAGACATACAAACAAAAATTTCAAAAAAGCGATTTTCGGTTTCAGGGTGGTTAATTATATATGTTAGGACCAATTATTTTTGGAAAATCGAAGATTACCAGAAAAATTTCTGCTACAGATTAATTATTAGTATAGATAAGATATATTAATGATAACTATAGAAACCCGGATATGTTTTTCGTTCTTTCTGTGATGCTTTATCCTTCCATAAGATACTAATTTCACGAGTTCAAAACATTTATTTCTCGATAATTAAAGTTCAGAAAACTTCCGGGAATATTATTCACTTCTGGAGTTGTAATTAGCCATCTCTTTCGCTTGTTCACTTTGTTTTCAAGTCGTATCATGTGCTAATTGCTCGATTCTGAATTACTGAACGTGTTATTCGCTTGGCTGCACCCGAGTCCAGAAGGAAATTCCTTGTTTTAACGCAGATAAACTCCTACATGGAGAGTGGATAAACTTATTCTTCCAGTGGGGTGGTTGCTGGAGAGCTATTTAGCGGGACCCTGTTTGACACGTAGTTATGTATGTGGGTAACCAAAAGGCTGCTTTCAGCGTCTAATCGATTGGCTCACGGCCAGGGTATCTTCGTGGTCAATAATTTGACACGGCTAGAATTTTAGGTCTGTGGCGAACCGACACGGCCTAGTGACAAGCATTACATCCACCCCGGGGTTATAATGTAGCATGGATCGCTGACCAGAACTCTCTTGCAAGTCGTAATTATTCGAACAGAATCGGTCTGTTATAAGCAATTAAATTTACTTCCCCTCTTGCCATATTTTCAAATATTGATGAAGCTGAATTGGAAAGTGTGTTAGAGCTACCATCATTGAGAATATGTCTCACTCATTATAACTAACTACATTGATCTTAATTACAATTACCATCCTGCATTTGACATAATTCCCACCACCAAATATTTCTGTATCCGACAACACCAGACATTGCCATAATCGGCAACACTAATTATTGACACAATCAGCACTACCAAACATTGCTATAATCTACAGAACCAAAAATATTAACATAATTATCAAGACCAGACAGTATCATAATTGGCAACACCAATCAGTTACAACAATCGGCAGCATCAATCAGTTACCATAATCGGCAAGACCAATCAATTACAACAATCAGCAACACCAATCAGTTACAATAATCGAGAAGACAAGTCAGTGTCTTAATCGGCAACACCAATCAGTTCCAACAATCGACAACACCAATCAGTTACTATAATCGACAAGACCAGTCAGTTTCATATTCGGCTACATCAATCAGTTACCGTAATCGGCAACACCAGTCAGTTACAACAATCAGCAACACCAATCAGTTACAATAATCGAGAAGACAAGTCAGTGTCTTAATCGGCAACACCAATCAGTTACAACAATCGACAACACCAATCAGTTACTATAATCGACAAGACCAGTCAGTTTCATATTCGGCTACATCAATCAGTTACCGTAATCGGCAACATCAGTCAGTTACAATAATCGGCAACACCAATCAATTACAACAATCAGCAACACCAATCAGTTACAATAATCGAGAAGACAAGTCAGTGTCTTAATCAGCAACACCAATCAGTTCCAACAATCGACAACACCAATCAGTTACTATAATCGACAAGACCAGTCAGTTTCATATTCGGCTACATCAATCAGTTACCGTAATCGGCAACACCAGTCAGTTACAACAATCAGCAACACCAATCAGTTACAATAATCGAGAAGACAAGTCAGTGTCTTAATCGGCAACACCAATCAGTTACAACAATCGACAACACCAATCAGTTACTATAATCGACAAGACCAGTCAGTTTCATATTCGGCTACATCAATCAGTTACCGTAATCGGCAACACCAGTCAGTTACAACAATCAGCAACACCAATCAGTTACAATAATCGAGAAGACAAGTCAGTGTCTTAATCGGCAACACCAATCAGTTACAATAATCGACAACACCAATCAGTTACTATAATCGACAAGACCAGTCAGTTTCATATTCGGCTACATCAATCAGTTACCGTAATCGGCAACATCAGTCAGTTACAATAATCGGCAACACCAATCAATTACAACAATCAGCAACACCAATCAGTTACAATAATCGAGAAGACAAGTCAGTGTCTTAATCGGCAACACCAATCAGTTCCAACAATCGACAACACCAATCAGTTACTATAATCGACAAGACCAGTCAGTTTCATATTCGGCTACATCAATCAGTTACCGTAATCGGCAACACCAGTCAGTTACAACAATCAGCAACACCAATCAGTTACAATAATCGAGAAGACAAGTCAGTGTCTTAATCGGCAACACCAATCAGTTACAACAATCGACAACACCAATCAGTTACTATAATCGACAAGACCAGTCAGTTTCATATTCGGCTACATCAATCAGTTACCGTAATCGGCAACACCAGTCAGTTACAACAATCAGCAACACCAATCAGTTACAATAATCGAGAAGACAAGTCAGTGTCTTAATCGGCAACACCAATCAGTTACAATAATCGACAACACCAATCAGTTACTATAATCGACAAGACCAGTCAGTTTCATATTCGGCTACATCAATCAGTTACCGTAATCGGCAACATCAGTCAGTTACAATAATCGGCAACACCAATCAATTACAACAATCAGCAACACCAACCAGTTACAATAATCTAGAAGACAAGTCAGTGTCTTAATCGGCAACACCAATCAGTTCCAACAATCGACAACACCAATCAGTTACTATAATCGACAAGACCAGTCAGTTTCATATTCGGCTACATCAATCAGTTACCGTAATCGGCAACACCAGTCAGTTACAACAATCAG
The DNA here is from genome assembly GCF_040183065.1 of Periplaneta americana. Taxonomy (NCBI): domain Eukaryota; kingdom Metazoa; phylum Arthropoda; class Insecta; order Blattodea; family Blattidae; genus Periplaneta; species Periplaneta americana. Next base: position 210,148,073 of record NC_091118.1, on the reverse strand, counting down.
CAACACCAATCAGTTACAATAATCGAGAAGACAAGTCAGTGTCTTAATCGGCAACACCAATCAGTTACAATAATCGACAACACCAATCAGTTACTATAATCGACAAGACCAGTCAGTTTCATATTCGGCTACATCAATCAGTTACCGTAATCGGCAACATCAGTCAGTTACAATAATCGACAAGACCAGTCAGTGTCTTAATCGGCAACACCAATCAGTTACAATAATCGACAACACCAATCAGTTACTATAATCGACAAGACCAGTCAGTTTCATATTCGGCTACATCAATCAGTTACCGTAATCGGCAACAACAGTCAGTTACAATAATCGACAAGACCAGTCAGTTTCATATTCGGCTACATCAATCAGTTACCGTAATCGGCAACATCAGTCAGTTACAATAATCGACAAGACCAGTCAGTGTCTTAATCGGCAACACCAATCAGTTACCATAATCAGCAACACCAATCTGTTACAATAATCGACAAGACCAGTCAGTGTCTTAATCGGCAACACCAATCAATTACCATAATCGGCAACACCAATATGTTACAATGATTGACAAGACCAGTCAGTGTCTTAATCGGCAACACCAATCACTTACCATAATCGGCAACACCAATATGTTACAATAATCGACAAGAACAGTCAGTGTCTTAATCGGCAACACCAATCACTTACCATAATCGGCAACAGCAATATGTTACAATGATTGACAAGACCAGTCAGTGTCTTAATCGGCAACACCAATCAATTACCATAATCGGCAACACCAATATGTTACAATAATCGACAAGACCAGTCAGTGTCTTAATCGGCAACACCAATCACTTACCATAATCGGCAACACCAATATGTTACAATGATTGACAAGACCAGTCAGTGTCTTAATCGGCAACACCAATCAATTACCATAATCGGCAACACCAATCTGTTACAATAATCGACAAGACCAGTCAGTGTCACGGTACGGAAGAAAAACGTTCTGGTGAATATCGCTGTTTTAAAGGCCATAACTCGGAAACCACCATTTCCGGACACATGCTGCAATGAGCTTGTCGCATTGTCTGCTTATGGGGAATACAAACCTGAAATTGTACCCTCTATGTTTGAAACATTCTGTATTTGGGGATTTTTGAAGATTTTATTCGTCAATATCTCTAAAGCACAGTACCTTAAAATACCATAATAACGTTAATATGATAAGAGAAATTTGAAACGAAATCAAAATCTATTACAGTTAAAATAAATTGATGCTTAAAATGAGAGAAACTTTCAAAGAAGCTGTGAAAATTATCTTCTCATGTGTATGTGATGAATATTATTTCACTAGATCTACAGGGTGATTCAGACCACCAGCAACAGTAATTTATTTCGGAAACAAGTGCATTAAAATTTTCGAGACAAAAATATTTATAACTAAAGCACATGTAAACTTTAACTTGAGCTTGATTTCATCAATCAGCCTTAACAGGAAGTAGGGTCAGTGGCTTATCACTTTAAAATTTCAAATTGGAACCGGGGTCAAATGGGGTACCATTTGATAGCTCTTCAAAACAAACAACTTTCATAGGAAACGTTTTTGATCAATTCCTACTCTTTCAATGAGAAAACGTACGAAATATATAATGACATTAATACTGGGAAATGTTACGAGAAGAAAATGTAAACTAGATAGGCCTAAGTGCATTTAATGTTGACATAGTACACACGCACAATTACCTGGCTGAGTGTACACCTGGTGGGCGGCAGCACCGTCGAGGGATGAATACAAGTAAACTACCCCTTCCCCTTTGCTCGCTCAGCAGTGTTTGTTTTAGTCACCGCAATACAGTATCTACGGCCAGGTCTACATGTACACTGCACTTAGCCAGGCATTAAGCTCAGGTGGCCTTGCCCAACAATATGCAATAAGAAGGAAGTGTTTTGTTTTCTCTGTACCTACGCATGTACATTTTTCTAGTTTTGCAATTACTTTTGTAACTAATAAAATAAGTACCTAAAAGTTAAGAATGATTACAAATACCTCCTACATAGTACGTGGCATGGCCAGCACGATCTCCTGACTTGAATTCTTTGGATTTGTATCTTTGGGGACGGTTAAAAAACATCGTCTATCAAGATCGTCCCACAACAAGAGATGACATGAAACAGCGAATCCGAGAGACCTGCCAGTCACTTGACCACGCCGAAGTGTTAGGAGTCACTGGCAGTGTTAGAAGAAGAGTACAGGTGTGTGTGCTGTTCAGAACTGCAGACAATTTCAACATTTGTAAAAATTAATGGAATTTTCCAGTCTTTCAGTAACATTCTGTCAACATTAATTGTCATGTTTACATTTTCGTCTTGTAACATTTCTCAATGTTGATGGCATTGTCTTTTTGTACATTTTCTCACTCAAAGAGTAGGAATTGATAAAAACGTTTCCTATGAAAGTTTTTTTGTTTTGAAGAGCTCTATCAAATGGTACCTTATTTGACCCCGACTCCCATTTTAAATTTTAAAGTAACACGCCACTGACCTTACTTCCTGTTGGGATTGATTGATGAAATCAAGCTCAAGTGAAAGTTCACATGTGCTGTAGTTATAAATATTTTTGTATCGAAGGTTTTAATACACTAGTTTCCGAAATAAGTGTGCATTACGGGTGGTCTGGATCACCCTGTATATTTCAAAGTACTTTCCTTTATCTCTAGGAATTTTTGAGGCCTGAACTTAAATAGTGAATAAAAATGAACATCCCAACTTAGTTATTCATGCATTCACTGACTGTTACGAAGGTATGTATAAATAAAGAGGCTAGCATCTCCACACGTCTTACTTCGCACTTCAAAGTGTAAAATATAAAACGTATTTCTTATCCAGTTTTATTGTATATAGAATGACAACCACGAAATTTTTATAGCTTCATCCTTTTTCTGGACAGCTTTCCGTGACATAAAATGTGGGGTTGATTGCTAAGAAAGGGTTTGAATATTGTTGGAGAGGTTGTAAATAATTGAATCTCCCTTTAAGAATTATAAATATTGTTTCCGTGTAAAATTTAAACCTGTCATTGGTTATGAAGAGTTATAATTTTATCAAAAAAGTTCTGTCTACAGGGTTTTCATATAAAGGAATGTTACAAACTTGTAGAGTAAGTAGCATTAAAAAATAACTAAACGTGTCTGATAAAGATTAGTCTAGAAATCATAACCTCTAAGTTTCATACGATTTTTCCTATTAACGGGGTACTAAGAAAAAGTACAATACTGTATTCCGAATGTGAAAGACAAAATATCGCATATTAATGTACTTATATCTTAGACTAGGGTTAGAGGGCGTTATTTAACGATATAATGTTCAAAGGCAGATCAGTAGATATTATTGTTATTATTATTATTATTATTATTATTATTATTATTATTATTATTATTATTATTATTATTATTATTATTATTATTAAAGACCTTTGGGGAGGCCGAGACATATAGATGGGAGGTTAATATTAAAATGGATTTGATGGAGGTGGGATATGATGACAGACACTGGATTAATCTTGCTCAGGATAGGGACCAATGGCGGGCTTATGTGAGGGCTGCAATGAACCTCCGGGTTCCTTAAAAGTCAGAAGTAAGTAAGTATTATCTATTATTATCTGGCTACAGATTTTTGGATCACTATTACTACTACTACCACTACTACTACTACTACTACTACTACTACTACTACCACCACTACCAACATCACAACCACTACTACTACTACTACTACTACTACTACTACTACTACTACTACTACCACCACCACCACCACTACCAACATCACAACCACTACTACTACTACTACTACTACTACTACTGCTACTACTACTGCTACCACTACCACTACCACCACCACTACCAACATCACAACCACTACTACTACTACTACTACTACTACTACTGCTACCACTACCACTACCACCACCACTACCAACATCACAACATCACAACCACTACTACTACTACTACTACTACTGCTACCACTACCACTACCACCACCACCACTACCAACATCACAACCACTACTACTACTACTACTACTACTACTACTACTACCACTACTACTATTACTACTACCACTACCACTACTACCACTACTACCACCACCACCACTACCAACATCACAACCACTACTACTACTACTACTACTACTACTACTACTACTACTATTACTACTACTACCACTACCACTACCACTACCACTACCACTACTACTACTACTACAGGGTGGGTGAAAAGTTATTCATTATTTTTAAATCCTACAGTATTTCTCAAAAGGTTTACACAATGGAAACCCCATTTTTGCTCACACATTGCTATTGCATGTGTGAAAGTCATAACTCAGTGTGTGCTGCAGCATTTTCGAAACATTTTCTCCAACGGACAGGTACTTCTTCCACAACTTTTCTTAGGTACTCGGCGGGAGTAGGGGGATTCTATTGTGTAAACCTTTTGAAAAAAATGGGTATTTAAAAATAGGGAGTGAGTGACTTCTCACCCACCCTATATTAGTTACTGCTACAGATTTCATCTATGAGGGCTTTTGTTTTATGTTTGTTTTGTAATTATACTTAAGGTGGAACAATCCAAATATTCTTTTAATTCAGTTAGGTTATATTTTTTTGTCGAATTAAACATCCCACTTCCGCCGTCGTAGCTCAGGCGATAGCGCGTTTGTCTGCTGATAAGGAGTTGCACTCGGGTGTACGTTCGATTTCCTTTCGGGCTGATTTACTAGTTAATTTTTTTTTGAGATTTTCCCTAAGAGTAAGGCGAATGTCAGGTAATCTCGGCCTCAATTCGCTAAATAACATCTCGCTATCACCAATTTCATCGACGTTAAAAAATAACCCAGTAGTTGATACAGCATCGTTAAAAATCCAAGTAAAATAACATCCCATTGGATTTTTTTGTGTTAAACACCTATTTCTTCGACTCTGATTATATTTTTATAGTTTCTGAAAATTTCATTTCTGAACTATTTTCAGTAGACAATGGAAAACAACTAAATTGTGCTTCAGCTTCACACAGAGTTTATCTGAACGTAGGATCTAGGTTTATGATGCCTGGAAATAAGCCATCAACTATTCTGAAATTGCCTGCTGTGTTAAAGGCGGTAGACAAAGCTGCTGTTTGTAGCATGCAACGTAATTTTATATCGTGTGGCTGAATATTAGGTCTTCAGTGAGAGGGAAATGTTGCTAAGCAACCATGAAGACAATTACATATAATTGGATAGAAGCACGGTACACAAACAGATTGTAAATAGTGTCTTCGAGCACACAGTTCAACCTTAGAAACAAATTAGTTTTGAGGTGCAGTGAACAACAATTTCCTAAATTATAAATATAAAATGGGGTAAATGGGGGTTGAATTTGGTGCAAAGCATCCCTGCACGATTGATTCTGTACATCACACAATAAGCATTAACACTTTCTTACCACTTCTTATGACGACAAACTGACATAGAATTTCTGACGTGTATTTTTGATCTGATGATACAGCCTGTATGTTAGTTCCGAAACGTTGACAATATAAAGTCCCTGACATTGTGGAATACCCTGACGGAATGCTGTACTCCCCTAAAAATATCGTGGTCTTTCGTTAATGAAAGCATCTTGGGAAGCTTATGTGCAACACATAAATATCTGTAATACTCTTCTTCGTTTGATGACTCCCATCTCCACAATGTTAGGGACCTTGTAAGCGAAAAAGTTTCTGCTCTGTCAAAATTGAATATCACAACTATTGATGCTATCAACTGGTCAGGTCGTAAAATTCGCAAACACTTAAGAAATGACGCATTCCAAACTTGGACAAACCATACCTTGCGTCAGCAGTGGCGAAAATGTATTCGTGCGCCGAGCCACTGTGTAACCTGCAACGTGCATAGCACCTATGGACGGAGGCGGACACCCGAAGGGGAAGTGAAGCGACTGTCTGACTTATTAACGGATTTTCATTTTCCTTACGGCAGGCACTTAAATATAATTTTATAGAGTATAAGGTTACAAACTAATGTTTAGTACGTGTAACGAAGAAAGAAATGAACAAGAAAACATAGGACACATTATCACAACCCAAAATTAACTGTCTTCAGAATGTCTCTGCGACAGAGTTTCAAAATCAGGAATTGTATCACTTACTGCCAGTCGTAGTTGATCACGAAGCTATTTGTCTGTCAGTCGTAATCTAAATTAGGTTTCTACTATTTTCATTGTTGAAAATAATTTTTCACAATCGTAAGTTGTAGCGAACATGGCTTCAACAGAGCAAGCGAAAGAACGAAGCTTCGGATATTTATTTTTTGTCAAAGATTTGAAAAGTTCAACATTTGTCAAGTCCTTACATGTAGCTTTCATTGTAACATTACATTGTAAATCTGCGAGTTTAAATTGAAGACCTAACCGCATTATTCGTACATCTGCTGAAAAAGGCTCGAAATAATAATAATAATAATAATAATAATAATAATAATAGTAATAATAATAATAATAATAATATAATAATAATAATACTTATCCTTTTAATGTTTCATCAGTAACATGTAGTATAATGCTGTTTTATGTTATACAACAGTTTTCCTCGTAATACTTGTGAACAAATCATACATTTAATATTGCAGCAAAAAATGCGTCCTCCCATCCTACTTGAAACTTTCGTTTTTGTAGAGGTACATGGTTTCGAGAGAGATATTGCGACGATACGCCACTCGCAGGTCAGAGACAAATACAAATGGAACGGAGTTTCACTCCAGTGCCACGGCTGCCTTGCTTGGTAAAGGGGTTATTGTTTATAGTGATCTCCCCAAGGCTAACTCATGGGTAAGCAATCGAAAGGGCCTATCTTCCTCAGAATGGACCAATGCTTTAAAAATATCAAGCAATATTTCGGCGGTTCGCGCAATACCGGGCAGAACTCTAAGCACAACCCGCTGCCGTCATCCAGACTGTAGCGAGCTTGAAAAACTTGGACACGTCCTTGAACAATGCCCTAAAGACGAGCTGCTGATCAATGCTAGACATCATCGTGTACGACATGCTTTGGCGACATCGTTAAAAACTTTAAATTGGGAGATTCATGAGGAAGTAAATTGTGTATCATCAGATGGTTCTTTTAGACGGGCAGACATTATTGCTATCAACGGACGCTTAAAACGGGCTCTTGTTCTTGACCCTACTATCCGTTTCCAAAGAAACCTAAATCAGGCCACCGAGGTTGATATTGAGAAGAAGTCCATATATGAACCTTGTCTGCCGTATCTTTTTCAAAAGTACAACGTCCCTCTTAAACAATGGTCTGTCATTGTTTTCCTGTTTGGCAGTAGAGGTTCTATTACAAAATTCACATGGAATTATCTTAAGGAACTTCACATTCCTTATAAATATTATCAAGGATTCTCTTCAAATATTACATCATCATCTCTATTTCAATTAATCCACTTATATTTGCCTTAAACAATTAACTTTCTTTTTTCTTTAATGTATCACATCGCATTATATTGTACATGTTTATTGTATTCAGGACCCTTGTGGTCATCAAATTCTTTGAGCTGATGTCTATAATTTAGAAAAATATACAGGGACATCATTTTATTTTTACTAACATTTCTAATATTAACCTGGCTGTACCTTGTTGAGAACCGAAAACACCGTTTGCTAGCCCCTTCCACGACTGGAGTTCGATGATACTGGCGTAATATACAAACAAATCGCTTTACTAGGTATAGGGAGGAAGAAAAGTAGTTCATCCATTTACGTAAACTAGGAAATATCACGCTTTTGAGTTTGATCATTTTCATTAGGTTTTTGTTTAATCAAAATACAGTACTGTATTAACAGTAAGTGTTTTTACTCACGAATTGAGCTAACCAATCGGACGTATTCATTATGCAGTATATATTATACTGTCTACAGTACATTAGCGTACAATTTAGAGAATGAACTTAAATTGAAAAATAATCAAAATACGGATATTTTGAAAATGGTGGCAGTTTATTTCGATACAGGCTTCAGTTCTAATGTGCATATTATCGCACTATAGACTACTGTACGTAATTCCAATTACCAGGTTCGTACTTCGTATCAGTAACTCATGTTGAAATAATTCTGTACCTACTCTATAAAAGAGTACCTTACGTACTGTAAATTCAATCTTCACTTCTGCCCGATCCGAAAAGATAAAATTACTCAGAACCGCTATCTATTGCCCGTCCAAGTGGTTATGTCGCAGGATCGTAGAAAGGGGGGGGAAATCACGTGACAGTTAATTACTTGACGAGGTCCTTTTATTTAACTTATCTTAAGCAGTGGTATGAGTATAATATTACGTAGACGTCCAATTCCTAACAAAAATTAATGTTCTCAGAAAAGAACTAGACAACCCAGCCACTAGCCTTTGCAGAGAGGCGAACAGAAGCAGGTGGGGGAAACCGGGATGCGACGTAGGCAAATGGGCGACAGTACCTGTGAGAAAATGGTTCAATATTGAAAGCCCTTTCGTCACTGGAAAACGCGAATATATTTTTGGAACGTACTGTTTACTATGACCGTATGGCTACTATGACTGTATATGCGGCCTTGGATCTGTGTGGAGTGCGGTTGAAATTCATTAGTAGAAGGGGTGGGAGTGAAGTACATTCAAAAGCTCAGGTACAATAAAAATTTAAGTAAAAATAAAATGATGTCCTTGTACATACTGATCACATTGACGCCAAGGACTAAAAACCCATATACTGCAGTGTGCCATCATGCTAAAGAGTGAGTGTAATGATTTCTTTGTCCAGGATCTTCCCAGTTTTCCGTCAAGCTGTACGTTTCTCCATTAGGACCACGTGACCTTGGAGTCTTGCGACTTTTTCCCTATATCTCGCGTGTTCATATATAGAATGTTGTTACTTCATTAACAGTATTTTCTTTTTGTTCGCAGAGACCTGCAAATTCCCAAGTAGTTGGTCGGGAAAGTGGTTTCAATCCGGAGTCCCCCATCTGCTAGCTATCAACGTTAGTGTCATTGAAACGAAAGGCGTTTGTGTCGAGAACGACGGGGACAAGTTCATCATCGAAGACAGGTGAGTACATGCATCGAAGTATCTACTTGTTGTATAGGCTAATACTTGACCAGCACTTACGTTTGGATAAACATGTTCTTTTTCTTTGCATTAGATCAAGAAAAATTATCTACTATTTTGTTATCCTACGACATTATTTGATATCCGTATTTTATGACTGATTTACAATACGGTATTATAGGATGGGGTAGTGCTTATAGTACCTTCCTCATGCCAATAACTCTGCTACAGAGAAGAATAATAAAAATGTGTCTTTCGGCCCAAAACTTTATAATAAAACTAGCCGTACCCGTGCGCTCCGCTGCACCTGTTAAAAATAAATATAAAGTAATTACATAATTAAAATAGGACGTTTGACCCAGGGAACAACTTTTACAACAGCGCAAGATAATCTGCTTCGCTCATTACCCAATTTTTTTTTGCATTGCATTTATTGCATATATATTTTATATATTTTAACACGATTCAATTGAACATAGTTAAAATCTGAATTATAAAATAATGGATTGCTAAGCTAACGTACTATTATTGCATACTAAATCAATACACTCTCGTTGTTCGTTAATTCTCTGAGATTAAAATGAGTGTACATAAATATTATTTTAAGAAATACAGAAAACGAATGTACAAAATAGCCTATCAAATTTTCTGTCCATAAGAAGCTATTTTAATCTTACCTGTCCTCGATTTACTCAGACGTTACTGTAATAACATTATAGCATTATGTCCATCTAGAGAAACTACACTTTCCAATGGTGAAATAATAATTAATTATACAAATCAGTTAATTTAGTTTCTGATATTACTTCATACAAACACAGAAACATTGTCTGTAGGCTATGTTTAATAGCTTTCGATTGTTGATGTCCAAGGCCCCTGTTTCGATTGTTGTTTTCCAAGGCCCCTTATAGACGAAGTCATTTGTTCTTAATTAATTGCACCGTCTTAGCTGGCGTTATTTTAATTTTAAAACTCATTTATCTCATTAAATATCAGTCCTATCAAAATTTTGTAAAGAATAAAACTTATCGAAAATAATTTTTAAAGAAACATTTGTTATGTAACATTTTTCACAAGAATCAATAATAAGCGAGATATTTCGATTTATTTAATTCAGGTCCCCTTATAACCCCCCTTTTAAATAAAGTATTATGAATGCCATATAGCCTAAAATCTAAGCTACAACGAACTTCATTTATATTCCAATTTTCATATAAATCGGTTCAGCCATTATCGCGTGAAAAGTTAAAAAATAAAACATACATATAGACATACAGACAGAAATTTGAAAAATGCGATTTTCGGTTTCAGGGTGGTTAATTGTATATGTTAGGACCAATTATTTTTGGAAAATCGAAAATTACCAGAAAAATTTCGGCTACAGATTTATTATTAGTATAGATGTACCGAAGTATATATGTAGTTTCAGTGCAGTATTTCTGCGTTTCCATATGATACTTTATACATTTCGTATTTCTTTTCAATTTTTGTGACTGAAAGAATTTTATCGTTTCAGTACATTTCTTGTTTCCATAGTGATACTTTGTACATTTCGTATTTCTTTTGTTTTAATTTTTGTGACTGAAAGAATTTTATCGTTTCAGTACATTTCTTGTTTCCATAGTGATACTTTTCTTCAAGTTGAGTAAATTTCACATCATATAATGAATATCGTGCAGTTTTTTCTGTAATTTTGAATATGTATATAAGCTGTGATGTTCACTGGATAGATTTAGCTCTTGATAAGCACATATTTCCTCAATGTTCCAGGCCGAGAGAGTGCATGATTTTGTTTTCATTACCATACTACAATGAACAACTGCAACAAGAAGACTATATTTTATAAGCCCTAAGCGAATATTAAAAAAGGAAACATGTTCCAGGCGATTGGGTCGTTTCTCTATTCGCTAGGTGCAGTAGAGCGTAGTATATAGTGTGTTACGTTGCACAGCAAATTGATTTCAACTGAACGTAGTGGGTTTCCAGTACAGTGAAAGATGTGGGAAAATTTGATCATTGGCAAAAAAAAAAAAGTTAAATTCTCAGAAAGTGTGTTCACAATTTGCTCCAGAGTTTCAGAATGGCTCAGTTCTTAAAAACGAATTTAGACAGACACTCTTGCCTTGCAGTGACTTGTAGATTTAGAAGGTTCTTAACGAATCTACTTAACAATGTGGATTCTTTTGATAGCACATAGAACGTGCGATCTATTTATTACTGAAGTTATGTGATGTTTTCAGTGGTACATCACCCTTGATGCAGGATTTTAAATTATCAATATTATTTATTTCATTTATTTATTTATTTATTTTTTATTTTTTTACTTTTGTATTTTTTATTTATTTATTTTTTTTTATTATTTTAGTTTTTTATTTTATTAATTAATTGATTAATTGATTAATTTATTTATTTACTTACTTAGTTACTCACTTAGTTACTTACTTAGTTACTTACTTACGTACTTACTCACTTACTTACGTACTTACTTATTTATTTATACTTGAGCTACATTAGGCATTGCAGCCCGAAAGAGTAGAAGCTCGTGCTCGGGCGCAGTTCAGATCAGTTATACAAAATATATCACAAAATTAAGAGAGTTCATTGAGCACAATAACATTAATAAGTGGTAAAATAATACAGCAAGTAATAATAGGGTGTATATACAAATAGAAAATACAAAAGTACATTAATATTAGAGTATAAATTTTTAACTCAATTTGCTTAAACAATTAAATAATTAATCTGATTTGTTTTTTAAATCTGTATGTGTTAAGTGTACTTAGCTCAGGGTAAGCTCTAATTTATTCATTATATATTTTGGGTCCAAAATTTCTGCTGTGTTTTAATCCAGCAGTTGTGTGGCATTTGGGAGTATTTAGAAAGAAACTGTAGTTTTGTCTCGTATGGAATTCGTGAGGATCAAATTTAAATTTATTGTGGTTTTTATGGAAGTAAATCAGCAATGTTTGTTTATAAATTTGTTCTATATTTGATACACCAAATTCCTGAAAAATTAATTTTGTTGGGTAATCAAAAGGTTTATATAGACAAATGTTGATAATTCTTTTTTGAAGCAAATTTAAAGGATGGAGAGTCGATTTTGCCATTCCTCCCTAACCTAAAATACCGTACTGAATTATTGATTGAAACAGAGCTAAGTACACAGTACGCAGAACATAAACAGGTAAATAACAGCGTAGAATGGAAAATTTGTGGATTGTTTTACGCAATCTGTTACACAGGAAGGACATATGCTTGTCCCATTAGTAACAGTTTATTGCCAAAATGTTCATCTTATCCCACGCGAATTAATCCAGGGCCAACACTGTAACTCAGGTTAGGAAGCTCAATTCTTAACATGAGCTTAGGCTCTGAGATCAGTTCGAATCCCAATTATTGCATAATATATTAACTGCTTGCTTTTAGCAATTTGGCTTATATACAGGATTTGTTTACGTTCAAGAATTTCCAAACAGAGATTAATAACATCAACAGATGTAACTGAAGGGTTTTGAATATATCTCTTTTTCTCATACATTTTATTGCACGTCCTGGATTTGCATGACGTAAATGACTACAATTTTCTATTGTCTATTGTAAATGAAGTTTGTCCTGTTACAGACAAATTAGAACATAAATAATTTCATATTTTGTCAAATAATTACAGATTAACTTGTTAGTTTCTTATTTAACTTGATAGTTTCTTATTTAAATCATTCATGCACGTCCTTCACTGCAAACCCAGCATTCTCCAATATTTTCGATGTTCTGTCTTTCTCTTAGTCTTCACATATGATCCATGCAGCTCAATGTCGTTCGTGATTTGGTAACTTCTTCTGCCACAAAGTTTCCTTCCGTTCACTATTCCTTCCAGTGGATCCTTCAGTAGACAGTTTCTTATCACTCAGTGACCCAACCAGTTCTTTTTCCTCTTCCTGTTCACTTTCAGATTATTCTCTCCTCACCCACTCTTTCTAGCACAATTTCATTTCGTTTTCTTTCCGTTCATTACACACGCTCCATTCCTCTCCATACCCAGATTTCAAATGCTTCTAGTTGTTTATATTCACTTTGTCGTAATGTCCATGTTTATGCCCCATACAGTGCCACATTCCACACAAAGCACTTCACTAGTCTCTTCCTTATTTCTTTTTCCAGAGATCTGCAGAAGATGCTCCTTTCACTATTAAAAGCTTCCTTTGCCATTGCTATCCTCCTTTTGACTTCCTGGCAGCAGCTCATGTTACTGCTTATAGTACACCCCAAGTATTTGAAGCTGTCCACTTGGTCTACCTTCTCACACATTTATATTCTTTATTTTTCTTCCTATGACCATGGTCTTCGTCTTGTTTGCATTTATCTTCATCCCATAAAGTTCAAAACTATCATTTAGCTCCAGTATATTTCACAGTAACACCTCTTTATACACCTTCTACGCATTTCTTTCATTTTTCTCTTAATATTCCTTGTCTTTAGGCTATAATTATTGGCCATAAGCGTTTAGTTAACTCCCTTAGTAACAGTAATCTCTCAGTTGTTACCCTTAACAACACGCTAATCCCTTATTCATCTATCGTAAAAAATCTTGGCTTCTTTTTCGATAATAATCTAAATTGGAATTTTCAAGTTAAAGAAACTTTAAAAAAATCTGTTCCTCCATTCACTGTTTGAGTCCCTTGAGAAACTTCTTACCCCAGCAACTAAAATTTACCCTAGTACAAACCCTAGTAATGCCGCACTTCGATTATTGTGACGTTTTGTTAAGTGACCTAAGTTCTGAACTGTCAGTCAAGTTACAGCGAGCTCAGAATATGTGCGTCAGATACGTGTGCAACATCCGACGATATGATCACATATCACCGTCCTTCGCAAGTCTTTCGTGGCTCCGACTTAAAGAACGCAGAACTTTACACTCTTTGTCTTTACTCTTTCGAATTCTGCACACTTCAACACCAAATTACCTTTCGTCTCGTTTCTCTTATCTATACTCTAACCACGACGTAAATACCAGATCACTTATCTGTGGCACGCTAAGTATACCTCTTCATAGAACATCTCGTTATTCATCATCTTTTACAGTATCCACCTCGCGACAATGGAATTCTCTGTCACAAAGTATTAGGGGCTGCAAGACAATAAACACCTTTAAGAACAGCTTAAAAGATAACCTTATTAGCATTTCACTCCAATCTTACTGATTTAAACTATCACTGACTACATTGTTACTTCATTCTTTAGACATCATCCTGATAGTGCTGTATTTTCAAAATTGTCTCATAATAATCTCTTTCTATTATCTAATATTATTTGAAATATATTAACATTCTATGTATTTTAGCTTAATTCTGCTACATAGTTTGTATTTCAGTGTTTAATTAATGGTTCATAGTATTTTGTTGTTTAATTCGTAAATAACTCTTGTATACATGTAACTCTCATCTAAATCAAATTGTTGAATTCTTTGCAAGTTCATGCATATGTATATATACTTTTTGCTGGTTGAGTGGAAGAGAAAGCCTTACGGCCTTAACTCTGCCAGCTAAAATAAATTATTATTATTATTATTGTTATTATTATTATTATTATTATTATTATATGTCGATATTTTTTGTAACTAATAACGGATGAAAACCCATTTGTAGTTTTTTCATTCATTCATTCAGAACTTTTTCCTCGGTTACATAAACAGAAAAGTTATTATTTCTTTAGTTTTATTTTATTAAATCTGGAAATACTTCAGTATAGCTATAAATTTGCGATTAAATTTATTTCCGAAATGGGTCAATAAATAGCGTTTATAGAAACGTTGGCTTCATTAATTTCTGTTAAAGTAGAGATTTTCTCGTTGTCAAGCGTCCAATTCCTACGCGCTTCCTTATATTCAGCTAATGACCCAAATCCCTTTAGAAATCATCTGACATCAGCAGAATCTGTCGAATTTCATTGCTCGGTCTTGATAATTTAGAGGTACACATTCGATGTCAGAGAACACACTTCATGACTCAGCATGCGGGCGTCCTTATCCACAGATCTTCACACATCGGAATGCTTTCAGTTATACCGGGATTGAAGCCCGAGAAGAACAGCCAGATTTAGATGGTCAAAAAATTTTATTTTTCATTTTTTCTGATATTAAGTTGTTATTACAGCATGGACAAAATATCCCGTTGTCGCAGTGTGCCAGTTGTAGTAAATATTTCACCCCTTTTCTATAATCTGCAAATTTCAGAATTGTTCGTCGTATCTTTTACATTTTTTTTTAGATAATTGTATGCAATTTTGATGGTACTAGTGGCTTGTACAGCAAATGCTGCAAACTAAGTTCATTAGACGTTCAAATAAAAATTTTTCAGATTTATTTTCAATGAATACCAGACATTTTGAAAGTTATTTGCTTCCATAATAATGAAACATACTCCCTCTGAATGGTTTTTAAGCCTAATATTTTTTCTTGAACCTATTCACTTTCAGTTTTTGAGTTTCAACGCGAAAACGCAAGTAACAATGTCAGGACGATCAGTGGGTTTTTCATGTGGGAGTAAAGCAATAGCTGTTTCAGGTCATTGTGGATTGTAGGTGAAAATTAAAAAAAAATCAGGTTTGCTATGCTTTCGAACAATAGACATAGCACCTTGGTATAGCTGCTGCATGTTTCGTGAACTACCTTGAAATGTACCCTGCTAAGAGATCTTGGTGAAATGATCGACAGACTACAACATTTTGTAGGCCTCTGATTTTATCAGTAATACCTTTTGATCTTTCCTTATTAACTGTAATTTTTGCGCTCTCTCGAGTCAATACTGAAGAGAATGACGCATATAAATATCTACACCACACCGCCATTAAGTATATGAAAAAGACCCACCCCCACTTCATTAATAACTATAAAAATATTTGATTTTAATAATAATAATATTATCATCTTACGTAAGTTTTGGAGTTGTACAGCCGCCACTCAGTAAATTATAGAAATGAAGATCTAATTTAACATATTCTATACATCTACTTATATAACCACAAAACGTTTCACTTTCATATCATCAATATAGCATTAATATGTATAATTAATGAAAAACAGTCACATCATGACATTAACTATAATATCTCTTTTCTAATGGTAATAATGTCATCAAACCACCTCAAGTTTTGTAGTTTTTAATATCCAATACTCAGCTGTACTCATAAAATTACACACTGCAGAATCAGACCTGTAAATTAATTTAGCAGGTCTTGAAGATTTAATAACCAATTGAATTTGAACTCTAAATATGTCAGCAATCCTGCAGGTCATGGCCTTCGTGTAATAGCCTATTGTTTATTGTAGTGTTTGTTTTGTTTTATTCTAAAATATGCTAAAATGCAATTAGTTCTCAAAAACTGACGACAGATGGATTTTGGAAAATAGGAAAATTATGTAGGAAAATTGACATTTCACTGAAAACTACTATTTTTCTGAAAATCTTTGGGTTCCAAGCTTCAAAATGAAAGGTCATTTATTAAAATCCGTTAAGCCGTTTTACCGTAATTTCCATTACCAGTTCAGATTATATTATATAGATTTTTTTTTCGTAATATTAACAAACTGTAGTTCAATCTTGAAGTCTTTCAAAGAAATTGAAAACAAACAAATAATGTCAATGAACATTTAAAAAAAAATTAAATATATGAAGAGAAAAATATTTTCTCCTTCTTGCAGTGCATATATTTTAGCCATCCAGCTTCGTTTTTTAATAGGAATGCTATCTTTAAAGAAAAAAAAATAATTGCTAAGACATATTACACATTTTGAGAGTAATTTTTATTCGCAGTTTTGTGCAAATCGGAAAACGAATGTTTAAAAAAATTCACAATTCTAAAAACGTTTCATGTAGACATTTTTGTTTTCTCTTAGAACGAAAATAAATAATTTCAAACAAGTAATGGTGCTCCCAAGTGCTCCAAATGGCTATCCAAGATTAAAATTTTTAATTTGAGTTTGTGAAAGTTACAAATTGCATATAAATATTTAAAATATATTGTTTTATGAAAAATAGCCATTTTTTCAGTTTGAAGCGGGTCATTACGTAATATAACTATAGAAGTTGTGTGACACAATAAAAATTGTAAGTAGAAATTGGTAAAAATTTAGTAAAAAAACATGTCTAGAAGAAAGTTAAATAACGGACTGTTTTAATTTTAAGAAGCATAATATTTATTTCTCTTACTGGGAAGGTTATTGTTTAATTTTGGATTTATTTTAATAAATTGATTGGATAACATTAGTTCATATTATAAATGAAATTATCCCGATTTTGTATTATATTTTAGTTGAAGTACTGTAAAGAGGTAAAATTTTTCGCTAGTATTCTGAAATTTTCTATGTCAACTTTATACTTACAACGATTTTTATTATAGAAGTTCAACAAAATAAAATTGTAAATTTGTTCAGTATTATGGACACACAAATATAAAAAAATGAGTTGGCTAATCAACAGTTTCAGAGAAAAACACTTCAGTTATTCATTTTTGAACAAAGACAACTGAATAAGATGTGGTTTACCACTTCCTCCACAGCCAATTTTAACATACCAAAATATTGACTCAAATATTGCTAGACATTCATTCACTGTTTTGTGCCCAAGAGGTCTTTCACTGCAAACCCAGCATTCTCCATTCTTTCCTATTTTCCACCTTACTCTTATTCTCCGCATGCGATCCATATATCTTAACGTTGTGTGTCTTCTGATTTCTTCTGTCACGAACTTTTCTCCCGTTCACCATTCCTTCCAGTGCATCCTTCATTATACAGTTTCTTCTCAGTCAGTGAGCCAACCAATTTCTTTTCGTCTTCCTGATCAGTTTGAGCATTATTCTTTCTTCATCCACTCTTTCTAGTACAGCTTCATTTCTTATTCTGTCTGTCCACTTCACACACTCCATTCTTGTCCATATCCGTATTTCATATGGCTCTAGTTGTTTCTCTTGACTTCATCGTAATGTCCTTGTTTCTGCCCCATAAAATGCAACACTCCACTCAAAGCACGTAATTAGACTCTTCTTTAGTTCTTTTTCAATAGGTACGCTGCAGATATTGATCTTAAAATATGAATGAGTAAATAATTTCGTAAAATGAGAAATTTATAAATACTTTTTTGCACGATTGTGTTTTTTATTGTATTTATAGCTATTGGTGTTAAGCCTTGAAAATTAGAATTCCCACACAGAAACCTGTTGCCAGGGAAACCATTATTCATAACATAAAACCATATTGAAATAGACCCATTACTGTGTACTTATTGTTACTTAGTTACCATTACAGTACACTTTTGTGAAGGCTTTGAAATAAAATAACTCCAAATTTTCAATGCAAAATATATTGTATTTGCAATTTTAAAAATACGATCGTGCAAAAAAATGTTATGTAATACACGTTTGTGATGTGCATTACAAAATCTGTAAAATTGAAACACTCTCTCTGTTCGTATTTCAGACTTTTCCTAGATTTTGTAAATAGCACTTCCCCAACCATATATCGTAATATACTATTTCAGATCTTATACCTTCTATGATAACATCTCACCTTCTTTCGAGAAGTTATCATGGCTTAGGTTACATGAGAGGAGAAATCTGCACTCACTATCTCTCTTATATCGAATTATGCATACTTCATTCCCCTGTTATTTATTCACTCGTTTTCATACTCTCTCTCGCTATCATAATATTAATACTCGATCACAACGCGATAAAACGCTAGAAATTCCACTTCACACATCATCTCTGTATTCCTCATCTTTCACTGTTGCTACCTCTCGTCACTGGAACTCTCTGCCGCCTGAAGTCAAGGGCTGCCGAACATTGAAATCTTTCAAATCCAAGTTAGAAAATTATCTTATGACGAGTTGCCAAACTAACTTACTATTATGACAAGTGTTGTATTGCATGTTTCCACGTATTCACATTTTTTTAATGTTCTAGTGATATTTAACTTATTTTATATTTTTGTTTTCATATTTTCCGATAATGGTATATCTATAATGTGATAAGTTGAGCTATATATAATCATAATTTTCCTTACTGTGTGTACTTAAAAATATTGTATTCATTGTATGCTTTGTACTGCACTATTTTATTACTACTACTACTACTACTACTATTATTATTATTATTATTATTATTATTATTATTATTATTATTATTATTATTATTATTATTATCAATAATTTTCTTATTTTTATACTTTGTATGTGTCATTTATTTTGACCTGCTGTTCACATTTTATTATGCTTTTTTCTTTCTTTCTGTATGTTATAATATATTATGTCTGATTTCTACTTACTTGTTGTTTACATTTTATTATTAGTATCTTATTCAGTTTTGTATGTAAAATTGTAGTGTACTTTGTAAATTTGTAGTGTTTTTTGTAACGCAGTTTTACTCCTGGTTGAGTGTTAGAGAAGGCCGTACCACGTTAAATAAATCATTATTATTATTATTATTATTATTATTATTATTATTATTATTATTATTATTATTATTATTATTGTTATTATCATCATCATCAATAATTGTCTTATTTTTTTATACCTTGTATGTGTCATTTATTTTGACCTGTGTTCACATTTTATTATGCTTTTTCCTTTCTTTCTGTATGTTATATATTATGTCTGATTTCTACTTACTTATGTACATTTTATTATTAGTATCTTATTCAGTTTTGTATGTAAAATTGTAGTGTACTTTGTAAATTTGTAGTGTTTTTGTAACGCAGTTTTACTCCTGGTTGAGTGTTAGAGAAGGACATACCAGGTTAAATAAATTATTATTATTATTATTATTATTATTATTATTATTATTATTATTATTATTATTATTATTATTATTATTAACATTATAAGTAAGCTAGGGGGATTCCCTCTTACATGTTAATCAATAATAATACGTAAATATTCAACTTCTGAAGTTAAATTAGAAGTGTGATTTATGGTTACAATTTAATTGCTAGATACAATTTTATTATTATCATGTGTCCTCATTGCTGAGTTCAATTCTCTCAGGTTTGATATTTTCTTATGAATTTTCCTTCGTGTCGAAACGTTCCTTCATTAAAAATTTCCAACGTAACGAAAGCCTTAGTGTTTTGTTACCCGCTGAGCAGAGATGTCGGAGAAGTTGCCGCCACGTCTAGGCAAATTCTTTCCTCGCGCTTGCCTTGTTGGAGTTGCCCCATTAGCCGTGGTCTGTGCTAGCGAAGTTGTACAGATACGAGATGCTACTCGTGAGATGGAACGAGTTAGCCCATCATAGGACGATAATGCTGATGGCAAATAAAGTTCAGCTTTAACACGTTGTGCGTATTATACTATCTCTTGCTGTATTCATTAATGTACAGATTTTCATTCTAATTTTCATTTCCTTTTCTATTAAGGTATCCGTTACCTCTCGTCTTTTTGTGTAATTTTCATCATTTCGGAGTCTTTTCTGTCTTTTCCCTTACTTACATTTTTCGTATTTACTCAGTCCTTAATAGTTTTCTCTTTCTCTTTCGTATTTTTAATCGTGATTTCTATTCTTTCATCTCCACTACTTTCCATGTGTATTTTTTATGCTCTTACGTTTTTCTCCCTTTCCTCATTCTGATATTTATTACTGTATCATTCTTCATTCAATATTATTTCCTTTTCCATTTATTTATACTTTATTCTATTTCTGTATTATTCCCTATCTTCTTTAACTTATATTCATTTGTCTTTTAAACTTCTTTCACATTCTCTATTCTATTAATACATAATTCTCCACTTTCTTAATTAATTCTTTCTTTTCTTATTTTTATCGTTATTTATTTTCTTTCTCCTGTCGCCTTCTCAACTCTATTCTATTTTAATATCCATTTACGTTGATTTCTTCTGATGGAATACTTGGAATTTCTTCTGATACTTTAATAATTTATGAAAGCCAACAAATCAATAAACAAATATTAGAATCTTTCAATAATTTGCATAATAACCTAAAATTCACACAAGAAATTGAAGTTAATAATATGATTCATTTTTAGACATTATGATAAAAAAAACATAAAAATAAATTAGAATTTAATATTTACAGAAAACCTGGAATTACTAACCATAGTATCCCCATAAATTCAGAACATCCTACTGCACATAAATTAAGTAACTTCAATTACATGATTAATAGATTAATACAATTTCCACTAAGTAAAAACAATTACAAGAAAGAATATAATAAAATAATACAGATAGCCAACGAAAATGGCTATAGTACTAATTTGATTAAAAAACTAATAAACAAGAATAAAAGGAAAAAAGAACTAAGCAATATATCTACATTAACAAAACAAAACAAGACCAACAAAAAATACTTCAGTTTAACATATAATAAATATATATCTAGCAAATTAGCTAACTTTTTTAAAAAAGAAAATATTTCCATAGCGCACAAACCAACTAATAAACTCAATAACAATTTAAACAATAGACTTCAAGAAGTTAACAAAATCCATAATAATGGTATTTACAGATTAGAATGTTTTACATGTAAAGAGAAATATATAGGACAAACTAAAAAATATTTCAAAATTAGATACAATGAGCACATTTCTGATTTCAAACATAATCGTAAGAAATCTACATATGTATCTCATCTAATAGATACTGGACATGAATTAGGCCCAGCAAATAAAACCTTAAAAATATTAAAATCAGGAATAGAAACTAAATTGATAAATTCTGCAGAAGAATATTACATTGCTAAACAGATTCAAATAGAGAACAGCATTCTTAATGAAAATTTAACCCAAATCCGAAATCCCCTGTACAACCTCTAACCCCGTCACCACACAATATCCTTCCGCGTGGTTGTTTACACGAATACACACTTCCCCCACGTCATACTAGTTACAGTCCTAATAGCTGCAGGTCGCCTCACGTCTACGTAGGTACGTCCATAATTTAACCCTCCAATTAATTTTTCAAATTCTTCTAAAATTGATATTAATTATTATTTCATTACAGATAATTCACATAAAACACAGAATGTTTATAGTGATCCATACAGTTGCTAACTATGCAGTTGTCACATTTTAAACGACGTGAGTACTTTTAAATATCCAATCCGATTACAATTTACATTTGATAATTCCCATTTCTATTCGTATTTTTATATATTTCAGATACATTCACCACTCATTGGACTGAACAAGTGTTCCACATATTATGAAGTTTAATTACTACATGGTTTTTAACATTTTTTAACATTATTTAAGTTTATTACCTGTAATATTACATTTTAATAATGGAGATGTCCTATACATCTTTAATTTTAAATAGTACTCACCACAAATATGACATTGAGATATTGTATAACTCTGCCTGAGGATGCATGAATAGGCGAAAACGTTCGCAATTTTGTAATTCATGTATATAAATTTAATGACTATAAACTAAGTCATTATTCTACTTTGATTTGTCATTGACTGAGTAATAAAATATTATATTGTATTCACTGTTGTTTTTTGCCCAGTCTTTTTTTTTCTTTCCCACCCTTTCGTTAAGTTTCTTCTTTTTTCTTTCTTATTCGTACCTTCTCTTTTTTGTATTTTTCCTATCGTACTGCATTCCTTCTTTTTCTGATTTATTGATTCACCTACAGTTGTGCATTTCAAGTTCCTGGTTCCTAATTTCTATTCTTCATTCCTGCTGTTCTTAATTTTCCACTTTTCTATTGCCCTCTGTATCGATCTATAATTTTTTGTCTTCATTGCTTTTTCCTAGTGTTAATTTTGTGTTATCCTGTTTTTTCCGGTCATTCTCTATTTCATTTTTTTACTGTACTTCAGTTCTTTCTATAGTTATTTGCTTCTTCCTGTCGCTCTTCATTTTGTATCGCATATTGTCTCTTTTCTTTTGTCCGTCTTTCCTTTCCTACCGGTATTAATTTCTCTCTACTTTTCATATTCTTTTCTACTTAATTTCTCTGTCATATTTTATTCTTTGCTTATTTATTCTTTCTTGCTCTCTCCAGTTCTTTCATTTTTTATGTTGATCATTTATCTCTTGATTTTTATTGCTACATAATTTACTTTGTTTCATTCTAGGCCTCTTTTATATGTCCAAATGTTTTCAGTCTATTTCTGATGGAAATATCTGCCTTATTATTATTTATCACGACACGCACATAACACCTGCCATTACATCGTCAATTAGCAATTATCCAATTCTTTGCGTTTTTGTATCATATTCTGTCTAGACTTAACTGATGAATGCACATTCCGGGTAATACATTTTTTTTTTTACATATTGTAAATCTAAGACTCAAAAGAGCATTCAATAAAAAAAGTTTACAGTTACAAAATGTTATGTAAACAAGGGATAAAGTTCCCAGCAATAAATATGCGTGGAACTCTTCTTCTTAAGCTGCTATTGGCAACCCTGCAGGCACGCCAACGCCCCTACCTTTTAAGAAGGTCTTAATTCCTTCCCTTCATCACTGCCAGGAAGCAAACTGTCCGTGAACAATCTCCTCAGCAGATGAAAAGACGTAGCAGGCTTTGCAAATTACTCTCCAAGGCCTCCTGTGTCGAATAAACAAGTTATCGAGAGGTGACAAGGCATTTGCGTCTTTCATGTCTTGCACATAATAAGAGCGTTTTATACTCATTTTTTTTTTTTTTACTTTCTTTTTCGTCAACGACGCAGTCAATAAAAAACCTATTATTATTTATCATCATCATAGTCCACCCGTTACTTACTTACTGACTTTTAAGAAATCCGGAGGTTCATTGCCGCCCTCACATAAGCCCGCCATTGGTCCCTATCCTGAGAAAGATTAATCCATTCTCTATCATCATATCCCACCTCCCTCAAATCCATTTCAATATTATCTTCCCATCTACGTCTCGGCCTCTCTAAAGGTCTTTTTCCTTCCGGCCTCCCAACTAACATTCTATATGCATTTCTGGATTCGCCCATACGTGCTACATGCTCTGCTCATCTCAAACGTCTGGATTTAATGTTCCTAATTATGTCAGGTGAAGAATACAATGCGTGCAGTTCTGTGTTGTGTAACTTTCTCCATTCTCCTGTAACTTCATCCCTCTTAGCCCCAAATATTTTCCTAAGTACCTTATTCTCAAACACCCTTAACCTATGTTCCTCTCTCAAAGTGAGAGTCCAAGTTTGACAACCATACAGAACAACCGGTAATATAACTGTTTTATAAATTCTAACTTTCAGATTTTTCGACAGCGGACTGGATGATAAAAGCTTCTAAACCGAATAATAACAGGCATTTCCCATATTTATTCTGTGTTTAATTTCCTCCCGAGTATCATTTATATTTGTTACTGTTGCTCCCAGATATTTGAATTTTTCCACCTCTTCGAAGGATAAATTTCCAATTGTTATATTTCCATTTCGCACAATATTCTGGTCACGAGACATAATCATATACTTTGTCTTTTCGGGATTTACTTCCAAACCTATCTCTTTACTTGCTTCCAGTAAAATTCCCGTGTTTTCCCTAATCGTTTGTGGATTTTCTCCTAACACATTTACGCCATCCGCATAGACAAGCAGCTGATGTAACCCGTTCAATTGCAAACCCTCTCTGTTATCCTGGACTTTCCTAATGGCTTACGCTAGAGCAAAGTTAAAAAGTAAAGGTGATAGTGCATCTCCTTGCTTTAGCCCACAGTGAATTGGAAACGCATCTGACAGAAACTGACCTATACGAACTCTGCTGTACGTCCACCCACTATCTTCTTTATTTACTGAAAATATCTTAGTTCTAAGGAAACTCAATGATTAAATGGTTGAAATCAGAATATAATGAATTTGTTTAGGTTTATAGGTAGAGATATGATATGAATAATATTTTATCAGAATATGACATTTTGGAAAAATGTGAGACATGTATTTCAATGTTAAATTTATATTCGTTCCTAGGCCATTTCTAGCAGGTTTACATCATTTTTTACAAACTCATTTTTCAGACATTAATATAGTTTAGCGTGTGTTTAAAATGACTATTACACTTTTACTACGTCACACTACTTTGACCAATAAAACGGTGCGTAAGGACTTCTTTCAACCAATCATGGCTGCTTATCGCACAATTTTATCGCGTCCCTAGTATTTGTTTATTTTTATCACTACCCTAGCATTTGTTTCTTTGTTTGCCAACATTTCAAACTGCACTGGTCTGGATGTAAAAAACAGAAAATTACAAACCACTCCAGTCGATGCACAGCACTTTCAAATGTGACTCTCATTGGCATTCAAGAACAAGAATTAATAAAGATCACTTATCATACCTATGCATCTTCCCTGAAACCCTATTTACAAATAAATGAAGAGCACCATTCGGAAATCCTGAATAAGTTGAGGGATACACCATGTACATCAACGAGTTCACTTCTTTTAGGCACACGTCTAATATAACATCAACTGAACCACCAACCATTAAAACATTCAAATTTGAAAATTGTAATTTCAATAATTGTTTCTTTTAAAATTATTCATGTTTATTTTTTATTTCATCATCGTTAATTAAAATGTTTCTTGTTTATTTCATCATCCCTAATTAAAACCTTTCTAACACTCGTTTATATTATTTAGGTTATGTTTGTTATAGTTTCTGCTATATGATATTATGGATAGTCACGTATCAGAGATTGTTTAATACTAAGATTTAGTGAAAATCATCTGTCAAGTGACGTTGATTACTGGGCTCGGGATAATTGAAGAGGAATGCAACTGTTTTAATAAAAATGAAACTGAATAAACAAAGCCTTCTTGACCAGTAACCTTCCACAGAGTTCAATAAAGATTCCATAGTTGGCACAACTGATATCAAGACAAGAGCTAATATTGACACACTACTGCCATCTACTACCGTAATATTTATAATGTTGAGATGATACAAATTTGAAGACAGTTTTGTATTTTCGTAAGTCAATATTTTATTGTATTAGAGTACTTCGTTACTTCTAATCTTTATATACTTTCTTCTAATCGTGTAATAGTCAGTTAAATTCCACTCGAGTTTTGATTTTCTGTAGATAAATCAAGACCTCTAGTGAGATTACTGTTGATAAAAAATCAAACAAATAAATCTGCAAAATTACAGAGTTTTTCAGTATTTCTTATCTGAATGTAAGAACTAGATAAATCTATATTTTACACTGAAAAGGATAAGAATTGTCTGCTAATACACAGTAACTCAATGTGTATTCCAACAAGTCTTGAACTGAATCAGAATCGATTCTGAACTCCCAGTTCGCTGTTCCAACGTTTTCTGGAACTCGTTCAGAACGAGTGAAATTGGTTCTCGATTAAGAGCAGGAACTGAAATTCTGAATTGCTAACGCATGGGCAGATGGTTTAATCTGAGGTTGAGGTTAAAACGCTTCGAGACTAGACAGGTTAAAATAAAAAAAAATATAGTTGATCACGAGTGAGGTGATAGTGATATATTTTATGAAGAATTAAGTTCAGAATATAATTTTATATGACAAGAAACTCAGAAGGCCGTGAAAGAACTAGTTCTGAGAACGTACACAACTGGCGAATGCGTCGAAAGATGTTCGGTATTAATTTGTAATGCGTTCTGAACTACGTTTTGGAGTAAACGTTATATTTCCTGCCAAAAATTACACCTTCTGCTTTAAAAAATCTATGAACTTACAAAAAGAGAAGAAATTAATGATTTCAACCCATTTAAAACATTCATTTACAAGTCAGATGTTTGTGAAAGTGTTAGTTAAATATTGTAAATAGTAATCTAAAACTTTCACAAACACTGATTTTACTATTTATAATATTTAACTAACACTTTCACAAACACTGACTTTACTATTTACAATATTTAGCTAACACTTTTTCACAAACACTGACTTTACTTTTACAATATTTTAACTAACACTTTCACAAACACTGACTTTACTATTTATAATATTTTAACTAACACTTTACAAACACTTTGGAACAAACTAACACCTTCAATTACCTGGGTTGCAACCTTTCATTTATAGAATCATGTGATGCAGAGAATAAAATTCTGAAGTTCCAAAAGATGGTAGGAACAATTAAACGCACATTACTTAAAAAGGCTAGAGTGGACACGATATTAAAATTTTATAAAACATTAGCTGTACCAATTTTGGTGTATGGTGCGGAAACGTGGACCCTCATTAAAAGACAGGAAAGAAAACTAGAAGCCGCTGAGATGCGTATCCTTAGACCTTTAACGGGACACACACTATTAGATCATATTTGAAACGAAGATATCCGTAAACAATTAAACGTTGAGCGCATAACAGACAAAATCGAGAATTATAGGTTGAATTGGCTAAGACACGTTGAAGGAATGGACGACGGACGACTACCAATAAGAATGTGGACATACAAACCAGTAGGACGAAGATCACCTGGAAGACCGAGAAAACACTGGAGAGATCAGATAAGTCCTGGAGACGGAACGGGTCATTATTCCCAAACCTTGAAGTTTATTATGATGATGATGACTTTCACAAACACTGACTTTACCATTTACAATATTTTAACTAGCACTTTCATAAACACTGGCATTAATATTTATAATATTTAACTAATACATTAATAAACACTGACTTTACTATTTACATTATTTTAACTAACATTTCACAAACACTAACTTTACTATTTACAATATTTTAACTAACACTTTAACAAACACTGACTTTACTATTTACAATATTTTAACTAACACACTCACAAACACTGACTTTACTATTTACAATAATTTAACTAACACTTTCACAAACACTGACTTTACTATTTACAATATTTCAACTAACACTCTCACAAACACTGACCTCACTATTTAAAATATTTTAATGGCAATTTCACAAACACTGACTTCACTATTTACAATATTTTAACTAACACTCTCACAAACACTGACTTCACTATTTACAATATTTTAACTAGCACTTTCACGAACACTGACTTTACTATTAACAATATTTTAATTAGCACGTTCATAAACACTGACTTTACTATTTACAGTATTTTAACACTGATCATGTTCGCTGTTTACATTGCCCTTTGTTAGTTTTCTCCATAAAACTCTGTCCTTTGCGGGCCTTGACTATAGTTTGCTCGCCTCTTTTGTAAACATGTCAGACCACCTGAGTAGTGGTCTTACCTGTCCTTTCTTGCCGACGTAGGGGTCCCACATGGTTATAAATGTTCTGTGTGTCCTTGGTCAAACGCAAATTCAAGTTAAAAAAAGATAATCTTGTTCTAAAATCTTACAGACATAGAACTTATCAATTAGCAGAGTTACTGAATGAACTACCTGAACACGCAATGCCTATAGAAAATTTTGTCACATTGGTAACATTTATGGCCGGTTTTTCCAAGTATTGTTAGAAAATTTAACGACTGTTAAACTCTAAAGAGCTTGTTAATTAATAAAATTGTATGTTTTCAACACCAGTTTGGTTTAACAGATTGTTAACAATTTGTTAATTTTAAATGTAGGATTTCGGGCAATTAATTCGTTTAACAGTTAGTTAAATGTGGCCGATGTCTCCACAGCTGTTCGAACAGAAGTTGCGAAATTAATATTTTGTGTCTCTCTGTAGGGAATGTTTAGCATATGACTGGTAATATAACATTCAAAAAATACTTTGGACTGTTTCAATACATCAGTGTTATTTTATTTCTTTCGTATTTCGTATCCATAATAGCAATGAGGAAATATAACCTTACTTTGTAATTATTATTCAGTACGTCACCTACAACTTTCATTTGTCAACTGTTTGTTTATGGCCTACTATAACAGGTTGTAATTTTATGCAAGTTCCATGACTCACTCTATAATAGGGAATTTAAAGATTAATTTTAGCCAATCAAAAATTGTCTTACATCTGTAGAATCATTACCAACTGCTGTTGAGTAGTTAAAATAGTGCTAACAGACGTTATAGTTAAGTGTTGGTTATCTTAAACAAAATTATCTTGAACAAATGGAAAATACATTAACAAAGCGTTAAAAATGAACAGACTTATAATTTAACATTCGTTAAGCAAAATTAAACATTACTTGTACAAACTGGCCATTCGTCTTCTCTCCCCCTTTTTTCTTAGACAAAAGATATGGACTTCATAATTACTAATCAACAACTAGATAACTAGACTTTTTCAACTGCCTACAAGATAAAACATTGACATAATCTTAAGTCTTTTAGTCAATATAACTAATTATTAGGTCCACACCTGTGGAGTAACGGTTAGCGCGTCTAGCCGCGAAACCAGGTGGCCCGGGTTCGATTCCCGGTCGGGACAAGTTACCTGGTTCGGTATGGCATAGTTGCGCCCCGCGGTCAATTAGGAGGCCTAGGCATGGCATAATTGCGCCCCGAAGAAATCAGGTAGCAGATGGGACATGGCATAGTTGCGTCCCGAAGAAATCAGGTAGCAGACGGGACATGGCATAGTTGCGCCCAGAAGAAATCAGGTAGCAGGATGGACATGGCATAGTTGCGTCCCGAAGAAATCAGGTAGCAGATGGGACATGGCATAGTTGCGCCCCGAAGAAATCAGGTAGCAGGATGGACATGGCATAGTTGCGCCCGGAAGAAATCAGGTAGCAGATGGGACATGGCATAGTTGCGCCCCGAAGAAATCAGGTAGCAGATGGGACATGGCATAGTTGCGCCCCGAAGAAATCAGGTAGCAGGATGGACATGGCATAGTTGCGCCCTGAAGAAATTAGGAAGCAGGATGGACATGGCATAGTTGCGCCCCGAAGAAATCAGGTAGCAGAATGGACATGGCATAGTTGCGCCCCGAAGAAATCAGGTAGCAGGATGGACATGGCATAGTTGCGCCCCGAAGAAATCAGGTAGCAGATGGGACATGGCATAGTTGCGCCCCGAAGAAATCAGGTAGCAGGATGGACATGGCATAGTTGCGCCCGGAAGAAATCAGGTAGCAGATGGGACATGGCATAGTTGCGCCCCGAAGAAATCAGGTAGCAGATGGGACATGGCATAGTTGCGCCCCGAAGAAATTAGGAAGCAGATGGGACATGGCATAGTTGCGCCCCGAAGAAATCAGGTAGCAGATGGGACATGGCATAGTTGCGCCCCGAAGAAATCAGGTAGCAGATGGGACATGGCATAGTTGCGCCCCGAAGAAATCAGGTAGCAGGATGGACATGGCATAGTTGCGCCCCGAAGAAATTAGGAAGCAGGATGGACATGGCATAGTTGCGCCCCGAAGAAATCAGGTAGCAGAATGGACATGGCATAGTTGCGCCCCGAAGAAATCAGGTAGCAGGATGGACATGGCATAGTTGCGCCCCGAAGAAATCAGGTAGCAGGATGGACATGGCATAGTTGCGTCCAGAAGAAATCAGGTAGCAGATGGGACATGGCATAGTTGCGCCCCGAAGAAATCAGGTAGCAGGATGGACATGGCATAGTTGCGCCCGTAAGAAATCAGGTAGCAGATGGGACATGGCATAGTTGCGCCCCGAAGAAATCAGGTAGCAGATGGGACATGGCATAGTTGCGCCCCGAAGAAATTAGGAAGCAGATGGGACATGGCATAGTTGCGCCCCGAAGAAATCAGGTAGCAGATGGGACATGGCATAGTTGCGCCCCGAAGAAATCAGGTAGCAGATGGGACATGGCATAGTTGCGCCCCGAAGAAATCAGGTAGCAGAATTGACATGGCATAGTTGCGCCCCGATGAGCATAGTACACACGAAAGTGATTGTCATAAAATAAATAAATTACTTAAAAATATTACAGTGATAGCTGCATTGAAATCGGGTAGGCCTAGCATATGATCAATTTTGCTATTTACAATAACACTTTTTTATTGATCACACACAATAAATGAACTGCATTTTTTGTTTCTACATCGATATCTTAACCCTACGGTACAGGGTTTCGAAAATTGAAAATTAGAGCCATTATCAATTATTAACTCTTCACCCTTTTCACTAAACTTAACATTCATTTTAAATTAACCTCACTATACGCCACAGACGGTGTGAAAATCACTAATAAAAGGTCAAGACTGCTAAGGCCCCATATTCCAACGGCTCACTCATTTGAATATGTCAGTTAATAAAGTACTGCCAACTTCATGGTGTTCATTTTAACGGTAGGCGATTGATAATCACTGCATAAACAGTAGAAAAACAGTTAATAAAATACTGCCAACTTCATGGTGTTCATTTTAACGGTATCGATAATGAATATAAATCGCATAAGAAATCAATAAGGCTGGTTGATTACGAGACTCGAGTTCCCGTAGTGTCTTTTTCTCTACCTATTTCATCGGGGCGCAACTATGCCATGACCTTTTCTCTACCTGAAGGGAACGGGGCTCAACTATGCCCACAAAACAGGGACCCTTTTTATATGCTGCACTTTATCTGACCGTGTGGCGCAACGATGCCCTGTCTGGTTGAAGTTTTTTCCGGGGTTTTCCCTCAACCCAATATGAGCAAATGCTGGGTAACTTTCGATGTTGGACCCCGGACTCATTTCACCGGCATTATCACCTTCATCTCATTCAGACGCTAAATAATCTAACATGTTGATAAAGCGTCGTAAAATAACCAACTAAAATAAAAAAATATTATTAGTCACATCTGTAACACTAGATTGACCCATATACAGGGTGTTTAAAATACGAGGCATAATTTCAGGTATGTATTTTCCACATGTAGACAATCAAAATAGTTCATTACAACATGTGTCCGGAAATGCTTTATTTCCGAGTTATGGCCTTCACAACACTGAAATTCACCGGAAAGGTTTTCTTTCCGCAGGTCGTTGTCATTACAGAAGATGTTTAAAATGTCCACCTCCTGCTTGAATACAGACCTCACATCGATGTCTCATTGACCTGCGAACACGATCCCAGGGCCTGTACACGTTGCAAATGATAAGGATACAATTGATACTCTTTCAACAGTCTCCAGACAGCCGTATGAGGAACATTGACTTGCAACGCTACCCTTCGTGTGCTGATAGAAGGAGTCATGTTCACAGCCTCCAGAATCTCCTCCTGTACTTCTGGAGTTGTAGATCTTGGTCCCCTTCCCAAACCAGGAGAGTTAAATTTTCCATACTCGCACAGACGGTAATGGAGACGTACAAATGTCTTCCGATCTGGACATTGTCGCTGTGGGTACCTCTTCTGGTACAAACGACGAGCCAGCGCAGCATTGCCGTCCGCCTTGCCGTACATGAAGTGTGTCTCTGCCAGCTCTTGATTTGAATACATGTCGCACAGTCTAACGCCTACACAACACTGAATGTAACCTTCGCCTCGGAATGAACTGTCATAGTGCCCTCTTAATGTCTCCTTTAACGGCAACGACCTACGGAAAGAAAAACGTTCCGGTGAATTTCAATGTTGTGAAGGACATAACTCGGAAATAAAGCATTTCCGAACACATGTTGTAATGAACTATTTTGATTGTCTACATGTGGGAAATACATACCTGAAATTATGCCCCATATTTTTTAAACACGCTGTATAACTGCTCTTCCATATTCTTTCTATCACTGGGGGTAACAGCAAGACCTGAGTACAAGGATATCGATCAGCTTCTGTGTATAATGTCGTGACATTAGGATTCCCGGTATGAAACAAATGAAGCAATACTTCCAGCACACTATTGTTCTTGTGTTCTATTTATTTTACTTCAAGTAGACGTCAAACGTTACGTCGTGTTTACATTGGTCATAATTTATCCG
The DNA here is from genome assembly GCF_040183065.1 of Periplaneta americana. Lineage (NCBI taxonomy): Eukaryota > Metazoa > Arthropoda > Insecta > Blattodea > Blattidae > Periplaneta > Periplaneta americana. Next base: position 210,115,217 of record NC_091118.1, on the reverse strand, counting down.
GGGCTCAAAGGGAAAGCATCTCCCACCCGCCTTGAAAAGGGGTGTAGAACAAATAAGTCCAGGAAAGGTGTTCAATATTTTAGAATTTACTCTGTCGTGTGCAAGACACAGACGCCACCTCCCCCTCCCTACGACAGAATACATTTCAACAGCCATATGCATTGACGTGATCAGTTGATTTGTAAAAATGGAAGTTTCCTTACCTGCATACTTTATGTATAGACGTTTCTTATTATACATCGCAGGATTGACGCATGAGTCACAGAATTTATGATTCTGGATATTCTCTCAGAAAAATGACTGTCACAAATATGACACATACATTCTTATTATATAGGGTAAGGTTGCCTAATTCCGTGACATATTTAATAAAGTCTATATTTAGACTAAAATTGTACTAATTCAAATAACACCTAAATGACGTTATTTGAACCTTAAGCTACAGTTTTTACAACATTCAGTGTCAACAGTGTCACAAGTTCGATATATAATATATGATTCTTCATTGCTATACAGAGGCTCCTAAATCCGTGACAGGGATCCAAACTCCGTGATAGTGGTTTCCTAATTCCGTGAGTGATATCCCAATTCCGTGATACTAAAATAATCCTTATTAACTGCTAAGAAAACAAACGTGTATTTGAAAAAAACACTTTAAAGTAATGGTATATTGTTTTAATATGGATTAAACAAATTACAACAAAAAAAAGGGCATAAGTGACAAATTTCATAGACAACATTTGTGTAACTATAGGAATATATATTACATATTAATATATTGTAAACAAAATAAACTGAAAGTTAAATTCAATACAAAATTAAATTTGAATAAATTGAATTATAACACAATTATTTCTCATTATTTATATTCCTAACAACATCAGTAATTATTCAAATATATGCCCTATTATTTTATTATAATTATAATTGATGTTTCTCTATAACTTATTTCTGTTATTATTACCACGAACTATTTTCTTTCATAGACATTAATTTTCACAATTTAGCGTTGGCATCACTGGTCAAGTGAGCCAGGAAGGAGAAATATGAAAATAAATCCGAAAATTGGAAAGCTCCTGTAGCATTGTTATTGTCTCACAATGTTTAAATAATCATACACATTGATTCAGCTGACTGTAATCTACAGTAATATATCATTTTTATAATGCTATATTAATTCTACCTCAAATATAAAATGTTTCTTGAAGAGTGGTCAGAAGAGAAAGAAAAACTTACTGGTCAACCACCTTTCACTGAACAAAAGCTTCCGCAGTCGAGTGCGTCTAAACAAAAGGCGGGTAGTCAATAGAATTGAAAAGAAGACATCTCCTGGCATCTGTAGGTATTTCAAAAACTTAAAAGTCAGAGACCACAACTCCATGGCAGTCAATAGAAATTTTATCACGGGATTAGAGGTATCACGGAATTAGGCACTTTTACCCTACCTTTCCGCTAGGGTGCAGGTTCGATTCCCGTTTGGTCTGATTATTGGATGGGATCTTTTCCCGAGGTTTTTCTTAACCGTAAGCCAAATGTCGGGTAATATATGGCAAATCCTCACGGCCTCATTTCGCTATCATCAGACAGGAGGATGTTCAGTAACTTATATATGAAACAACGAGTCAAAGTTACGATAGGAGAAGAAATATCTGAAGGAAGTGAAATAGGGAGAGGAGTACGACAAGAATACACTTTATCATCTACCCTGTTCAACATCTACTTGAAGGATTTGGTGAAGAACTGTTTTCAGAACATGGGAGGGGTAAAAGTAGGAGGAAGAAGAATAAAGTACATAAGATTTGCTGATGATATGGCGTTGTTAGCAGAAGAGGAGATGATACTGAGAGATATGCTACTGGAGCTGAATGACAGCTGTGAGCAGTATGGGATGAAGATAAATGCAAACAAGACGAAGACCATGGTCATAGGAAGAAAAGTAAAGAAGGTAAACGTGCGAATTCTAAATGAGGCAGTAGAGCAAGTGGACAACTTCAAATACTTGGGGTGTACTATAAGCAGTGACATGAGCTGCTGCCAGGAAGTCAAAAGGAGGATAGCAATGGAAAAGGAAGCTTTTAAGAGAAAAAGGAGCATTTTCTGCGGACCTCTGGAAAAGGGCTAAGGAAGACCCTAAAGAAGTGCTTTGTGTGGAGTGTAGCATTTTATGGAGACAGAAACATGGACATTACGACGAAGTGAAGAGAAGCGACTAGAAGCATTTGAAATGTGGATATGGAGAAGAATGGAGCGTGTGAATTGGACAGACAGAATAAGAAATGAAGTTGTGTTGAAAAGAGTGGGTAAAGAGAGATAATAATAATAATAATAATAATAATAATAATAATAATAATAATAATGTTTTATTTTCGCTGGCAGAGTTAAGGCCATAAGGCCTTCTCTTCCACTCAACCAGCCTTAATCAATACAATACATATTTAAATTACGAATATTTACACTACACTTAAAAGGTTTTCCAGCAATATTCTTCAGATAAGTTTTAACGACTAGTAGACTACATATTTTCTATATTTAGATAAACCTATAAGGTAAAGTAGTAACTTAATTTATGACCTAATTTAATTCAATCAATTATAATTAATTTGAGATTTGAGATAGCGAGTAAAATGATGAAAATTAATTTAATAGAAGCTTACTAGAACTATGTTACAGGGAGAAAAAAATATATACTGTGTATATAAATCTAAAATATATTTCTATAATGAGAATATTAATGTAATTGTCAATGAGAATGATGCTGAAACTAATCAGAAAGAGAAAATGGAATTGGTTGGGTCACTGGCCGGGAAGAAATTGCTTACTGAAGGATGCACTGGAAAGAATGTTGAACGGGAGAAAATTTTGGGGTAGTATAAGATATCAGATGATAGGCGACATTAAAGTATGTGGGTCATATGCGGAGACTAGGAGGAAGGTTGAAAATACGAAAAATATTGGAGAATGCTGGGTTTGCAGCGAAAGACCTGCCCTTGAACAGAAACAATGAATGAATATTTAGAACTAGACCTATACCTTTGAGGCTAATGTAGAATGCCAGTGGGATAACTTTAAAAGCAATTTATAGCTAGTTTATTTACCTTTAAAAGCTATTACTTAGAACTAACTGCAAGATTGTTCGTTTGTTCGGCTCACTTGAATTTAAAATGTCTCCCTCCTTCCTGCACTAGACACGCAGCTGAATTAATTTTCTTTGTTCTTCTCCCGGAGTCTATAAACGGTGCAAATTGTGGAGTCGATGAACTGAGACTAATCGATTAACTGGAAAACGCTAAACGGCTGAAACCTGTAATCACAGCTTCACTATCCATTAGCAGGGCTCCAAGTACAGCTTATTTCAAAAACCTCTGGAATCCGCGGCTTTGGGAACCTATATTCTAGGTTGGTTTTCGTGAAGTTATGTTACTAGGCAACCAGCCAACTAACCATCTGACTGTAGTCTCTTCTGTATGTGCTCAAGGCCTCTTCCATTGCTCAGAGCTGTTCTTCTATCCTGGTGACCAGAAATCAATCCCCGTTCTGTCGTGATAGAATTTGTGATGGATGTATTTCCCTTATTCGTCTTGTATTCACCTTGTTCGTCTTGCATTTTTTTGTATCCTTATATTCCCCTTTGTCTCTTTGTATTCCCCGTTTTTCTCTCTGTATCATTGTTTTCTCCTTGTATTTTCCTTGTTCTCCTTCTTCCAATTACTCTCTCTCTCTCTCTGTATCGCTTTGTTCTCCTTGTATTTCTCTTGTTCTCCTTTTATTCCTTTGTTCTTCTTGTTTTCCCTTGTTCTTCTCATATTGCCATTGTTCTCATTGTATTCCCATGTTCTTCTTGTATTCCCCTTGTTCTCCTTGTATTTCCCACTTCTCCTTGTATACACTTTGCTCTCCTTGTATTCCCCTTGTTCTCATTGCATTACCCTTGTTCTCCGTTATTCCTCTTGTTCTTGTATTCTTCTTTTACTGATTGTATTTCTCTTCGTCTCCTTTCCGTTCTCTCTGTATTCCCCTTTTTCTTCATTTATTCGCCTTGTTCTCCTGGTATCCCATTGTTCTCCTTGTATTCTCTTTGTTGTCCATATAATAATAACAATAATAATAATAATAATAATAATAATAATAATAATAATAATATGATATGATATATATTTCGTCACAGCACTTCTTTACATGTAATGTTGAACCTCACATTCTGTATCCGGTGCCACCATTAACATATTATTACAATAACACATTATTTGCAGTACACGTCTATACAAATACTCCCAATTACACTATGTACCTTTTTTATTACTTGGTCAATCTCCCCTTCAGTATTTCCCTACATTTCATTTGCTATTCTCTATTTGTTCATTAATCCTAATATATCTAATATTATATACTCCTTTCACACACCCCTTTTCCTCTAACTACTATTCACTAAATTCTCAATTTCACTTTTTCTCTATAAATTATCATATTGAATTATTTGCCTATTTGTTCTTTGACCTTTTATTCAATTACTGTTCCAACGTTCAAATGTTAGTACTAATTTTGTGCTGACACTTGTTCATTTCTCTAAACCCTTTCTCACTATTTTCACTCATTTCTATTTGCGCTCACTTTCACTTTCTCACTATTCTGCTTACACCTAATCCATTGTCACTATTCTCACTTCCTATAAATACTTATATTTTATTTTACACATCTGCTTATACACTTCCTCTCTCCCCTATACTTCTCGATCTTTTCCAGTTTCACTTTACTTGCACTTTTTGATCACAACCCCACTTTTTTTCTACACATATCAAATATCTCTGCTAAATCCTCAGCTGTCGCAAATTCTAACCTTTCTTTACTGTTCGTCTCTGCCTTATTTCTGACTTTGTCTTTCTTTTTATTTATTTCTTCTTCTATTCCTCTTTTATTTTTCTCCCCACGCTTTCACTTTCACATACTAGATTTCCACTTACACTTGCGCCCTTATTCTTCACACTACTTTCTTCCCTGTCACTTCCTGACTCTTGGTTTCTCTTTTTATCACCCCTCGCCTTTTTTCTAGCGCCCGTGTTGTTTGTTCCGTTGTTGTCAGCATTCCTTCTGGAGTGCGCTAATCTTACCGCCATCGTATGGAGACTAGGAATCCGCTTACGCTGCATGATCACGTTACTGTTTTCTTCTCCTTGCTGTGCCATCGTGTTTACACTTCCTCGTACGTCAGTATGAGGGTTCCTGAACTCATTACTATTCACTTCTGTTACCATAATAATAATAATAATAATAATAATAATAATAATAATGGTTTATTTTAACTGGCAGAATTAAGGCCATTCGACCTTCTCTTTCACTCAACCAGTCCGAAAATACAAAATTACTATATTGCTAAGGAGCAAAACATAATTAATACAATACAATACATAACAATTCTTTTACCTTCCCAACACTTCAATGAAATAATTATGTACTAATAATAACATTAATAATAATAATCATACCTAAATATAATTAAATCATTACACTCGATTATGATTATAATTACAACTTCAATTTGTCTGCGTCAGTAACAAATCGTTTAGCTTTGACTTAAAAGTGGTTATTGCCTGGCAGCCCCTAATCTTCTGAGGTAGAGAATTCCATTCACGGGGAACTGAGACAGTAAAAGAGGATGAATAGTGGGATGTTCTATGGGCAGGAATTGCTAGGATTTGGCTCTCCTGTGACCTGGTGTTTAGATTGTGATTGGAGGATAAGTAGTTAAACCGGGAACGAAGATAATTTGGAGTAGAAGTGTGGAGAACTCGAAACAGAAGAGAGAGCGAATGAAGTGTTCTACGGTTACTAAGTTGCAGCCAGGATAAAGATTTGAACGAGGGTGTAATGTGGTCAAATTTTCTAGCATTGCTGATGAATCTGACACACATATTGTGCACACGCTGTAGCTTCTATGCCCTCGTTCTCCATGTATTCTCCTTGTTCTACATGTATTCTCCTTGTTCTCCATGTACTCTCTCTGTCTTCGTTGTATCCCCTGTTCTCTTAGTATTCTTTTCTATCCGCCTTATGTTCCTTGTATTCCCCTTGTTCTCCTTGTATTAGCCTTGTTCTCCGTGTTTTACCCTTGTTCTTGTATTCCTCTTTTTCTGCTTGTATTCCCCATCTTCTCCTTATTTTCCTTGTCCTCCATGTATTCCCCCTGTTCACCTTATATACTCTTGTCGTTATTCTCCCCTTGTTCTCCTTGTATTCTCCTCCTATTTTAGCTCGGGTTGCCCATTTCTCTCCGTCAATCCACCCTCACTCTCCAATTCAATGTATAGCCTACATCATTTTTATTACAATCGGATTAACCAAAACTGCATCGGTGTGATGTAGTATTATGAGTGGTGTACAGATGATATCACTCCGAGGAGCGTCTAAGGGGAAACGCACTCTACTTAAAATTCACCGTAATCATAAGATTATATCATTGAATCGAAAAAGTCCACACCTGTGGAGTAACGGTTAGCGCGTATGGCTGCGAAATTAGGTGGCCCGGGTTCGATTCCCGGTCGGGGCAAGTTACCTGGTTGAGGTTTTTTCCGGGGTTTTCTCTCAACCCAATATGAGCAAATGCTGGGTAACTTTGGGTGCTGGACCCCGGACTCATTTCACCGGCATCATCACCTTCATCTCATTCAGACGCTAAATAATCTAAGATGTTGATAAAGCGTCGTAAAATAACCTACTAAAAATTGAATCGGAAAAAGTCACCTCTTATATGCCACGATTTATAGAAACATTGCGGTCGTCCGGGATACAAGAAGTATGTCCTAAGGCAGGCCTGCACAAGGTTTGCGCTCTCCGAGCCGGCTCACAGCTCATGAGCGGAATGCAGATATTAGCTGCGCTCTGTATAAGGGTGGACTGGAAGATCTCGTACAAAATATACACAAATAGAATTACTATTACGAGTGTTTATGAAATGAATTCCCGTTCAGTGTTTGCAAAATTATCTTGCACTATTATTAATTAATAAAGAAATATTTATTTTACAGAAGTAATAGAAATTCTATAGTTACATACTTACAACTTACTCACTTACTTACAAATGGCTTTTAAGGAACCCGAAGGTTCATTGCCGCCCTCACATAAGCCCGCCATCGGTCCCTATACTGTGCAAGATTAAACCAGTCTCTATCATCACACCCCACCTCCCTCAAATCCATTTTAATATTACCCTCCCATCTACGTCTCGGCCTCCCTAAAGGTATTTTTCCCTCCGGTCTCCAAACTAACACTCTATATGCATTTCTGGATTCGCACATACGTGCTACATGCCCTGCCCATCTCAAACGTCTGGATTTTAAGTTCCTAATTATGTTAGGTGAAGAATACAATGCTTGCAGTTCTGTGTTGTGTAACTTTCTCCATTCTCCTGTGACTTCATCCCGCTTAGCCCCAAATATTTTCCTAAGCACCTTATTCTCAAACACACTTAACCTATGTTGGTCTCTCGGAGTGAGAGTCCAAGTTTCACAACCATACAGAAGAACCGGTAATATAACTGTTTTATAAATTCTAACTTTCAGATTTTTGGACAGCAGACTGGATGATAAGAGCTTCTCAACCGAATAATAACACGCATTTCCCATATTTATGCTGCGTTTAATTTCCTCCCGAGCGTCATTTATATTTGTTACTACTTGCTACTTAAATGTACAATATCATTTTTTTATATTTTTATTTATTAATACATCAAAACGAGGTTTTATGCTGTTTGCAGCTGAAAGGAACAGTAGCCTACTGATCGTAATGAAACGTCAGTTACAGATGTTCGATGTCTACCTTTATTAAAGTTCGTTATAGAAAACAGCTGCTCACAAATATAATTGTTGAGCCAAACATAGCAATCATTTTCACAGCCAGCCTGTGTAGTCGTGGATTATTATTGCTAATGTTTAGTCTTGTAAAACCCAACAAGGCTAATAGTATTATTCAAACGATCTTTAGCCCTTAGGGTCGACCTGATTGGCGAGCTGGTCTTCTATGCCCAAGGTTGCGGGTTCGATCCCGGGCCAGGTCGATGGCATTTAAGTGTGCTCGAATGCGATAGACTCATGTCAGTACATTTACTGGCATGTAAAAGAATTCCTGCGGGACAAAATTCCGGCACATCCGGCGACGCTGATATAACCTCTGCAGTTGCGAGCGTCGTTAAATAAAACATAACATTTAAACATTAGCCCTTAGGTCACATTGAAGATCAATAAGTTCGAGCTGTAAATCGTTAAATGTTAAATGTTATGTTCCGTCTTTTAGATTCCTCCATACTGTACTGTAGCAGTAGGTAAGCAACGTGAAACAGTTACTGAGAATAGGCCTACACACTTGCACTCCACTAGATAACTGAGTGGTCGTTTCCCTCTCCTCTACCTATATCAAGTCTATGACATTCTGACGTATCTTCCTCTCCGTTTCGGCGAGCGGTAGACACGACTCTCCCGCTCCGAAGGAGCGCGAGCGCTCGTTGAGCGCTGTTTGTGCAGGCCTGTCCTAAGGCATAGTAAGGCCTTTTTATAATTTTCATAAATGATAAAATAAAAGTTGAAACAAACATCAAAATTAATATAAAATTGTTGGAAAAATAGGAACAATTGAATGCCAATAATGCCCCGAATAATTGTATTTATACTAGCCGTACCCGTGTGCTCCGCTGCACCCGTTAGAAATAAATATAAAGTAATTACATAATTAAAATAGGACGTTTGATCCAGGGAACATTCGTGTTTGATAGAAGGATAAATCGTTTATTATGTTACTTAATTTAAATTCCATCCAAATAATTAAAATGCGATCATTTTGGTCCAGAGACCACTCATTTGGTGCAATGACAATTCCTTTAACATGTTTATTAATTAGTATTACATGCAACCATAGTTTAATGAAGACTGACATATCATTTAGATTTAATGTGTATACTTTATTTTACTTGCTATATGTTTCCATTGAATTATGGTAATAACTTAATTTTAACCCTTGTTTTCTACGTATTCAGTAAATGGCGTTTGGCCCACTATGGTTCTGAACCCTTCAAATAACTTAAATTATATTATATTATATTATATTATATTATATTATATTATATTATATTATATTATATTATATTATATTATATTATATTATATTATATCAGAAGTTACTGTAATAACATTATAGCATTATGTCCATCTAGAGAAACTACACTTTCCAATGGTGAAATAATAATTAATTATACAAATCGGTTAATTTAGCTTCGGATATTACTTCATACAAATACAGAAACAATCTGTGTAGACTATCTTTAATAGTTTTCGATTGTTGCTGTCCAAGGCCCCTTATAGACGAAGTCATTTGTTTTTTAATTCATTACACGGTCTTAGATGGCGGTTATTTTAATTTTAAAACTCATTTATCTCATTAAATATCAGTCCTATCGAAATTTTTAAAGGAATAAACCTTATCGCAAATTATTTCTAAAGAAACCTTTGTTATGTAACATTTTTCACAAAAATCAATAATAAGCGAGATATTTCGACTTATTTAATTCAGGCCCTCTTATAAACCCCCCTCTTAAATAATGTATTTTGAATGTCATATAGCCTAAAATCTAAGTTACAACGAACTTGATTTATATTCCAATTTTCATGGAAATCCGTTCAGCCATTATCGCGTGAAAAGGTAACATACAGACAGACAGACAGACACATACAAACAAAAATTTCAAAAAAGCTATTTTCGGTTTCAGGGTGGTTAATTATATATGTTAGGACCAATTATTTTTGGAAAATCGAAAATTACCAGAAACATTTCGGCTACAGATTTATTATTAGTATAGATAATATTTTATTGTATTACATAGTATTAACAACAGTCCCTCACTCATTTCCCTTTCAAAAAACGTCGTGTCTTCAGACATCTATTGTCGCCAGCTGGCTCTGAACTCTCAAACTCCTGACGCAATGAGAAGTATGCTGGACGTTGCATCATCGCGCACGACAATTCCGTCTTTGTTCGAACAGTAGTTTTAATATGCATGCTCTAACGTATGTATGTCTCTCTTGATGACGAAAATTTCATTGTTATCTCATAATAGCTGACGGACGCTCGGAGGCACTGTGATTGCTGGGATATTGAATTAGCTGCAGACTTAAATTACCATCCATCACTCCCAGCTGAAGCGCTCTCAAAACAAGCACGTCCGTCAAATTAACTGTGATTACTTCCATTAAAAATATGAAATCCTCCTTATAAATTATTTCCATATTTCTGACATTTGAGAGGATCCTCCCCCCCCGGCGACTATATAGACAGGAGGAAGGGGGGAGGGGAAATGGTGTGGAGCTCGCATCTACTTGACGCCACCGATGATGCTTCAAATTTCGAACCGAATGACTGAATGCGAAAGCTTCTCTCATGTTATGAAAAGTGTGCCATGGTTTTGTGATAGGTATTACTTACATTCATTCATAAATATGCCACATTCATGTTTTGTATGCCACGGTCTTCTAGATTCAGTGTGGCATTTACGATTCAGTTGTGCACGCCATTATAGTGACAGTTAATAACATTTGTTCGTCTAATATCTATTACAGGCTGGGTAACTTCCGGTGTTGGACCCCGGACTCATTTCACCGGCATTATCACCTTCATCTCATTCAGACCCTAAATAACCTAAGCTGTTGATAAAGCGTCGTAAAATAACCTACTAAAATAAAAATATATATATATATCTGTTGCACATTCAATGTTTCTTCGTCATTCAGATTTTCAATGAATTTTTAAGCGTGTTTTACCAATTTCTTGATCTATAAATTTTCCATTAGGTCTCTTGAGATAAAGATGTTTATTTTTAGTCTGAATACGTCCTTGTTACAGCTATAATTGATAAAAAATTCTAACATTTTTAGCGTAACACGAATTTAAAAAAGTCTCCGCTAGATGCTACACAAGTCAAGCCTACGCGTGCTGCCATCTGTCGAGTGCTGAGTGAACTAATTGCATGAGAATAAGCGACGATAGTTATCTAATAAACTAGTAGTGTTAATCTTCATATAACAGGATCCTGTAAATTATGGCGTCACTGGATGAGTCCATGTAATAGAGCTGAATCAACTGAAAATGAAAGTGTCTGCAACTATTTTTGTGCAAGGGTTAACTAAAAATAAATATTTTCCGTTGCACAAACTTTCATTTTATATCATTGTATATGTTTATAATAGTAATCCGTGGCACTACAACCCGTGAAGGGTCTAGACCGACCAGCCGGCTGGTGTTCTCACGCCCACATACCGAAGCAGAGGTGGACGATCATCCAACCAGATTGGGGGTATCGTGTGGTTAGCACGATGATCCCCCCAGCCGTTATAGCTGGCACTCGCAACCGGATTTCGATACCTATCGTAACTCCCCAAGTGCATCACGATGCTGGATGGGCACCGGTCCCATACACTAGCCGAAATTTCATGAGAAAATTTCTTCCACCGTGAGGACTCGAACCAGCGCGCATTCCGTAACGCGAGTCCTAGGCAGATGCTTTAGACCACGGCGCCACGGCGCTGGATGTATATGTTTATAAATTTAATAAATTGGTTATTATTATTATTATTATTATTATTATTATTATTATTATTATTATTATTATTATTATTATTATTATTATTTTCTAACGGACACAACACTCAAAGAGGAGCTTAGAAAAATAAAACACAGACAGTGAAAATACAGGTTATGTATCTTCACATAAATGGATAAAGGAAAGCAATAAAAACCTAAATAAAGAATTTATAGAGTTATATGAAGATATGGACAGTAAAAGACATAATAACATACCTATAATATTGTCTGGAGACTTCAAGATTATCAATTGTAAAAGAAAGAAATTAAATATTTATGGATTTAAGAAACACACTTTTGAATTATTAGGTATAATTTCATATCGATGTAATAGCGTTCATCACTCAAACTTTTATGGGGATGTGATATACGTCGAACAATACTTTAACTATAGTGCGTGGATTACGTTACACATTCCAGTTACCATAACCCCAATATTGACTACTCAGAAATAGCGTAGAACAGTGATGTCAACAGATGCCCATAGGAGCAAGCGCGCGCTTTAGAGCCCAGGAGAGCCTGAGCGCTTTACAGCGGAAAGAAAGGAGACAGACGAAAGAGGTAGTATATGCCGCTTGGTCGAGCTATGTACAGGGATGGCCAGCACTGATTCAATGGATAAAGGGAAGAGAACTTATTAAAACTGTATCCATGTTAATTTTTAGATTTGCCTCAGAAGTATAAGTGCATTATAAGAATGTAAGTTTTAATTTTAATGCTCATTTTTCACAGGTTTCATTTTTTTATTCAAAAGAAATATTTTCCCAACTTTTCGTATAGAGAAGTGAAATTTTCAGATATAGGCCTATTTATTTAGTAACCTTACAGAATGTTTTCGTAATTCTAATATACCGTATGTACGTAATACTGAAGATGGTGTATTGAAAATTTTGAAAATATTCGCATGGAAATTGTTTGTAATGAAATGAATTAACAAAGCAACTACTGTTACTTCATAAGCAAAAGATACGTGCCCATGTGTTGTAAAAATGTCAGCTCTATAGCTTCAGCAGATTTCGAGAAAATAATTTAATATTCTGATGATAGGAAGTTGCTCACAAATATCACCTTAAAAGCAAAATGCGATAACGTTTAGTTATGTAATATTAGTTACACTTAAAACAGATACAGTACCTAGGTAACTTTGCTTTGTACTGTATTTGATTAGTTTATTGATTACTTTTGTAAGGTTAAAGATACCATCAATATCAATTTCAGCTTATCATGTCATACTCAATCTCTTTCTTTGGAATATCACTTTCTTTATGAATGATGTGTTTCATCCACTTAATACAGTATAATATTATACTACTATGGAATTTAAGTCAATATTCTTTCTTAGCTCTCTATTATGTTATTAAGATTTAAAACACAAGTGCAATATTAAGAAATCAGTGTTAGTGCTTTTGTTTTAAAGACAATATAGATAATATTGAACAGAAAGAAGCCATATAAAAATAACGACATAAAATTTCACGTTCCGTTTGAAATTTGTGCACCATGTTTTCTTAATCAAACAGGTTGCTTATTCATATACACAACCCTTCCTCTTTCCATACTTAGCGCTTGCTGCCCGCGCACGACGTCAAGGTCAGAAAAATGCGCTTGCTTTGACATCACTGGCGTAGAACATTAACAAGATAATGTAATGTGCACAGATGTATAACTCCTTATTTCATAGAAAATGTTTATATATATAGGGTGTAAAGGATATAAACTGCCAAAGTATACAGTCTGTACATCGGTTTACTAAACATGTGTAGTGAAATTTGTTTTTCCTTCAATGTTTGTTTTTAATTCCTAAAATATCATGTTTTTAGGATTGATAGTAGTCTAACGTTTACTGTTCGAGTAAATGTGAAAGTCATTGCCAATTACATTTCGTCCAACACACGCTAATACCAACACAAGAGAGAGAGACAACAATGAACTTAGGGAGATTACATAAAATTGTTGATTACTTTACTATTTTGATAAAGCATCTGAAACTATTCGTTTCATTTGTTACGAATATTCGAAGTTGTGGTAATTGTCGCGAAAAACAACAAATAATTACATTATCAGAGACCAGAGAATTTCATATAAACTGTTTTCGAGAAGAGTCAAACACGCAACCTTTCAGTCCGTATTCATTCCTCTAACAGCTTATCGCTTGAGACTGAAAATAATCTGGAGTTAGGACTAGCATATCTATATGAGAAATGGAGCTAATTTCCATGGATACACGACTTGGAAAATTCAAATGAGCATCGGTCTATCTCAACCGGATATTGACTGCAGTATTTCAAGCATTGTCTTCCAGATCGAGCGCACGGCTGGATGCGCCTATTGCGCATGCGCCAAGCTGAACGCCGAAAACATTCGATTCCACCCCTTCCTCTGTAAACACTTTTAGTGGCCCACATATTATACCACGTCAATAAGTGAGTAGCCATTTATACAGGGCAGAATGTGAATCGAGCTCATTCATGGCGGCCGGAAGTTATAATAGGGGAAAGTTGTAATAAACTTAACCCTTATAAGAAACTGTAATGCCATCCATACATTGAACTTTCCTGGGGAAAAAATTTCCCATATTTCACAACTTTTTATACTGATATCCAAACTAAGTACTATTGCTATATTACTACTGTTACTACTACTACTTCTACCATTACTACCACTGCTACTACCCTGCTACTATTGCTGCTGCTGCTGCTACTACTACTACTACCACTACTACTACTCTACTACTATTGCTGCTGCTACTACTACTAATTATGACTACTACTGCTACTACTATTCCTGGTTCTACCACTACTACTACTGCTACTACTATTACTACTACTGCTAATACTGCCACTGCTAGTACTACTGTAATCCTAACCCTACTACTACTACTACTACTACTACTACTACTACTACTACTACTACTACTACTACTATTCCTGCTCCCACTACTACTACTGCTAATACTTCTACTGTTAATACTACCACTGCTAGTACTACTATAATCCTACTACTACCACTACTGCTACTGCTAATACTGCCATTGCTAGTACTACTGTAATCTTAATCCTACTACTGCTACCATCACTACTACTACTACTACTACTACTATTCCTGCTCCTACTACTACTACTACTACTACTGCTATTACTGCTACTGCTAGTACTGCCACTGCTAGTACTACTGTAATCCTAATCCTATTACTACTACCACCACCACTACAACAACTACTGCTACTACTACTACTACTACTACTACTACTACTATTCCTCCTCCTACTACTACTACTACTGCTACTACTATTACTACTACTGCTAATACTGCCACTGCTAGTACTACTGTAATCCTAATCCTACTACCACTACTACTACTACTACTACTACTACTACTACTACTACTACTACTACTATTATTCCTGCTCCCAATATTACTATTGCTATTCCTGCTCCTGCTACTACTACTACTACTTCTGCTATTACTGCTACTGCTATTACTACTATAATCCTACTATTCTGCTATTACTACTGCTACTACTACCAAAGCTAGTATTACTATAATCCTACTACTACTACTACTATTCCTGCTCCTGCTTCTGCTACTACTACTGCTACAAATACTACTTTTGCTAAGACGACTACTACTACTAGTACTACTGCTTCTGTTAATACTACTGCTAATATTACTACTGCTACAAATACTACTTTTGCCAAGACTACTACTACTACTACTACTACTACTACTACTACTACTACTACTACTACTACTACTACTACTATCGATACAACAATGTGGGAAGTTATCTTCCTAGTAACTAATGAATTATTTAATTAAGAACGTAAATCTTGCCTTGATTTAATAGTAGTCCAATATTGCCTGCATTATGTTCAATGCACATATTATATATGGGATTCCAGGTTAAGAAAAAAGCATTGGACTTATGGGACTATTCCGTCAATAACCATTTGCCATATATCTACGAACCACAGATCTTCTACATTGTTCTAGGCAAGGCCCATAAAACCAATGTTTTTTCCTTAATCAGGAATCCTCTATAGCTGTGTATGAAGTTCTGGAATACTCACCGCACCCCATGCTCACGAATATTTCGTATTAACCGTGTTACTTCCCCTAATCAAGCAAATTAATAACTCTCTGTTTCTGTGGTTGTATGGCAAGCGCCGCCGAAATTTGAACAAAATACAACTCATATCTCTTTCTCTGTAGGTACCTACGTTTCAAAGAGGGAACTGCATTATTGTACTGAGTAACTAACCACGGTTAAAAATGCACATTTCTCAATCGAGTTCAGGCAGCTGATTGGGATTCACAATTTCTTTTTATTTTTTATAGGGTTATTTTACGACGCTGCATCAACATCTAGGTTATTTAGCGTCTGAATGATATGAAGGTGATAATGCCGGTGAAATGAGTCCGGGGTCCAACACCGAAAGTTACCCAGCATTTGCTCATATTGGGTTGAGGGAAAACCCCGAAAAAACCTCAACCAGGTAACTCGCCCCGACCGGGATTCGAACCCGGGCCACCTGGTTCGCGGCCAGACGCGCTGACAGTTACTCCACAGGTGTGTACGATTCACAATTAATTAGTGTCAAAATATATAATATGATCGACAACTGACAAGGAATGTCCATGCTTTGTGTCCTGGGCCGTTAATAATGAACAAGATTGGGAGGTGAGGTTTTCATGAAAGAACAGGAAATAAACTTGTGATCACTCAAATTATATAGAATGTTCTTCTCTCTCTACGCATTGTATGTAATATCGTACAGTGGACTCTTTCTCTGACAGCATAGAACTTGAAGCCTCACTTGTGAAAAACAGGTTGGTTAAAACAAGGCAATTAAACTATTTTATAAAGTTTGAGAAGTTGTAGCTTTGTAACAGATTTGTCCTCATTTACGTATATCTGTTCTAATAAGTCTTAAACTTTTAACCAATAATTTCTCAGTACTTAACTCGTTTTTGGCCAAACATTTTTGAGAAATGTCTACAGGTCTAGTCTAAATCTACGTTTGTGCGAAGTCATTACGTCAAGTCTCCTAATATTGTGAAGCCTAACTTAGCGTGGTAGCAACTTCAAATTATTATTATTATTATTATTATTATTATTATTATTATTATTATTATTATTATTATTATTATTAATGTGTGGATTAATTAAAATGTGTTTCAGTGAAACTTACAGCAGAGTTCGTATAGGTCAGTTTCTGTCTGATGCGTTTCCAATTCACTGTGGGCTAAAGCAAGGAGATGCACTATCACCTTTACTTTTTAACTTTGCTCTAGAGTATGTCATTAGGAAAGTCCAGGATAACACAGAGGGTTTGGAATTGAACGGGTTACATCAGCTGCTTGTCTATGCGGATGACGTAAAGCGATAGGTTTGGAAGTAAATCCCGAAAAGACCAAGTATATGGTTATGTCTCGTGACGAGAATATTGTACGAAATGGGAATACTATAAAAATTGGAGATTTATTCTTCGAAGAGCTGGAAAAGTTCAAATATCTTGGAGCAACAGTAAAGATATAAATGACACTCGGGAGGTAATTAAACGCAGAATAAATATGGGAAATGCCTGTTATTATTCGGTTGAGAAACTTTTATCACCCAGTCTGCTGTCAAAAAATCTGAAAGTTAGAATTTATAAAACAGTTATATTACCGGTTGTTCTGTATGGTTGTGAAACTTGGACTCTCACTTTGAGAGAGGAACAGAGATTAACGGTGATTGAGAATAAGGTTCTTGGGAAAATATTTGGGGCTAAGGAGGATGAAGTTACAGGAGAATGGAGAAAGTTACACAACACATAACTGCACGCATTGTATTCTTCACCTGACATAATTAGGAACATTAAATCTAGACATTTGAGATGGGCAGGGCATGTATTGTTGAATCCAGAAATGCATATAGAGTGTTAGTTGGGAATACTATGTTTTGGTACGAACTTCTTAACCCTAATTATTATTATTGTTATAATATTGTGATTGTTTTTGGTTTCCTGTAGTACCAACAAGGAGAAAAATTTAATGTGTTTCACAATTCTGATCACACTACAAAGGCACTTTACCTTTTGTAAATGTATAGAAAGAGAAGAAATGTCCATGGAATGAGATTTTGTACGTATTTTTTCCTTGCCGTTATGATATAGGTCGCTACGAAAATTTATTTAATTTTACGGTAAATTTATTTCACTGCCTTCCTTTCTCCGTAACGTTGAAAGTGACGCTGCCGGCTGTATCTGCGGACTCAGAAGTATTTTTCAAAGTCTCCAGCGATGTCACCTGGAGATCAAAACCGCGATCAGGCTGCAGGTGAGGCTCGATACTTTGTGATACGCAAATATGAGGAGTGACAAAGGGGGTAAAAAAAGTTTGTTCATTTCATATCGCCCAGGGCAGGAGGTATTACTCTGCACAATATCTGCTCATTAACATATATGACAGCGAAACACAAAATCCTACAAAAAAAATATATGCGATTTTTTTGTATATAAATACTGCGTAGTTTTTTTTTCAGTAAGACCAAATTTCGTTTTTTTTTTTTTTTTTTTTTTTTTTTTGGTTAGTATTAACATGTAGGGAAATTACGTTTCTTCATAACATTGATAATTATAATGACTACAAACCCTTCTACGTGAATACAAGAAAAGCTGATGCCTTGTACTCCTATTTAAAAAAAAAAATCCCTCATTAAAATGAAAGGGAAATAAAACATCATGCTAAAATAATTTACTTATTTTTCAACATATACACAACGTACCTAGTTTTTTTTCCCTCAATGAGAGCAAATTTCGAATGTTTTTGTTACTGTCATATACCGAACTGACAACCCCTTTTAATATCGATAATTAGCTTACATACTCTTAACATATAGACATAAAGTTATACCATATTTCAAGCCGTTTATATTCGTAGTAAGATCGAAACAAGTATTGTCGTTGCGTGCATAGAAGGAAAAATAAAGGCACGGAAAATGCATCATTTAGTTTAACTGACAAAATTCTGGAAGCAGTTAATAAAAAATTACAAGTTGGAGGGATTTTCTGTGATTTATCCAAAGCATCTGACTGTATAAATCATAAAATGCTGCTAGATAAATTAGATTATTATGGTATTAAAATTGTTGCACAACAATGGTTTCACTCATATCTCATAGATAGGAAACAGAAAGTTGAAATCAACACAACTATGAAATTTGCATCGACATGGGGAACTATTAATAATGGAATTCCTCAAGGATCAATATTAGGTCCCCTAGTGTTTATAAATGATCTTGCCCCCCTAATAAAAGATGTAGGTCACCCCATATTATTTGCAGATGACACAAGTATAGTAATTACAGCCAATAACTCCAACACATTCCAATCTTCAACAGAGGAAATTCTCTTCAAAATATATGATTGGTTCTCAGTCAATAAATTAGTATTAAATTGTAACAAAACTAACATAATTCAATTTAAATCCTGTCCAAATTCAACGTCGCAAATTTCTAGCGCAATAATTAATAATAGATCCCTATTAGAAACAACAACAACCAAATTTCTTGGCTTAAAAATCGATAACGTGTTAAATTGGAAATATCATATTAAAGAAATTACCCCCAAACTAAATTCAGCTTGTTTTGCTATTAGACCTATGCAAAAGATAATAAATATCAATACCTTAAAAACAATATACTTTGCATACTTCCACTCGGTAATGAGTTTTGGAATAATATTCTGGGGAAATTCCACAGATAGTAACAGTATATTTCTATTACAAAAAAGAGTAATTAGAATAATAGTAGGTGCCAAATCTAGGGAATCATGTAGGACTATTTTCAAAAACCTACAAATAATGCCCATGGCTTGTCGGTATATCTTTTCATTAATAATCTTCCTCGTATGTAACCGTGAAAACTTTGTAACTAATTCAACAGTTCATAGCATAAATACACGTCAAAAAATGACTTTCATACTCCATCGGCAAGTCTATCGTGCTATCAAAAAGAAGTGCGTTATATGGCAGTAAAAATTTTTAATAGCATCCCTATCGATATAAAAAAATGAAACTCAAAACATAAAATTATTTAGGGCCAAATTAAAGAAGTACCTAATTTCTCACGCCTTCTATTCTGTAGGTGAATTCATGACATTCAACAACGCTTCGTGAAATTGATACTAAAACTTTGTGTTATACTAGTAGACTGTATTGTAAATCTCGTCTGTATATATTTCATCTAGACTGTGACTATAAATTAAGACTTTATAATAGTATTAAGTTTTTTGACTTGTTCCATATTCTAGCTGTAAGCAATGTATGAATACCATGGAATGTTAATAAATACAATACAATACAAAGGTGATAATTTGGAGTCTTAGAAAAACAGTGTTCTTTTTGGAGCTCTGAAGAGAGATAGATCCCTCGTAAGGTGTAGAAACAAGCTGATTTCTTGTTACCTTTAAACAATACATGTTTTTGCAAGCTGTAAAAAGATGTTGCTTTTTGTGAACTTAAAAACACACTGTTTTCTGCAAAGGTAATATATATAAATTCTTCCTGTGAGTTGAAAACAGTGTCTGCTTTCTAGAAGGTGGAACAGAAACTGCTTTTTATGGTCTGAAAATAGGAACTGTATTTTATACGCTTGTGTCAGGGAGTTACTTTCGTGAGGTAAAAGAGTAACTGGTTTTTGAGCTGTAAACACACTGTTTTCTTGTGACGTTTAAACAGAATTATGTTCATTAATATTATATAGAAAGAGCTTTCTTAACAATCTCGTTAACTTGAAACATAATCTACTTTCTTGCAAGACAAAATAAATTTTATTTATGAACTTAAAAGTAAGTCAGCTTTCTTGTGAACCTTAAACAAGAATTTCTGTCTATTGGTCTTAAAAAAACTGCTTTCTGCAAGCTTAAAGCAAGCTACTATAAAATGCTACATTTTTTAAAACTGTAATTATTTTTTCTTATTACACAATTTGTTTCTTATAATTACGGAAAACATACCGGTCCACCGCTGTGAAGTAAAAGTTAGTATGCCTGACTGTAAAACGAGAGGGGCTCGGGTTCAAATCCTCGTTGTGAAAAGTAACTTGGTTGAGATTTTTCCCGAGGTTTTCCCTCAACCCATTAAACTCAAAGATATTTATGACAGCAGATTATTAAATATTTTCGGTATGTTTTTATTTTGATTGATTATTTTACGACACTTTACGAACTTATATGGTTATCTATCGTATTAGTGAGATAAAGGTGAAAATGCCGGCGAAATGAGTTCAGGGTTCAGCGCCGAAAGTTACCAGCATTTGTTAAGCAAAAAAAAAAATCAGTACCTTTATGCCAGGCCTGCACAAACAGCGCTCAACGAGCGCGCGCGCTCCTTTGGAGCGGGTGAGCTGTGTTTACCGCTCGCCGAAACGGAGAGGAAGATACGTCACAATGACATAGACTTGCTATGGGTAGAGAAGAGGAAAACGACCACTCAGCTATCTAGTAGAGTGCAGTGTGTAGGCCTATTCTCAGTAACTGTTTCACGTTGCTTACCTACTGCTACAGTACAGTATGGAGGAATCTAAAAGACGGAACATAACATTTAACGATTTACAGCTCGAACTTAATCTTCAATGTGACCTAAGGGCTAAAGATCATTTGAATAATACTACTAGCCTAGTTAAGTTTTACAATACTAAACATTAGCAATAATATCCACGACTACACTGGCTGGCTGTGAAAATGATTGCTATGTTTGGCTCAACATTTATATTTGTGAGCAACTGTTTTCTCTAATCAACTTTAATAAAGGCAGACATCGAACATCTGTAACTGATGTTTCATTACGATCAGTAGGCTACTGTTCCTTTCAGCTGCCAACAGCATAAAACCTCGTTTTGATGTACTGATAAATAAGAATATAACAAAATGATATTGTACATTTAAGTAGCTATAGAATTTCTATTATTTCTGTAAAATAAATATTTCTTTATTAATTAATAATAGTCCAAGATAGTTTTGTAAACACTGAACTGGAATTCATTTCATAAGCACTCGTGATAGTACTTCCTTTTGTGTACATTTTGTACGAGATCACCCCTTCTTCCAGTCCACCCTTATACAGAGCGCATCTAATATCTGCATTCCGCTCATGAGCTGTGAGCCTGCTCGGAGAGCGCAAACCTTGTGCAGGCCTGCTTTATGCGCTTAAATTATTCCTAATGTAAATTTAAAATAATTAATAATAAATTTCGAGTTTTAAAGAGAAATAAGTTAAAGTTTTGTATTTCAATATAACACAGACATTGCAACTTTTTTACACTTAAAACTAAACTTGTTTTTTTTTTTTTCGTTTTAGAAAGTAAATTGTATCTTAAATATCTTCGATTCTTATCGTAAATTTCTTGCGCTAGTAACCAATGTAATTCTAACACTAAGAATTGTCTTTTTTTAACATCTAATTAATATTCGGATTTGCAAAAAAATACATATATTAACAAAAAGATCAATAATAATATACTCTACACCGATACACAGTAAGTTGTCCTATACATGATGTTTCCGTGCTAGTGTTAAAAACTTTGAGGGATGATGGCGAAGGGCACATGTATCAATTTGAGATAAGGAACCCTGGTCCGGAAATGACCGAGTCTAAAGTTACAAGCAAAAATAGTTGTGTGGAAATGAAATAATTTTATTCCTCTGTACACCTTATTTATGTGTATTTATCTGTACATCTTACACATACTGTATTCATCTGACGTTGTTTACGTTGTCTACTTACAGTATTCCATTCAGTGCGCTGTCTGAGGGATGGGGACAGGAAACTACACTAAAGCAATGCAGATAGCGTAATGTGTAACGGACATGGTCGGTCCTGATATGCACGTCTGTAGACAGCAGTGTATGTGTACAAGTTGCAGTGTCCAGTCGATCAGTCCTAGTGAAATGGAGGAGTACACGAGAGCGGAATAAGCAGACCTGATTTTCGAATACGGATGAGCCAATGGGAACAGTAGACAAGCTCACAGATTGTATCGGGATAAGTACCCACGTAGGAGACATCCGGCCCATACCATCTTTCCACGACTATTCCAAAAGTTAAGGGAAGGAGGGCACGTGGTGCCAAATTACAATTCCATACCCACACAACTATTTTTGCTTGTAACTTTCGACTCAGTCATTTCCGGACCAGGGTTCCTGATCTCAAATTGATACATATGCCCTTCGCCATCATCCCTGAAAGTTTGTAACACCACCTCGGAAACACACTGTATATCGATGGTTGACAATCAGACTGTTCTAAGTCCAACATTTTATAAGAAAGAAATGTGTTTCATTGTATCCCGGTTCTTGTCTGCATATATGAATCGAACAAAATTCTTTGGTCGGCGGCAAAAGGCACGTAAGTCAAAAAAATGAATCTTTGAGGAGATACTTTTTTTTTAATTTACTCTTAACTAAATATAAGTATAATAATGAAATTCATGTATGTTGCTGAAAGTAAGACCCTTTTCAATTTAACATACAAGAAATTTTATTATTTCAAAAATTAGAAGAAAAAAAAAGTAGACTACTTATGTGATTAGGTACAACAGAAAAATCGACTTTGTTAACTTATGTTCCTTTTCCCGCCGATCAAAGAATTATAAATATTTCTCTACATAAGGTTTCTATGAAGCTATTCCAAATTGTTTCATGAAGCTTTGAATGTCAGGAGCTTTAAATAGCTCTCCTGAAAAAAAAATAGTAAAATGGGCTTGAACACTCTGGTTCTGGGTTTATATATAATAATAATAATAATAATAATAATAATAATAATAATGGCTTTATTTAACCTGGCAGAGTTAAGGCCTTAAGGCCTTCTCTTACACTCTACCAGGATTAAAACTTGCTTACACAGTTGATCATAAAACTTGATCAGAATTAAGTAATTACATACTGATTAAATAATGAGATCAAAAGAGGTAGTTACATAAAATTTACCTCATAAAATAAAAATAAACATAGTGAAATACATATTAATTTGTTAGAATCAAATGCGAATCACATAAAGACAGAAGCCGATAATTCAATAAAAAAAGAAAAATGTACACAGTAAAAATAAAAATAAACACATTAGTATACATATTAATATTAGATTACAATTAAGTGGGACTTACATAATTAAATCAGAAACCGACAATTGAATAAAATGTACACAAAAAATAGATTAATAATAAAAAAACAACAACACAGTGGGATACATATTGGCGTTAAGTGATAAATAAACACGATTTAGATAATAAAAATAAGAAAAAAAATAATAAATACAGTGGAACACATTTGCAACACGTTAGGTCTGGCAACTCATCATAAGATACTTTTCTAATTTACAATAAAGGAAATTAAAGTTCGGACACTGGAAAGTTTTCTTTTCTCAATCGTACTATCAGGGACTGGAATGCTTTACCTGCAGACTTACTAAAGACTTTACCAATAACCAAAAATATATTTAAAATAGGCTTAAGGACTTTACTAATAGACGGTAGTATGTTATAAACACTATTTAAAGGGTTAATTGATATTTTGATATTTGAAGTGTTGTATCAATGAGAAAGTGTGTTGTGTCAGTGAAGTGTGTAGTGTCAGTGAAGTGTGTAGTGTCAGTGAAGTCTATTGTGTAAGTGAAGTGTGTTTGTGTCAGTGAAGTTCTATAATTCATAGTGGCTGTGCAAAGTATTTCAACAGTGAAACGTTTTTGAAGTGTTAGTGAAATCAGGATAGAATCAGTGTAGTGAGTGACTTGACGCGAAATGAGTGTAGTGCTGAAAGGTACTTGTGCAGGTATGAACATGTCATACTCGTGGGTTTTAGTTCGAACTCAGGGTTAAGATACAAATTAGATTTACTTTAAATGTTATTTTAAGTGATCGTGCTTCATTTAATTTAGGATGCTCATTATTATTATTATTATTATTATTATTATTATTATTACTATTATTATTACTATTATTATTATTAATTATTGTTTTTTATTATTAATTGTCATTATTGAGTGTAATTAGTTATCACTGCCACCGGGTATATACCCATTTGCAGTGTGAATAAATACATACACATACACATATATATATACACATATATATGATATAAAAGCAGTGATTTTTTTTTCTAACGGAACGCTCCGGAAAAGCATTTCGACATCTTTTTGTTCCATTTTCATCATTGATCCAGGAAATGTGTTAACAATTATCTTATTAACATGATTTTTCTTTGAACTCTTTCTTAGGGCTTCAAAGTCTTAAAGCTGGACGAAAAGGAGGTTAAAACTACAAAATTCCCGTGCACTGGACGTAATTATCTTCCCGTTCGCTGTAATATATTCTACAGAGTTCCACCACCTTTTCCTCCAGAAGAAAAGCACTGTATAAATCATCTGGCTAATAATGAAGGAGCAATTATTGTATCCAGCTGAAAGGTCCTCTTTAAGAAAGGTACTGTTTTGTCATAAAAAACATGACTATGAATAAAAAGTGAGGATATCCTCTTGAGACAATTTACTGAGTAGAAATAAGAGATAAAAGAAGGAACTCTTGAATGTAAAACAATTGCGATTGTCACATGTTAACTACGCACTTCCTGTAGCAAAGTGCCTTATGTATTTATCCGTAATGAGGTGAAACAGAGAACGTAAGACAGGGAGGGAGGGAAGGAAGTAGAAAGAGAGGGTTAGCGAGGAGGAGGGAAAAAAAACAGTGGATGATGTATGTCGATTACGGACAGGTAATCGATATAAACTTGGCGGCTTCAAAAACAGCAGAAGACAGACAAGCACAGTCAGTCGAGTGACGCTAAGCGATTCTCTTTTGTCTGCAGTGACGCGCGCGCGGTCCCCATGTAAAAACAGTTGAATAGCGGAGGGGAGCGAATTAGCGTTAACGTTCCGCGTTGCACTCCGCGTTTTTCGTTTGTTTTTTATTTTCGTTTCGTTTTTGTTTGTGTGTTTTGGAACAGAACAAATGGAAGCCATTTTGAATGGGCGTTAGTATATATAGTAACTCTTCTTGTGAACGGAGAGGGCGAATAAAAACAATGGAATGACGCGGAAAATAAAAAAAGGAAAAGGGGAAACGAATCATAATAGAAAAATGGGTTAAAAAAGGAGATGAGCACCATTTAAATAAAAAAATAAAAGATGAATGAATTTGTGGTTTGTTAGTTGGTTGGGGGGGACATCGGGAAATCGAGGTGCACCGACTTTTCCGGTTTAAGTTCTGAATTCCAATCAAACCAGTGTTCACGATTGTCGCGTCGTGTGTAGCCGCCCTACAGACACCGATAAAAAATTATGTTAAGTCACTAAAAGATAAAAAAAAAATCTGGTATGAATTAAAAGCTGCAGAGAGAATATCTGCCTGCTGACATCTGGGTTATGAAAACAATAAAGAAGCGTTTTGTTGTTTAGTGTACACACTGAACTACGAAGTTAGATTGTAAGGTTCCTATACGTGCAGAATTGATGTTTTCCAAGGTTCTGAGGAAGTAAAGCTATCATTTTGAAATATAAATATTTGTCAACAGTAATCTCACTAGACGTTTTGATTTATCTAGAGAAAATCAAAACTCGAGTGAGACTTAATTGACTATTACACGATTAGAAGAAAGTATATAAAGATTAGAAGTTACGAAGTTACTCCAATACAATAAAATATTAATTGACTTACGAAAATACAACTGTCTTCAAATGTATTATTGTACCATCTCAACATTACAAATATTACACTAGATGCATGCTAGATGGCAGTAGTGAGCAATGTCTTCTCGTCGAGAAGTTCTCGATCTATTAAACACGATGGCAATGTTACAAGTCAAGAAGGCTTTATTGATTCAGTTTCATTTTTATTAAAATGCAACATTCCACTTCAATTATCCGAATCCCAGTAATCAACGTCACTTGACAGATGATTTTCAATAAATCTTAATATTAAACAATCTCTGATACGTGACTATCCATAATATCATATAGCAGAAGCTATAACATAACCTAACTAATATACACAAGTGTTAGAAAAGTTTTAATTAACGACGATGACATAAAAAATAAACATGAATAATTTTAAAAGGAATGATTATTGAATGTACAATTTTCAAATTTGAATGTGGTTGGTGGTTCAATTGATGTTATATTGGACGTGTGCGTAATAGAAGTGGAACTCGTTGATTTAGGCCTACATGGTGTATTCAACTTATTCAGAATTTCCGAATGGTGCTCTTCATTTATTTGTAAATCGGATTTCAGAGGATGCATATGTATGATCAGTGATTTTTATTAATTCTTGTTCTTGAATGCCAATGCGAGTCATATTTGAAACTGCTGTGCATCGACTGGAGTGGTTTGTAATTATATATATATATATTTTTTTTTTTCACGTCCAGACCAGCGCAGTTTCAAATGTTGGCAAACAAAGAAACAAATACTAGGGACGCGATAAAATTAAACAAATGCTAGGGACGCGATAAAATTCTGCGATAAGCAGCCATGATTGGTTGAAATACGTCCTTTTGTACCGTTTTATTGGTCAAAAGTAGTATGATGTAGTAAGAGTGTAATAGTCAACAATAATCTCACTAGAGGTTTTGATTTATCTAGAGAAAATCAAAACTTGAGTGGGATTTAATTGACTGTTACACGATTAGAAGAAAGTATATAAAGATTAAAAGAAACAAAGTGCTCCAATACAATAAAATATTAATTGGCTTACGAAAATACAACTGTCTTCAAATGTATTATTGTACCACCTCAACATTACGCTAGATGGCAGTAGTGTTTTATGATTATGTTTTCTTGTTACCGGTATCAGTTGTGCCAACTATGGAATCATCATTGAACTCTGTGGACTGTTACTAGTCAAGAAGGTTTTGTTGATTCAGTTTCATTTTTATTAAAACATTTCCATTTCACTTCAATCATCCGGATCCCGGTAATCAACGTCATTTGATAGATGATTTTCAATAAATCTTAGTATTAAACAATCTCTGATACGTGACTATCCATAATATCATATAGCAGAATCTATAACAAACATAACCTAAATAATATAAAAAATAATAGAAAAGTTTTAATTAGGGATGATGAAATAAACAGGAAACATTTTAATTAACGGTGATGAAATAAAAAATAAACATGAATAATTTTAAAAGAAACAATATTATTGAAAGTAGGTACAATTTTCAAATTTGAATGTTTTAGTGGTTGGTGGTTCACTTGACGTTATATTGGACGTGTGCGTAAAAGAAGTGAACTCGTTGATGTACATGGTGTATCCCTCAACTTATTCAGGATTTCCGAATGGTGCTCTTCATATATGACCAGTGATCTTTATTAATTCTTGTTCTTGAATGCCAATGCGAGTTATATTTGAAACTGCTGTGCATCGACTGGAGTGGTTTGTAATTTTCTGTTTTTTGACATCCAGACCAGTGCAGTTTGAAATGTTGGCAAACAAAGAAACAAATGCTAGGGTAGTGATAAAAATAAACAAATGCTAGGGACGCGATAAAATCAAACAAATGCTAGGGACGCGATAAAATTGTGCGATAAGCAGCCATGATTGGTTGAAAGACGTCCTTTCTTACCGTTTTATTGGTCAAAAGTAGTGTGACGTAGTAAAAGTGTAATAGTCAACATAAATGTTTACATCGGGGTAAGAACTTCAATATTAAAGATCGAAAGGAGAGAAGTTTCCATTTGTTAGTTAACAAGGCCGTGTGAAATACACGTTTTTTTTTATTGGTTATCTTACAACGCTTTATTTACTGCTATGGTTTAGGAGTTAGAATCATTTTTGTTCGGCTTATGCAACTGCTATGCTGAGAGCAAGATTTAATGGTCTTCACAACAGCAAGCGTGTTACGTCACGCATATATAAACATGGAAACATTAAGCAGTCGTTCAGAATATATGAGACTTTACTGGGAAAGAAAACGTGAAGAGGAAAATAATTTCAAATGTAGTAATAATGTACCCAAATGAAGAAAGAAAATTGTCGAATATGTGACTGAGTATAAACGGAAAGCTGAAGCAAAAACACTACAAATATCTATGTCAACTCCCTCTACACCTTTTTAATAGAAAGATAAAGTTTTTTTTTCTGTTGGACATTTAACGACGCTGTATCAACTACGAGGTTATTTAACATGATGATCTCCACACTTGTGGAGTAATTGTCAGCGCGTCTGGCTGCGAAACCAGGTGGCCCGGGTTCGATTCCCGGTCGGGGCAAGTTACCTGGTTGAGGTTTTTTTCCGGAGTTTTCCCTCAACCCAATATGAGCAAATGCTGGGTAACTTTCGGTGCTGGACCCCGGACTCATTTCACCGGCATTATCGTCAGCGCGTCTGGCTGCGAAACCAGGTGGCCCGGGTTCGATTCCCGGTCGGGGCAAGTTACCTGGTTGAGGTTTTTTTCCGGAGTTTTCCCTCAACCCAATATGAGCAAATGCTGGGTAACTTTCGGTGCTGGACCCCGGACTCATTTCACCGGCATTATCGTCAGCGCGTCTGGCTGCGAAACCAGGTGGCCCGGGTTCGATTCCCGGTCGGGGCAAGTTACCTGGTTGAGGTTTTTTGCGGGGTTTTCCCTCAACCCAATATGAGCAAATGCTGGGTAACTTTCGGTGCTGGACCCCGGACTCATTTCACCGGCATTACCGTCAGCGCGTCTGGCTGCGAAACCAGGTGACCCGGGTTCGATTCCCGGTCGGGACAAGTTACCTGGTTGAGGTTTTTTGCGGGGTTTTCCCTCAACCCAATATGAGCAAATGCTGGGTAACTTTCGGTGCTGGACTCCGGACTCATTTCACCGGCATTATCGTTAGCGCGTCTGGCTGCGAAACCAGGTGGCCCGGGTTCGATTCCCGGTCGGGGCAAGTTACCTGGTTGAGGTTTTTTGCGGGGTTTTCCCTCAACCCAATATGAGCAAATGCTGGGTAACTTTCGGTGCTGGACCCCGGACTCATTTCACCGGCATTACCGTCAGCGCGTCTGGCTGCGAAACCAGGTGACCCGGGTTCGATTCCCGGTCGGGACAAGTTACCTGGTTGAGGTTTTTTCCGGGGTTTTCCCTCAACCCAACATGTGCAAATGCTGGGTAACTTTCGGTGCTGGACCCCGGACTCATTTCACCGGCATTATCGTCAGCGCGTCTGGCTGCGAAACCAGGTGGCCCGGGTTCGATTCCCGATCGGGGCAAGTTACCTGGTTGAGGTTTTTTTCCGGAGTTTTCCCTCAACCCAATATGAGTAAATGCTGGGTAACTTTCGGTGCTGGACCCCGGACTCATTTCACCAGCATTATCGTCAGCGCGTCTGGCTGCGAAACCAGGTGGCCCGGGTTCGATTCCCGGTCGGGGCAAGTTATTTGGTTGAGGTTTTTTCCGGGGTTTTCCCTCAACCCAATATGAGCAAATGCTGGGTAACTTTCGGTGCTGGACTCCGGACTCATTTCACCGGCATTATCGTTAGCGCGTCTGGCTGCGAAACCAGGTGGCCCGGGTTCGATTCCCGGTCGGGGCAAGTTACCTGGTTGAGGTTTTTTCCGAGCTTTTTCCTCAACCCAATATGAGCAAATGCTGGGTAACTTTCGGTGCTGGACCCCGGACTCATTTCACCGGCATTATCACCTTCATCTCATTCAGACGCTAAATAACCTAAGCTGTTGATAAAGCGTCGTAAAATAACTTACTAAATAAAAAATAAAAAACGTGATGATATTGGTGATAGTAATATGATACTGGGCGAACATTCGCCTTATATTACGTGACAATTGCTTACGTAAAAAAAAATTCAACCAGGTAATCAGCCCAAACGGGAATTGAACCCGCGCCCGTGTTCAACTCCGGATCGGCAGGCAAGTTCCTTAGCAGAATGAACTGCGCCGGTGGCTGAAGTTTTGTTAATGAAAAACCTAATATTTAACATAAATCCTGGAAAAAAAGTTTTCCTACTCATTTGTAATTCAAAAAGGAACGTAACATAATTTTTCCAGTTATCGTCAAACAGGTTAGAAGTTTTAAGTTAGGTTAGGTTGGGTTAGGTTAGGTTAGTTCCATCCGCACGGCTTTTGAAAATATCCAGCTTGACGTTGTAAAATACTCCATTTTGTTTTTGTGGGCACTTTATGTTAATCTACCTATAGGTATCAAATTTTAGATTAAATTTTCGTTTATATTACTATACCTCTGTCCGGGCACGACATTGGAATTTGACGGTTTCAGAACGTACATGTTTCTGGCAATATTGTATGTGAACAACTTCAAGCTATGCAGTTTCTGCTATCGTTACAGCGAAAGACAATATGATTTTATTCGGTACAGAAACTGTCTACAAACCACGTGTATTCTGGCTGCATCATTTCACGATTTGCAGACATCAACTGATCTCTAAGATCCCCTGATCTGACGGCATAAATTCTAAATTTAAAACATTTTTTACTAATTTAAACATTTTTACATCATTAGTGTGAAAATTTTTAATATTTATTAATTTTGTACTGTGTATTGCAACTGGGGATTTTCCCTATATTAGAGATTCAATGAATGAATGAAGGAATGAATCAACGAACGAATGAATGAATGAATAAATGAATGAACGAACGAACAAATTAATGAACAAACGAACGAATTAATGAACGAACGAACGAATTAATGAACGAACGAATAAATTAACGAAGGAACAAATGAACGAACGAATGAAGGACCGAACGAATGAAGGACCGAATGAAGGACCGAACGAATGAATGAACGAACAAATTAATGAACAAACGAACGAATGAATGAAGGAAGGAACGAATGAAGGACCGAACGAATAAAGGACCGAACGAATGAAGGACCGAACGAATGAAGGACCGAACGAATGAATGAACGAACGAATGAATGAAGGAACGAACGAACGAATGAACGAATATACGAATGAACGAACGAATAAATAAACGAACGAAGGAACGAACGAATGAACGAACGAATGAAGGAACGAACGAAGGAACGAACGAACGAATGAAGGAACGAACGAACGAATGAAGGAACGAACGAACGAATGAAGGAACGAACGAACGAATGAAGGAACGAACGACGAACGAACGAACGAAGGCACGAACGGACGAACGAATGAAGGAACGAAGGCACGAACGAAGGAACGAATGAAGGAACGAAGGCACGAATGAATGAACGAAGGAACGAACGAGTGAATGAACGAACGACGAAGGAAGGAACGAACGAACGAATGAATGAATGAAGGAACGAACGAATGAATGAAGGAACGAACGAATGAATAAACGAAGGAACGAATGAACGAACGTACGAACGAATGAATGAATGAATGTTCTTTAATTTGGTTATGTCCTTCCCAGAAGAAGGCTTTGAAAACCGTCACATTCCATTGCTGCTACAACTTCTCAAGAACAGCTTCGTACTAGCCTAATGATTTCGAAAGACTACTTTTTTTAAATAAAACTTCTACAGGATTATTAAAACACTCGATACTTTCAGGTGTTTTTATTCATGTAATTTAATTACACTACGTAAATACATTGTCTATAAAAGCCTCTAAGATGTTCTTTGTTCGATTATACTGTTCTCTATCCGGTATCCATAGAAACCCTAAACCATGGGATGAAGAAATTGTCTTCTGTTTTATAAACTTGGCGAAGGAAAGCAGCGGCGCTCTGTTTTCTTTTGTTTCCGCATTAATCACCGCCCCCTAATAGCCGGCCGATCTTTGCCGTGATTCTTGAACAATGTCAGTCATTAGTGATAATTCTGTGCCTCGCGTATAAACACAATACAGCGCTCCGGTCGGTTATCAAGATCTGGGCGACCGGGCAGTAATTATTGTGCAGCCCACCAGACCGCGTTTGTGTCGATGAGGAATAGAGATATTCTATGTCATTACTTTGCCATCAGCAGGTTGGGAAGTTTTCTTTGCTGGAAGAGAATTAACTTGTAAGCCAACTTGGTAGACGTGCGTATAACTGAGTTAGCCTGCACACGCCAAGAAATGAAGGCGGGTTAGGATTGATCTCTGTGCTTGTCACAAAGTTGGCTTTAGTATTTCAATTAAGGTCCCTAGAGAAAAACCGGTTCACAGACGTGCTAATAGAATTAATCACAGAGATAAATAAAAGCGTACTTCAGATTAAACATGATTTTCATTTGTTTTTGACGTAAAATACGTTTTCTGTGCAATGAGTAGGGGCTCCTGTTCCTGGATTCGGGGTGAAAGAAAAAACTCTGAGAGATAAACCCGCACGAAAAAAGTCACCCAGTTTCGAAAATGGAATTACAGTTGTGTTGGTTTGAATGTTTTATTTTTCTTTCGGTTTACAAATGGAGAGTAGGGTCTATGATAAGAGAAGTAATTAATGAAGGGCCTGTAATGTGTTAATTTCTCTTCGTATGAAGCGACGTTCCGAAATTAATCTCGGCTCAAAACAAAATTTTCGCTACGGTTCACTTAACGTGTATCTTACATAATACATTATCAACAGTAATCTCACTAGAGGTTTTGATTTATCTAGAGAAAATCAAAACTCGAGTGGGATTTAATTGACTATTAAACGATTAGAAGAAAGTATATAAAGATTAGAAGTAACGAAGTACTCCAATACAATAAATTATTAAGTGGCTTACGAAAATACAACTGTCTTCAAATGTATTATTGTACCATCTCAACATTACGCTAGCTGCTTTCTTGTTATCAGTTGTGCCAACTATGGAATCTTCATTAAACTCTGTGGACTGTTACTAGTCAAGAAGGCTTTGTTGATTCAGTTTCATTTTTATTAAAATGCAACATTCCACTTCAATCATCCGGATCCCAGTAATCAACGTCACTTTACAGATGATTTTCAATAAATCTTAGTACTAAACAATCTCTGATACGTGAATATCCATAATATCATATAGCAGAAGCTATAACATAACCTAAATAATATAAACAAGTGTTAGAAAAGTTTTAATTAGGGATGATGAAATAAACAAGAAACGTTTGAATTAACGATGATGAAATAAAAAATAAACATGAATAATTTTAAAAGAAACAATTATTGAAAGTACAATTTTCAAATTTGAATGTTTTAGTGGTTGGTGGTTTAGTTGATGTTATGTTGGACGTGTGCGTAAAAGAAGTGAACTCGTTGATGTACATGGTGTATTCCTCAACTTATTCAGGATTTCCGAATGGTGCTCTTCATATATGACCAGCGATCTTTATTAATTCTTGTTCTTGAATGCCAATGCGAGTCATATTTGAAAGTGCTGTGCATCGACTGGAGTGGTTTGTAATTTTCTGTTTTTTGAAGTCCAGACGAGTTTGAAATGTTGGCAAACAAAGAAAGAAATGCTAGGGTAGTGATAAAAATAAACAAATGCTAGGGACGCGATAAAATTGTGCGATAAGCAGCCATGATTGGTTGAAAGACGTCCTTTCGTACCGTTTTATTGGTCAAAAGTATTATGACGTAGTAAAAGTGTAATAGTCATCATAATACTGCAGAACCTGCGATTACAAAGGAATCGATTGGTCGAACATGTCTGGAGCTGCTTTCGATACAGAGATATTACAGAGAGAGGCCGCGCTACTATTACTAGTATTTTTTTTTTTGTTTATTTTGCAACGCTTTTTTCAGCATCTATGGTTATCTAGCGTGCGAATGATATAATGGTGGTAATGCCAGTGAAATGAGTCTAGAGTCTAACGTCGAAAGTTACCGAGCAATTGAGGGAAATCCCAGAAAAAACCCTCAACCAGGTAACTTATCCCAACCAGAATTTGAACCCGGGTCCTCTCGTTTGACGGTCAGGCACGCTAACCGTTACTCCACAGCGCTGGACAATAGGATTATTACTGCTACTTTTTCTACTACTGATACTACACTTTCACTACTGCTATTTACACTATTGCTATTTCTACTACTACTACTGCTATTACTTTTACTACTGATATTTCTACTGTTACTATTTCTGCTACTGCTACTACTTTTACTACTGCTATTTTTACTACTACTGCTGTTA
The DNA here is from genome assembly GCF_040183065.1 of Periplaneta americana. Lineage (NCBI taxonomy): Eukaryota > Metazoa > Arthropoda > Insecta > Blattodea > Blattidae > Periplaneta > Periplaneta americana. The sequence continues at coordinate 210,080,570 of NC_091118.1, read as the reverse complement.
CTTTTACTACTGATATTTATGCTACTAGGGTACTACTTTTACTACTGATATTTCTACTACTAGGGTACTACTTTTACTACTGCTATTTCTACTACTAGGCTACTACTTTTACTACTGATATTTCTACTACTAGGCTACTACTTTTACTACTGATATTTCTACTACTTTTACTACTGCTATTTCTACTACTAGGCTACTACTTTTACTACTGATATTTCTACTCCTAGGCTACTACTTTTACTACTGATATTTCTACTCCTAGGCTACTACTTTTACTACTGATATTTCTACTACTAGGCTACTACTTTTACTACTGATATTTCTACTACTTTTACTACTGCTATTTCTACTACTAGGCTACTACTTTTACTACTGATATTTCTACTCCTAGGCTACTACTTTTACTACTGATATTTCTACTCCTAGGCTACTACTTTTACTACTGATATTTCTACTACTAGGCTACTACTTTTACTACTGATATTTCTACTACTTTTACTACTGCTATTTCTACTACTAGGCTACTACTTTTACTACTGATATTTCTACTCCTAGGCTACTACTTTTACTACTGATATTTCTACTACTAGGCTACTACTTTTACTACTGATATTTCTACTACTAGGCTACTACTTTTACTACTGATATTTCTACTACTTTTACTACTGCTATTTCTACTACTAGGCTACTACTTTTACTACTGATATTTCTACTCCTAGGCTACTACTTTTACTACTGATATTTCTACTCCTAGGCTACTACTTTTACTACTGATATTTCTACTACTAGGCTACTACTTTTACTACTGATATTTCTACTCCTAGGCTACTACTTTTACTACTGATATTTCTACTCCTAGGCTACTACTTTTACTACTGATATTTCTACTACTAGGCTACTACTTTTACTACTGATATTTCTACTACTTTTACTACTGCTATTTCTACTACTAGGCTACTACTTTTACTACTGATATTTCTACTCCTAGGCTACTACTTTTACTACTGATATTTCTACTACTAGGCTACTACTTTTACTACTGATATTTCTACTACTTTTACTACTGCTATTTCTACTACTAGGCTACTACTTTTACTACTGATATTTCTACTCCTAGGCTACTACTTTTACTACTGATATTTCTACTCCTAGGCTACTACTTTTACTACTGATATTTCTACTACTAGGCTACTACTTTTACTACTGATATTTCTACTAGTGCTGTTTCTGCTACTGCTACTACGTCCATTACTACTATTTCTACTATTTTTGTTTCTACTACTGCTACTACGTTTACTACTGCTATTTCTACTATTGCTACTATTTCTGTCACTGCTACTACTTTTACTACTGCTATTTCTGCTCCTAATACTTTTACTACTGCTGCTTCTTACTACTACTTTCACTTCTACTACTACCACCACTACTACTACTACTTTTACTACTGATATTTCTACTCCTAGGCTACTACTTTTACTACTGATATTTCTACTACTAGGCTACTACTTTTACTACTGATATTTCTACTAGTGCTGTTTCTGCTACTGCTACTACGTCCATTACTACTATTTCTACTATTTTTGTTTCTACTACTGCTACTACGTTTACTACTGCTATTTCTACTATTGCTACTATTTCTGTCACTGCTACTACTTTTACTACTGCTATTTCTGCTCCTAATACTTTTACTACTGCTGCTTCTTACTACTACTTTCACTTCTACTACTACTACCACCACTACTACTACTACTTTTACTACTGATATTTCTACTACTAGGCTACTACTTTTACTACTGCTATTTTTAGGGGAGAGTCGGGTAGTATCGGACATCGGGTAATATCGGACAGTGCGTTTCTTTCATCTACCACCATATGGTAGTTCCTGAATGACATGGTTACGTTTCTCTATGCGACATCACAGAAATGTAACCATGTCAATCAGGTACTATCGTGTGGAAGATGAAAGAAACTCACTGTCCGATATTACCCGATGTCCGATACTACCCGACTCTCCCCTACTACTACTGCTATTACTTTTAATACTGATATTTCCATTATTGCTATTTCTGCTAGTGCTACTTCGTTTACTACTACTATTTCTACTACTACTGCTACTTCTGCTATTGCTATTTATACTACTAGACTACTACTTTTACTACTGCTACTTCTACTATTGCTATTTCTACTACTACTACTACTGCTACTACTTTTATTACTGCTATTTTTACTGCTACTGCTATTACTTTTAATACTGATATTTCTATTATTGCTATTTCTGCTACTGCTACTTCGTTTACTACTACTATTTCTACTACTACTGCTACTCCTACTATTGCTATTTATACTACTAGACTACTACTTTTACTACTGCTACTTCTACTATTGCTATTTCTACTACTACTACTACTACTTTTATTACTGCTATTTTTACTACTACTGCTATTACTTTTAATACTGATATTTCTATTATTGCTATTTCTGTTACTGCTACTACGTCCATTACTACTATTTCTACTATTTTTGTTTCTACTACTGCTACTACGTTTACTTCTGCTATTTCTACTATTGCTACTATTTCTGTCACTGCTACTACTTTTACTACTGCTATTTCTGCTCCTATTTTTACTACTGCTGCTTCTATTACTACTACTGGGTGTTCATTTCAAAGTGTGTCATGACGTCACTCTTGTTGGGTCACCGATTTGAAGCGAGTTTCAGCTTATATGTTAGAGAAGTTGCCTATTATTTAAGGCGTTCTTCAATCTGAACTTGAGAACGTGTACGGTATAACTTGAACGTCGTAGCAACAGATGGCGGTCTGTACGGTCTGTGTGCTACCATAACCTCTTTCGAACTGTGTTTTGCGCCGGCAAGTCGTACGCAGGGTATTTGTTATCATCGGTTGCGTACGGTAACATTCCACAACACAAATCAAATGCTCCGTGTCCATGTTGACCGTCGAAGTTAATGTCAACAAATACGTAAGTAATCGTCTTAACCCTCTCCCCATATCCCGACAGTACGTATTTCCAAACAGTTCACATTCCTGCCACTACCGGCGTTACCGTACGTATCGGTACGTACTCTTCAGAATGAACGCCGTACTTGCTAGGCAACTTCTCTGCCTCATAAGTTATACACCTCTGCGGAAGTGTAGGAAGATTGAATTCTCTAGGCTCATCGGCTAGCCACATGACGGCATACAGCGAGCCAAGACACATTTTGAACTGAACACCCAGTACTTTCACTACTACTACTACTACTACTAGTAGTAGTAGTAGTAGTACTACTACTACTACAGCTTGTTTCACTGCAGTGTATAAGAAATTCATAAATGATGCAGATTTAATGTAATTGTATATTACTGGTTTGAGTAGCTGTAACTGAAGGAATATTTTGAGAACTAAATTATTTGGCACGCAATGGAAGTTCGCAAAGCATGAGGTTCGCTCACTGTATAAGATCCACGCGGAATTTATGCCTTTAGGTAGATTGTAAAAGTCTGAAATGAATCGCTTCTTACAAAACAGCTGGCCACGCACTTCTGCCCCAGAGAGGAATAAAACTGAGTCCTCAAGAAGAGAAATTAAAGCCATAAAACGAACCTACTCCAGGGTATTTGTGAACTGAGACCAACTTCTGCTGGAGACCATGTCCTTTGGAGACGCACAAGATGTGGTATTACAGAGGTTTGTGTTTAGATCCAGTCTGGTGCTTTATTGTCTGAATATGGAAAGTGTGCAAATAATATTGTGATGGGTCGAATTAATATTCCTAGATATATTGTAGAAATACATGTTTGAAAATTTGTGGTATATAGAAAGTTGTTTTCGACGTGTCGCCTATCGTATTAGTGCTTAGGAGTGTTCTTTTTCGGGAACTGTAAGTAAAAAAAAAAAAATTGCATGCATTTTTTATGAAATGATCCTCGCAGTTTTGAAAAGGTGTATGACAATTTTTGTTTGGCTATTTTTTTTTTATAATTTTGCCTTATTTGGAGAAAATCTTGTTTTCTAGCAATAAGTGAGAAATAGCCATTAATTTTAATTTGACTATAAAAATGTATTCTACAAAAGAAACGACATTTAATAAACAAAACTTGAATTAAGCACTCAAAGTTTTATGCCATGAAATAACCTGGAATACAATTTGAAAGCTTGCTGTACAATAATCTTTTGAGAAGTTTAACTTCATATGTAGAAGAAATAATTGGGGACCATCAGTGTCGTTTTAGGCGTAATAGATCGCCTATTAATTGGAATTTTTGTATTCGACAGATATTGGAGAAAAAATGGGAGTATAAGGGTACAGTACATCAGCTATTCATACACTTCAAAAAGAAATTTAACTCGGTTAAGAAAGAAGTTTTATAAAATATTCTTATTGAATTTGGTATACCCAAGAAACAAGTTCGATTAATTAAAATGTGTCTCAGTGAAACTTACAGCTGAGTCCGTATAGGCCAGTTTGTCTGACGCTTTTTCAATTCACTGCGGGCTAAAGCAAGGAGATGCACTATCATCTTTACATTTTAACTTTCCTCTAGATTTATAGAATATGCCACTATGAAAGTCCAGGATAACAGAGAGGGTTTGGAATTGAACAGGTTACATCAGCTGCTTGTCTATGCGGATGACGTGAATATGTTAGGAGAAAATCCACAAACGAATAGGGAAAGCACGGGAATTTTATTGGAAGCAAGTAAAGAGATAGGTTTAGAACTAACCTGAAGAAACGAAGTATATAATTATGTCTCGTGACCAGAACATAGTACGAAATGGAACATAAAAATTGGGAATTTATAAGTTTGAAAAATTGAGAAAATTCAAGTGCCTTGGAGCAACAGTAACAAATATAAATATAATTGGCGAAAACGTTTGTCGTCAAAATATATGTAATGTTACTTTTTGGTATAACATAAATTTTAATGTATTTCTCACTGTTAAGTACTGACTGAATTAAACTTTTCTATTAATAAATATAAATGACAGTCGGGAGGAAATTAAACGCAGAATTAATATGAAATGCCTGCTATTATTCGGTGTGCTCTAGAAAAAGCTGAAAAAGTAGAATTTATAACAGGGCTATATTATCGGTTGTTCTGTAAGATTCTGAAACTTGAACTCTCACTTTGAGAAAGGAACAGATGTTAAGGGTGTTCCAGAATAAGGTGCTTAGAAAAATATTTGGGGCTAAGAAGGATGAAGTTACAGGAGAGTGGAGAAAGTTACACAACACAGAACTGCACGCATTGTATTCTTCACCTGACATAATTAGGAACATTAAATGCAGATGATTGAGATGGACAGGGCATGTAGCATGTATGGGTGAATCCAGAAATTCCAGAAATGAATATATAGTGTTAGTTGGGAGGCCTGAGGGCAAAGAATCATTTTCGGAGGCCGAGACGTAGATGGGAGGATAATATTAAATGGCTTTGAGAGAGATGGGATATGATGATAGAGACTGGATTAATCCTGCTCAGGATAGGGACCAAGGACGGGCTTATGTGAGGGCGGCAATGAACATCCGGGTTCTTTAAGAGCCATTTGTAAGTAAGTGTTCAATCAACCACAAAAAACTTTAATGTTCTTCTTTCTTACAATAACTATTTACTATTGCTGAACATTAAATCAACATTATATTCTTTAAAAATTAAATTCCTAACGCCATTTTTGAAATTTCTGAAACTAAAATTTTCCAAATTTGGGTATTTTTCAATTATTTTATTATATAACCTTGGACCAAAGTAGGTACCATGGCTAAGAGCTGTGCTTGTGTAACACTTTGGTTTCTCGAGTCGTATTAACTCGAATCTTTTAGTTCAATATTTATGATGATACAATTTGAATTTATTACGATTTTTATGTATGAAGTTTAATGAGGCAATATAATAAATCTGTTTAATTTTCAAAATATTTTCAAAACAGTTAAGCCATCATAATAAATATAAATTTGATATTGTAACATACTATACTCGATGGGTTTGACAATTTTCCCATGTCTTTACTTATATTTTATAATAGTTATAACGTAAATAGCTAGTATGTAAGGTTTATTTCTGTACACAAATTTAATCGATTTCAAAAGTTTTCTTCCTTTCTAATTTCTGCTAACATTTGCGCTGAAAATGTTGTCGAATTTCTTTCAGTCACACCCACAGTGTATCGAGTTGTTTCGTCTGTGTTGGTGTTACACATCCAATAATTTAATTGCAGACGTAATTAATGGTGTAGAAATCAGCTTATTTCAGTGCGATATAGACCGTATCTGGCGCCGAGATTAGCAGCAGTCGACGTATTGTTGTTCGATCCAATCAGCTCTCCCCACTCTCAGAGATGATAAAACATCGCTCAAAGCTCTTCTGTACTGCAGTTTGTTTCCACTCCTTTCCATTACCCAGTCTCTTTGAAGACTGGCCGCATGCAACGCAATAATGCTGAATTAATTATGTCCTTGTTACTACAGTCCGGCATGTAAGTGGTTTTATGTTAGCATTTTGTCTACCAGTTCTACCGCGCTGTATCTTCGCGTTCTAAATAGCTCTCATGCGAGTATTAACAAATACGGAAAGATACACGACATTCTGTGAAGTTATGGCGTCATCAGTCCATAGTAAAGCACTATCAGAGTGTAATACATGAAGTCACGAAGCTTGGGATGATTTTTTGCAATTCTCGCGATAGTTGCTAGCCGCTTGGAGCGCTGTGAGTACTAGAAACAATAGACTGTGCCACAGCCATCGTGATCTAATACAGGCCTTAAGGCAGACCATGTAACTCGCTTAACCCGATCACGAAGGGCGGCGTTTCAACCATATGAATTAGTTGGAATGCATAAACAGTAACATATGTTTCTCTAAAATGTAGTGTAATCTATACTAATAATAAATCTGTAGCCGAAATTTTTCTGGTAATTTTCGATTTTCCAAAAATAATTGGTCCTAACATATATAATTAACCGCCCTGAAACCGAAAATCGCTTTTTTGAAATTTTAGTATGTCTGTCTGTCTGTATGTTTGTTACCTTTTCACGCGATAATGGCTGAACGGATTTCGATGAAAATTGGAATATAAATTAAGTCCGTCGTAACTTAGATTTTAGGCTATATGGAATTCAAAATACATTATTTAAAAGGGGGGTTATAGGAGGACCTGAATTAAATAAATCGAAATATCTCGCTTATTATTGATTTTTGTAAAAAATGTTACATAGCAAACGTTTCTTCAACCATAATTTCCGATAAGATTTATTCTTTGAAAAATTTCGATAGGACTGATATTTAATGAGATAAATGAGTTTTAAAATTAAAATAACTGCCATCTAAGGCCGTGTAATGAATTAAAAAACAAATGACTTCGTCTATAAGGGGCCTTGGACAGCAACAATCGAAAGCTATGAAAGATAGCCTACAGAAAATGTTTCTGTGTTTGTATGAAGTAATATCGGAAGCTAAATTAACAGATTTGTATAATTAATTATTAATTCACCATTGGAAAGTGTAGTTTCTCTGGATGGACATAATGCTATAATGTTATTACAGTAACTTCTGAGTGAATCGAGGACAGGTAAGATTAAAATAGATTCTTATGCACAGAAAACTTGATAGGCTATTCTGTATATTCGTTTCCTGTATTTCCTAAAATAATTTTTATGACCAAATGAGTGGTCTCTGGATCAAAATGATCGCATTTTAATTTTTTAATTAAATTTAAATTAAGTAACATAATAAACGATCTATCCTTCTATCAAACACGAATGTTCCCTGGATCAAATGTCCTATTTTAATTATATAATTACTTTATATTTATTTCTAACGGGTGCAGCGAAGCGCACGGGTACGGCTAGTTCCATTAATAAAATTTAAAACAATGATTATGAGACACTTCAAACAAATCACTTGCCAGTTAAGGTGTAATATTATTTATGGTGTGAAAATTACGTTGTTCGTATGTGTAATACCTGCCTTTATTTCGATTAAATATTGCGAAATTCTTGTACGTTCATTTATGCACGATTCAGTAATTTTCAGTTGCACCGCACGGATATTTAGACATGTTGAAATTATAGGTTATGTTTACTGTACCAGTTGACCCTTTCTGTCTAAATTTAATGATCTCCAATGCCTTGCCATTCATATGAAAATTATAGGTTATGTTTACTGTATTTAGCCTAACTTATATTCCTGAATTCGCAATTATACATTATAATTAAGCATAATGTCATGTATGATACCCCGGACATTCAATTTATCTGTATATTAATACTACAATTGAGTACTGAATTATTGTATTTATCTACTACTTAAGAGACGAAGTAACACAATTGTACGTACACTAATTTCATAGGAGTGGTATGGTAAATGTTCTGTCTGAAATTAAAGAAGGTAGATGTGCTAAATTGAAATCACAATATAAATTCTTTTTTATTAAACCTCAAAATAGCTACCATTTTAAACTTAAAATATTGACGCGAACAGATAATGTTAACATGTAAAATTCTCTTCACATTAAAATAACACAGTTTTGTAATTATTTCTGCAACATATTATGCAACAAGAAGTAAACGGAACTTATGGACACATTACACTAAATAAAACTTAGCTATGATACGCAATAAAGTTATAATATAATAATTCACTGAGCTACATACACAGAAATAGAAAACCCGAACATACATTACGGCCTGGTCTAGATCGAAAAGGCATTGAATGTGCCGTATTTCGCATTGTTGTGAAAAGTTGTGTAAACTGTGAAATGTTCGTTATCGGTTGTAATAACTGTAGGCTAAATGGATAAAGTACAATAATTTGAATAATAATATGGGACAAGGAGACGTTTGTGGTACTATAAATATTGTAAGAAAAATAGGTCAGAGTTATCCTTCCGAAAGGTCCAGGAAGGTGAGTTTATAAAATATAATATATACTTTATGAAAATAATATATAAACCTTATGTATTTCACATTTAAATATTGGAAGGAATGTGTTAATTTTTTCAAAAGAATACGATATCGAAAGCACAATACATTTTATCGTCTGCTGGGGAAAGGGTCTGTGATGAGGCGATAGTAGGGATCCTGGTGGTGAGCAACTATCTATGTTTGCATATTTAATAAGTATTGAGCTTCGTGACTGTATATATTAGACAGTGGTAAAGCACTATATTCTCCGAGCAGACCAATCTGCCATGTTGAATCCCAAGCGAATGTCGTGATATGACGTCTCTATGGCGGAAACAACAATACGGAAAGTAAAACATCTGACATGTGAATGCATTTTAGTTTTAAACATTAAACATTATTGATTGTATGCAATGATTGGTTGTGCGGCTTCAAATTGTACAAATAAAAGTAGGCATGGAGTCTACAAATCAAAGGTCTGCATCGGACGTTTTCGCTCGAGCGCCAAGTAGTTCATAGCATAATCCGATAGGTAGCACACATGCATGATGGGTAAAATTATCACGAGCGATAAATCCTCGAACGGTATAAGCCGAGCGTTAGACATTCGTTCTTGTTACAGTGATGAACTGTGTAGTAACATTATAGATGTTTATCATTTCAAAACTTTGCAGTGTTTAACTAACCTCTCCATAGTACAACTACAAAACTTGCTTTAAAATGTAATATAAATGTTATACGTCCCCCCCCCCCACACAGGAGTGATTTTGTTTTTGCCACATCTGATAGATGTTATTGGATGTAAATGTAATTATTATAAACAGAGAACACAATCACGATAATGCAAGAACTGTATCAAGTTTTCTAGTAATAATAATAATAATAATAATAATAATAATAATAATATAATAATAATAATAATCTCTAATAATTAGTGTATCAATCTTTGCGTCTGTAACAATTGTGCAGCATAATTATTCGTTTTATTATATTTTCTGTGACGTTATCTCTGTACTAATATTGTTATTAATCTACTGCTATATCAATAATATTTTGTAAAACGTTTCTACTTTGTCATAGTATATAGGCGGAACACTATGTATGGACCTATCATATTATATATGTACTATTATAAATCAAATATTGAATAATTATTAATTAGCAATAATAACTGTATATCGAAGTTTTTCATACTATTTTATTTATAACTTCATGTTCCTGTTTTGGTACGTTCCATTGACTGTTCCATTAAACGTTTGTCATAAACGCAGAAAATAAAGCCTTATTTTTACCCTGTCAGCAAAACATATGTGTATCTTATCTGTCGCCTTCCATACAAGATAAGACATGTCGGTGAGATGACCTTGTACTGTGCTTCTATTTATTACGAACGTATCACGACCGATCGTATCACTCGAGGGTGCGACACTCGACCGAGTTCAAGCGAGCGATTTAACTCCAATGCAGCACTCTGCTACAAATTCTCTTCTATGCCCAAGGTTGCGGGTTCGATCCCGAGCCCGGTCGATGGCATTTAAGTATGCTTAAATGCGACAGGCTCATGTCAGTAGATTTACTGTCATGTAAAAGAACTCCTGCGGGACAAAATTCCGGCACATCCGGTGACGCTGATATAACATCTGCAGTTGCGAGTGTCGTTAAATAAAACACAGCATTTTTTTTGTACAAATTCTACCGTTTTCCTGCTGAGAAAGAAAGAAGAAAGAAGAAGCTCATAAATTTGAATTGGAGGAATTAGACTTACATACTTATACTTAGTCTACTTACTTACTTACTTAGTTACTTACTTACTTACTTAGTTACTTACTTACTTACTTACTTACTTACTTACTTACTTACTTACTTACTTACTTACTTACTGGCTTTTAAGGAACCCGGAGGTTCATTGTTGCCCTCAAATAAGCCCGCCATTGGTCCCTATCCTGAGCAAGATTAATCCAGTCTCTATCATCATATCCCACCTCCCTCAAATCTATTTTAATATTATCTTCCCATCTACGTCTCGGCCTCTCTAAAGGTCTTTTTCCCTCCGGCCTCCCAACTAACAATCTATATGCATTTCTGGATTCGCCCATACGTGCTACATGTCCTGCCCATCTCAAACGTCTGGATTTAATGTTCCTAATTATGTCAGGTGAAGAATACAATGCTTGCAGTTCTGTGTTGTGTAACTTTCTCCATTCTCCTGTAACTTCATCCCTCTTAGCCGCAAATATTTCCCTAAGCAACTTATTCTCAAACACCCTTAACCTATTTCCTATCTCAAAGTGAGACTCTAAGTTTCACAACCATAAAGAACAACCGGTAATACAACTGTTTTATAAATTCTGACTTTCAGATTTTTCAACAGCAGACTGGATGATAAAAGTTTCTCAACCGAATAATAACAGGTATTTCCCATATTTATTCTGTGTTTAATTTCCTCCCGAGTATCATTTATATTTGTCACTGTTGCTCCAAGATATTTGAACTTCTCCACCTCTTCAAAAGATAAATTTCCAATTTTTATATTTCCATTTCTTACAATATTCTGGTCACGAGGCATAATCATATACTTTCTCTTTTCGGGATTTACTTCTAAACTTATCTCTTTACTTGCTTCCAGTAAAATTCCCGTGTTTTCCCTAATCGTTTGTGTATTTTCTCCTAACATGTTCACGTCATCCGCATAGACAAGCAGCTGATGTAACCCGTTCAATTCCAAACCCTCTCTGTTATCCTGGACTTTCCTAATGGCATACTCTAGAGCAAAGTTAAAAAGTAAAGGTGATAATGCATCTCCTTGCTTTAGCCCACAGTCAATTGGAAACGCATCTGACAGAAACTGACCTATACGGACTCTGCTGTACGTTTCATTGAAACACATTTTAATTAATGGAACTAGTTTCTTGGGAATACAAATTCAATAAGAATATCATATAAAACTTCTCTCGTAACCGAGTCATATGCCTTTTTGAAATCTATGAATAACTGATGCACTGTACCCTTATACTCCCATTTTTTCCTGCATTAACTGTCGAATACAAAATATCTAAAAGCACACTGATGATTCCCAAGAATTTCATCTGCATATGGAGTTAATCTTCTCAAAAGAATATTGGACAAAATTTTGTACGACGTCAACAAAAGTGATATTCCTCGTAAGTTACTACAGTTAGTCTTGTCGCCCTTCTTAAAGATAGGTACGATTATGGACTACCATTGTTCTGGTACAATTTCCTTTTCAAGAAGAAAGAAGAGGTTCATAAATTCTAATTGCAGGAATTAGACATCAACAATAAATAATAATTACGTTTGTAACTGAAGTACGATTCAAACACCTATGTGGATAAATACTTAGAGGAAATGTTAGAATTATTATTATTTCTAATTTCTCTTTGTACCTTTTAACACAGTCCGTTTCGGCAGCGTCCTCTGTAGTAATGTTGGTTGCTTCTCGCATTAACACGATGAGACTCTAAGGGAAGAAGCAAATAAGGGAGTTGAAGCCCGGAACGACTTGAAGACGTACTTCATGAGCGTTGACAACGATGACGTCTGTCCCTCGGGGCTTGTCTCAGCTGAGGGGCCCCTAGGGGTGGATACTTGTGACATGTTGCTTGCTTCACCGCCTTATAGTGAGCCACACAAGGATGTTTGTTTATTCATCTGTCCTCTTAAAATACGGCGAGAGGTGAAGAGGCTGTTATGAGGGCGATGGGATCGATGAACATGACGTCCAGGAATAAAATGATACGGATGTGATGTAAGACAGTGGTAATCATATGGGCGATGATTGGGATATGATATTAATATAAAGATGACATTGATAATGCTGTTAACGACGGTAGTAAAAGCGACGACGATGAAGTCAAGACAATGATAATTATTTTGACGGTAATGAAGATAATGAAGGTGACGATAATGACGGCAGTGAAAATGAACCGACGATAATTGCAACAATGTTAATGACGATAATGATGGCGATGATAATAATGTAGACGGCAATAATGATGACAGATAATGAAATGAAGATAATCACAATTATGTTGACGATAATGAAGCTAACTCTAATGAGCCAGTGATAATGTTGATGTTAATGAAGCGACAATAATTGCGACAACAATATTGACGATAATAGTTACAATGATATTGGTAATGACGGTAATAAAGTTGGCGATAATGAAGTGAAAATAATGATAATTATGTTGACATTAATACAGATAATTACATTGACGGCAATGATAATTTTGGTGGTGATAATAAAGTGATGATAATTGGGACAATAATGACTATAATGATGGCAATGATAATGATGTTGACAGTGATAAAGTTGGTGTTAATGAAACGAGGATAATGATAATTATGTTGACAATAATACAGGTAACGATTATGACAGTGGTGATATTTGTGATGATAATGAAGCGACAATTGCGACAATAATAATGACGATGATAGCAATGATAATGGTGATGACTGTAATAAAGTTGGCGATAATGAAGTGAAGAGAAGATGATGATAGTTATGTTGACGATAATGAAGGTACCGATAATGGCAGTGACAATGTTGGTGACGATTATGACGTCAATTATAATGACGGTAATAAATGTGATGATAATGACAATGATGATGGTGTTGATAATAGGTAAAGGTGACAATTTTAAGTCAAGGTAATGATAATTATGTTGACAATAATACAGGTAACGATTATGAGAGTGGTAATATTTGTGATGATAATGAAGCGACAATTGCGACAATAATAATGATGATGATAGCAATGATAATGGTGATGACTGTAATAAAGTTGGCGATAATGAAGTGAAGAGAAGATGATGATAGTTATGTTGACGATAATGAAGGTACCGATAATGGCAGTGACAATGTTGGTGACGATTATGACGTCAATTATAATGACGGTAATAAATGTGATGATAATGACAATGATGATGGTGTTGATAATAGGTAAAGGTGACAATTTTAAGTCAAGGTAATGATAATTATGTTGACAATAATACAGGTAACGATTATGAGAGTGGTAATATTTGTGATGATAATGAAGCGACAATTGCGACAATAATAATGACGATGATAGCAATGATAATGGTGATGACTGTAATAAAGTTGGCGATAATGAAGTGAAGAGAAGATGATGATAGTTATGTTGACGATAATGAAGGTACCGATAATGGCAGTGACAATGTTGGTGACGATTATGACGTCAATTATAATGACGGTAATAAATGTGATGATAATGACAATGATGATGGTGTTGATAATAGGTAAAGGTGACAATCTTAAGTCAAGGTAATGATAATTATGTTGACGATAATGATGGCAGTGATGTATTTGACGATAATAAAGCAACGATAATGGCGACTATGATAATGATGTTGGCGATAATGAAGGTGACGTTAAAGACGGAATTGATGTTCTCGTTGACGTCAATGTAGAAAGATAACGAAAAATTGAGGACAATGACAATAAAGTTGATAATGAAACGAATGATGACGGTAGTGATAATGATGACTATGGCAATAATGGTGGATATGTCGATAATGACAGCATTGACTGTGATGCTAACAACAACAATGACAGTTACGAAGTCGACGTTAGAAATCAACAATTAACTTTCCTCAAGTATTAGTGAAATGTATTAAGAGCTTTGTAATGATACGAAGGGAGAAATAATACAGGGCATATCAAAAGTCCGGTAACACTTTCAATATTTTATTACACAAAAACTACCAATGATAGCACTTTCAAACACACGTCAGTTTAAAGTCAAACTCCCAAAGTTCTGTTTACACCTTACACGAGTTCTCTAGGGGTACTTAAAGAACCGTGTGTTTGTACCGCCTTTTGCCACGTGATTTAGAGGAACTAAAACCCAGAATTCGAGAAGCTGCCGCCACGGTAACAGAGGATATGTTGAAAAGGGTATGGGAAGAGTTTGATTATCGTTTGGACATCTGCCGAGTCACTCGTGGTTCACACATTGAATTTTTGTAAGGTGTAAAACGAACTTTGAGAGTTTGACTTTAAACTGACGTGTGTTTGAAAGTGCTATCGTTAGTAGTTTTTGTGTAATAAAATATTGAAAGTGTTACCGGACTTTTGATATGCCCTGTATAACAGTGCAGTCAATGCTCTTCTAATACCGAAGATTGGAATTGTTGATGACTACTGTGCTGATGGTACCAATGATGTCAGGAGAATGGAAGTGCTGTGCAAATTATTTGGTTCATAGCCAGTAGTTTTGTAGAATTTTCCAGGCGTCGAACATTTGTGACTCTGCTAATAGGTAAACATTTTCATGGGGGCAGATATAAAAGTTATTTTTTTCCTTCATCATGTTAGCAATGTCAAATAAATGTTGCTACAAATTTTGGCCAGACGAGCGCAATTACGAGGTGAGCCAAAAAGTCAGTTTCCCTGGGGCCGTGTACAGAGAGAAAACACAATTTCATGAAAAGATTTATTGGAACAGATAGACCATTTGTTGATCTCTTTCTCAACATATTCCCCACCAGAATTACGACATTTGTCATACCGTGGGATCAACAGAGAGGTGCAGATGGCTGTCACACACTAGTTCAGATCCCAGGCAGACACAGGGATACAAAAGTTGTTCTCATCGTATGACGAATATCTTAATTCCAGTGGGGAATATGTTGAAAAAAAGCTCAACAATTATTTCTGTATCTGTTTCAATAAATCTTTTAATGAAATTGTGGTTTATTTCTGTAATCGGCCCCAGGGAAACTTACCTTCAGAACGTCCTCGTAATTGTGTTCGAGTGTCCAAAACTTGTATAAGCACTTGATTTGAAATTATTAACATGGTGGAAGAAAAAACATTAACTTTTTTTTATCTGCCTTCATGAGAATGTTCGCTTGTAAGGAGCCAGTTTATTGAGCACGACAGAGATCAGGGACATGGGAGTGACTGGAAGGAACCTGATACTGTACGTTAGGAATTAATTCAGCATTTTCAAGTTCTGAAGGTAAGTTTCCCTGGGGTCGTTTACAGAGAGAAAACACAATTTCATGAAAAGATTTATTGGAACAGATAGACCATTTTTTGATCTCTTTCTCAACATATTCCCAACCGGAATTACGACATTTTTCATACCGTGGGATCAAGAGAGAGGTACAGACGGCTGTCACACACTGGTTCCGATCCCAGTCGGCACATTTCTAAGACACACGGATACAAAAGTTGATCCAATCGTATGACGAATATGTCAATTCCAGTGGGGAATATGTTGAAAAATAGCTCAACAATTATTGCTATATCTGTTTCAATAAACCTTTTCATGAAATTCTGGCTTCTTTCTGTAAACGGCCCCAGTCCTCGTAATTGCGCTCCAGTGGCCAAAATTTGTATAGGGACTTGATTTGAAATTATTAACATGGTGGAACAGAAAACATTATTTTTTTTTATCTGCCTTCATGACAATGGTCCACATCTGTGGAGTAACGGTTAGAGCGTCAAGCCGCGAAACCAGGTGGCCCGGGTTCGATTCCCGGTTGGGGAAAGTTACCTGGTTGAGGTTTTTTTCGGGGTTTTCCCTCAACCCAATATGAGTAAATGCTGGGTAACTTTCGGTGTTGGACCCCGGACTCATTTCACCGGCATTATCATCTCCATCTCATTCAGACGCTAAATAACCTGAGATGTTGATAAAGCGTCGTAAAATAACCTGCTAAAATTAAAATAA
Source organism: Periplaneta americana (assembly GCF_040183065.1). Lineage (NCBI taxonomy): Eukaryota > Metazoa > Arthropoda > Insecta > Blattodea > Blattidae > Periplaneta > Periplaneta americana. Next base: position 210,063,949 of record NC_091118.1, on the reverse strand, counting down.
TAAATTTATGAGAATATTCGCTCGTAAGGAGCCAGTTTATTGAGCACTACAGAGATCAGGGACATGGGAGTGACTGGAAGGAACCTGATACTGTACGTTAGGAATTAATTCAGCATTTTCAAGTTCACTTAGTATAAAATCGATGAAATTTCCATTTGACTAACGATGCGGCGTAAAGAGTAAAGTTTTGCCTTTCCCCGACTTTCACACTCATTTCATAGCACTGATGGTCTTTCACTGCAAAGCCTCTGCTTTCCTGCGTAATCAATAAATTTCCTGGAAAGCATCCCCGCTTCCCCCTCCCTCTCCTAAATGCTGTCTGTGTTTTGCTACATGCCCTCTCAGTTACACAGCAGCTCCACAATTTTGTGTAAACCTTCATAAGCATTTGCCACTGTGTAATTTCCTCTCTTAGATTGCCGATTGCCTCCCCTTCCCCTTCCCCGCGCATTTAGGCAAAGATTGTCGCTAATTTGGCAGTTGACAGTTTGACTACTCAGGCGGTATTGAACCTTCCAAGATACACAAAGCTACAGAGAACTGCTCAGGTTAACCTCATTGCTCGGATTCGTCTCATTTGATCTGAGAGCGGCGTACTCTTTCCAAACACACTCTGCTGTTACATAAGAATACTCCCTTTGTCTGTGCCTTCGATATCTGACGTTACCTCGCTGTTCTGTTGACATTTTATATCTCTGTACAGAATTACAAACAGATGATGTCAGAATGTTAATTACAGCTGTACTATTTGAAGATGTTAGAATTTATAAAGTACTGTTAGCACGTGACAGCAACATTTCGGCAAAGCTATCACATTTTAAAACACTGCACGTCCTGCACTCCTACACTCCTACACCCTGATTTTAAGAATTAGAAAACTGGTCTTTAATAAACTGCTTAATATGATGTAATCTTTAAGCAAGAATATCTTTCAACGAGGGGGAAATAGGTATTTACAATTATCTTAGATTTGATTATTTCACTGATTGACATTTTGAAGAAGATCTTTGCATACATTGTTGTACCAATTGTCAGTACAGTGAAATTTTTGTAACAACCCCTAATTTTTAAACAACCAATCTGATCTTTAATGATTCGTTATTATTACTATTATCAAGTAATGTTTAATGGACAATATTTTTAATGAGAGGGGAATAGATATCTGCAATTACTGTATCTTACCTTTGATGATTTCACTGTCTGATATATTCAAGATCGTGTACCAATTTATGTCAGTACAATGAAAGATTTGTAATAACCCTAATTTTTAAACAATCAATCTAATCTTTAATGATTGGTTATTATTACTATTATCAAGTAATGTTTAATGGACAATATTTTTAATGAAAGGGAAATAGAAATCTGCAATTACTATATCTTACCTTTGATGATTTCACTGTCTGATATATTCAAGATCTTGTACCAATTTATGTCAGTACAATGAAAGATTTGTAATAACCCTAATTTCTAAACAACCAATCTGATCTTTAATGAATTGGTTATTAATACTTATTTGTCAAGTAATGTTTAATGAAGAATATTTTTAATGAAAGGGAAATAGAAATCTGCAATTACTATATCTTACCTTTGATGATTTCACTGTCTGATATATTCAAGATCTTGTACCAATTTATGTCAGTACAATGAAAGATTTGTAATAACCCTAATTTCTAAACAACCAATCTGATCTTTAATGAATTGGTTATTAATACTTATTTGTCAAGTAATGTTTAATGAAGAATATTTTTAATGAAAGGGAAATAGAAATCTGCAATTACTATATCTTACCTTTGATGATTTCACTGTCTGATATATTCAAGATCTTGTACCAATTTATGTCAGTACAATGAAAGATTTGTAATAACCCTAATTTCTAAACAACCAATCTGATCTTTAATGAATTGGTTATTAATACTTATTTGTCAAGTAATGTTTAATGAAGAATATTTTTTAATGAGAGGGAAATAGATATCTGCAATTATCTTACCTTTGTTGATTTCACTGTCTGACATTTTCAAGAACTCTGCATGCATTGTTGTACCAATTTATTACCAGTACAGTGAAACATTTGTAATAACCCTGATTTTAGACAACCAATATACTGATCTTTAATGAATTTATTATTATTTATTATTAAGTAATGTGTAATTGAGAATTTATTTTAATGAGAGGGTAATAGGTATCTGCAATTATCTTTGATGATTTCCCTGTCTGACATTTTCAAGATGACCTTTGCATACATTCTTGTACCAGTTATCAGTACAATGAAAGATTTGTAACAACCCTAATTTTTAGAGAACCAATATACTGATATTTAATGGATTGGTTATTATTACTTATTATCAAGGAATGTTTAATGGAGAATATATTTTAATGAGAGGGAAATAAATATCTGCAATTACCTTATCTTTGATGATTTCACTGTTTGACATTTTCAAGAAGATCTACGTATGCAATGTTGTACCAAATGTCAATAAAATGGAAGATTTGTAACAACGCTAATTTTGGACAACCAATATACTGATCTTTATTGGATTGACTACTATTACTTATTATCAAACACTTTTTAATTTCCACACCTGTGGAGTAACGGTTAGAGAGTCTTGCCGCGAAACCAGGTGGCCCGGATTCGAAACGTGGTCGGGACAAGTTAAATGGTTGAGGTTTTCTCTGAACCCAATATGAGCAAATGCTGGGTAACTTTCGATGCTGGACCCCGGATTCATTTTACCGGCATTATAACCTTCATCTCATTCAGACGCTAAATAATTTGAGATGTTGATAAAGCGTCGTAAAATAACCTACTTAAATTCTCCATTAAATAGTATTTTTATTTTAATGAGAGGGAAATAGGTATCTGCAATTATATTACCATTAATGATTTCACGTCTGACATTTTCAAGAAGATCTTAGCATACATTCTTGTACCAATAATTATCAGTACAATGACAATAACAACCCTAATGTTGGACAATCAGTATACTGATCTTTAATTGATTGGTTAATATTGCTTATTATCAAGTATTGTTTAATGGAGAATATCTTTTAATGAGAGCGAAATAGGTATCTGCAAATATCTTACGTTTGATGATTTCACTGTCTGACATTTTCGAGAAGATATTTACATACATTGTTGTACCAATTGTCAGTAGAATGAAAAATTTTAACAAACCTAATTTTAGACATCCAATGTACTGACGTTTAATGGATTCGTTATTACTAGAGACCTACGTTTGGTTTCTTTGGATACAAGTTAGATGCACATGGATCATACTGGCTTCCCTTGCAAAGGAAGGATCTCACACGTCTCCCCTAAATTCTGTAAATAGTAAGACTTCCCCTTGGGCAGATCACTATGAACGAATTAATCTTTTTCTTATATTTCGACTGTCGATAGCAAAACGTAATTTTCATACACAAGTTTATATTTTATGCAAATCTAGTCTTTCAGGTGAAGCTCCCTGTAAAGCAGATTTGAATAATTTCAAGGAAAAATTGTTCCGGGGCCGGGTATCGGTCCCGGGACCTCTGGTTGAACGTACCAGCGCTCTACCACTGAGCTACCCGGGAACTCCACCCGACACCGTCTCAACTTTTCCCTTTATATCCACACAACTCGCGTGGGCTGACGAAACGCCAGAGACCCACAACGAGTGCACACAATCTCTGTGTGACTTGGAATTGTGGTCTGGTATGTGTGCACTCGTTGTGGGTCTCTGGCGTTTCGTCAGTCCACGCGAGTTGTGTGGATATAAAGGGAAAAGTTGAGACGGTGTCGGGTGGAGTTCCCGGGTAGCTCAGAGGTAGAGCGCTGGTACGTTCAACCAGAGGTCCCGGGATCGATACCCGGCCCCGGAACAATTTTTACCTTGAAATTATTCAAGTTTATATTTTGTCTAAACTAGCGCTGAGGTATTTCCCTTCGTACCACACTTATATATCTTGCATATACGAATCTGTGACAGGTTAGGTTTGGTTAGTTTAGGCTTTTGTCATATGTTGCATATACGAACAACTGTATGTCCACAAAAAAGTCCCTTATAAATTCAACGATTTTCACTTCCGAAATCACCAGAACTACCTGTGCGCTAGTTTCTTCATATCTTAACATCTACATTTCTACATCTTTCTGCGTTTCTTTTCTAGAGTTTGAGAAATTTTCCATTCAGTTTATAAGCCTGAGCATCAGTTTTCATGAACCGTTCACTGGGAATCTGTTCACAATCGCAGAACTAAAATTTTCAAACAGTAACACCTGTTAACTCGTAATCAACCTGCATTAGGACACTGCCTTCTTAATTTAGTATCATAACATGACGTCATGGTTATTAGAAAAACAGTCTATGAAGAAGGCCGTGATTGCAGCATACAAAGCTCTCTAGTGTATATCTTACAAGTCACCTAGTTGCTAGTCGCTAGCATGTAGTATCAGTGGTGATATTCGGCCGGTTCGGACGAACCGGTTGTTAAATTATTTCTAGATAATATTGGCAATTACCATGGACATATACCGTATATGTTTAACATACGTACACATGATTGAATTGGTTGCTAAACTTCTTGAATATCACCGCTGTGTAGTATAGACTTGAACTTTGACACACGGCCTCGGATATTCAAATATCTATATATATAATTTAAACTGGTAATGGAAATTACGGGAAAAGGGCTGCACGGATTTTAATGAATGACCCGTCATTTTGAAGCTTGGAACTCAAAGTTTTTCGGAAAAATAGTAGTTTTCAGTGAAATGTCAAATTTTAAACATAACTTTCCTATTTTCCAAAATCCATCTGTCGTCAGTTTTGAGAACTAGCTAATAGCATTCACGGCCAACTTGATATACCCTTCGTTTTTTTTTTTTTTTTTTTTTTTTTTAAGGAGAAGCGAAGCGAGCATCAAGTCGGCTGTGTTGCGTTTCAGAATAAAACAAAACACATACTACAGTAAACAATATTACACGAAGGCCATGATCTGCAAGAATGCTGACATATTTACAGCTCAAATTAAATTGGTTATTAAAACCTAACTTACTAAAAATAATTTACAGGTTCGATTCTGTGGTGTGTAATTTTCTGGATACAGCTGTGTATTGGATATTAAAAACTACAAAACTTGAGGTGGTTTGATGACATTATTACCATTAGAAATGAAATATTATTGTAGTTAATGCCATGATGTGACTATTTTTATTAATTATACATATTAATGCTATATTGATGATATGAAAGTGAAACGTTTTGGGGTTATATAAGTAGATGTAGAGGATAACTTAAATTAGATTTTGATTTCTATATTTTACTGAGTGGCGGCTATACATATATAAAGTATAGGTTACAGAAAGATATAAAATTTACGTAAGATAATAATATTATTAAACATAAAATATTTTTATAATTATTAATCAAGTGGGATTGGGTATTTTTCATATATTTAATGGCGGTGTGGTGTAGATATTTATATGCGTGGTTCTCTTCAGTATTGGCTCGAGAGAGTATCTTTCATTGTTATGGAAGCAAATAACTTTCCGAATTCTTCGTTGAAAATAAGTCTGAAAAATGTTTATTTGAACGTCCAATGAACTTAGTTTGCAGCATTTGCTGCACAAGCCACTAGTATATATATATAATTTGCACTGATAATGGAAATTACGGGAAAACGGCTGAACGGATTTTAATGACTGACCCGTCATTTTGAAGCTTGGCATCCAAGGATTTTCATAAAAAAAGTAACTTTCAGTGAAGCGTCAGTTTTACTACACAATTTGCCTATTTTCCAAAATCCAACTTTCGTCAGTTTTGAGAACTAATTGCATTTCAGAATAAAACAAAACACACACTACAATAAACAATAGGCTATTACACGAAGGCCATGACGTGCAGGATTGCTGACATATTTAGAGTTCAAATTAAATTGGTTATTAAAAACTTCAAGACTTACTAAAAATAATTTACAGGTCTGATTCTGCGGTGTGTAATTTTCTGAGTACAGCTGTGTATTGGATATTAAAATCTACAAATCTTGAGGTGGTTTGATGACATTATTACCATTACAAATGAAATATTAGTATAGTTAATGTCATGATGTGTATTTTTCAATTAATTATGCATATTAATGCTATATTAATGATATGAAAGTGAAACGTTTTGGGGTTATATAAGTAGATGTAGAGAATATCTTAAATTAGATCTTCATTTCTATAATTTACAAGATATTAAATTACTATTAAAAACCAAATATATTTATAGTTATTAATCAAGTGAGGTTGGGTCTTTTTCATGTACTTAATGGCGGTGTGGTGTAGATATTCATATGCGCCATTCTCTTCAGTATTGGCTCAAGAGAGCGCAAAAATTACAGTTCCTGAGGAAATACCAAAAGGTATTACTTACTGATAAAATAAGAAGCCTACAAGATTTTGTAGTCTCCCGATCATTTCAGTAAGATCTCTTAGGATAGAATGATTTTACCCTCTACATTTCAAGCTCTACATGCAGCAGCTATACCAAGATGCTATGTCTAATGTTCGAAAGCAAAGCAAACTTGGTTTTTTTTAACTTTCACCTACAATCGACTATGACCTGAAATAGCTATTACATTACTCCCACATGAAAAACTCACTGATTGTCCTGACATTGTTGCTTGCGTTTTCGCGTTGAATCTGAAAAACTGAAGATAGATAGATTCAATAAACAGTATTTGGCATAAAAAAACACTGAGAGAGAGAGTATGTTTCATTATTATGGAAGCAAATAACTTTCAAAATGTCTGGTATTCTTCATTGAAAATAAATCTAAAAACATTTATTTGAACGTCTAATGAACTTAGTTTGCAGTATTTGCTGTACAAGCCACTAGTACTAGTATAATCACTGCGTAACATATTAAGAGAATATCAATTCAGTTAACTAGTCTGAAAACAAACCTCAAATTATTAAATGATGCTTATGAGTGATATTTAGTTCTTTTATAATTATATCAGAGATGTAGTGAAGAAATTGTTATGCGTGAAACTTTAATTTTGTAAGAGGAGGTAGATTTTGAAAATATGACATTTTTGCTGAATTTGAACAATTGGAAAACTTTTCATCTGATCATAATGAAACTTTAAATGCAAAAAAACTTGTAGGAAGTGATGTACAAAATATAAACTCACTTACTTACTTACATACTTACTTACTTACTTACGGCTTTTAAGGAACCCGCAGTTCATTGCCGCCCTCACATAAGCCCGCCATTGGTTCCTATCCTGAGCAAGATTAATCCAGTCCCTACCATCATATCCCACCTCCCTCAAATCCATTTTAATATTATCCTCCCATCTACGTCTCGGTCTCCCTGAAGATCTTATTCTCCCTAAAGGTCTTATTCTCTTCGGCCTTCCAACTAACACTTTATATGCATTTCTGGATTCACCCATACGTGCTACATGCCCTGCCCATCTCAAACGTCTGGATTTAATGTTCCTAATTATGTCAGGTGAAGAATACAATGCGTGCAGTTCTGCATTGTGTAACTTTCTCCATTCTCCTGTAACTTCATCCTTTTTTTTTTATTTTTTATTTTTTTTTTTTACAGCTTGCATGCTCCATTACTGTGGAGTAATACTACATGCATTGGTTTAACTTAAACTATGTTCATATAATTACTTTATATTGTTCTAAAAGTTTCTTTATAGGCAATATAGATGGATGAATTTTGTACTTTTCTTTCATGGTAATTTGTCAAACTGTATATTGTTAGTAAATTTGATCAAGTTCTTCTGGTATCTGTGCACTAGTTTTTCTTTATTCACTGGCCAGTTCTCAGACTTTAGAACTGCCGCTTTCAGAATGTCTCTTTCTCTCTCAAGTAATTTACAGTTGTATAACAAATGATCTATCGTTTGTTCGTCGTTGTTGCATGGACATAATGGGCTATCTATAATTTTATATTTATGTAGATAAGATTTTATATTTCCGTGTCCTGTTATTATAGTTGTGAAGTTTGGGGTTAAGTTAAGTTTCAATTTTAACCGATCGCTTACATTTGGGAAGAAAGATTTTGTGATTTGTCCTTTTGCTGTGTTGTCCCACTCGTTTTGCCACTTCACTGAACTGAGAGTGTGTATTTCACCTTTCACTGCACTTTTTGGTGTCTTGCTGTAGCTCTCGGAGCGTGCTGCAAGTTGATCTGCTAATTCATTCCCCTCGTGTCCAGCGTGGGCCTTAATCCAGTTGAATTCTATTTTCCACTGGTTCCTCTCCGCTTCCTTCACTTCTCTTCTCATTACTTCTATAAGATTCGTATGATTTGTTTGATTTCTAAGGGAGTCTAATGTTATCCTGCTGTCTGTAAATATTGAAATTTTTTGCTGTTGACTTTCCAGAGTCTGTACATGTTGAATAGCTTTTAATATGGCTAGTTGTTCAGCCTGATTGTTGGAACATTTGCCATTCAGCCTGTATTTTAGCGCTTCCTCCAGGTTGCCTTCTTTGAATATAGCTACTCCTGCTCCAACACCGAGTTTACCTTTGCTCCCATCTGTGAATATTTTAATTATATTATATTCGTTGTCCTATTTTCCTTCTCTGATTTTTACGTGGTCAGCTGGATGCTGCCAATGTTTTAACTCCATATCATGGTCAATCTGATTCCTGTTCTCGTGGTCATGTTGGTTTCTGCTTCTTTTGACAACTCGGTAATACTGTGCTGTCTCCTCTATTTGGATGTTTATTGGGATTATTCCAGTTATCACACACAATGCATCATTGGATACAGTTCGGTATGCCTTTGCTATTTTTATATTTATGAGCCTTTGTATTCTAATAATCTTAGTTTCATCCCTCTTAGCCCCAAATATTTTCCTAAGAGCCTTATTCTCAAATACCCTTAATCTGTTCCTCTCTCAGAGTAAGAGTGCAAGTTTCACATCCGTACAGAATAACCGGTAATATAACTCTCTACCTTAAAAAAAGTATAAAATTAAAATTTCACCTATTACCCTCCTTTAAAACTGTGGAACTCAAGAAATTCAGCCATGATACCCTGAAATTTCACATTACTCTCAAATATGTCTCTGAGTTTGGCTCTAGACGGTTTCTCTCTGAACATGTATCAACTGAACTATTAGTCGTTTCTCGTCTGTTCATGAACATATTTCATAGACGCCCGGTTTATCGCTGTTATTCCTAGCATATAACATGTACAGCATACAGCCGATGTTCCAAACATGTAGAGTTACATAACCTGAAGGTCTATGCATGTTAGTAAAACAGGACACTGTTAATGGAGTTTTTCCACACTACAAGCTTTTCTTTCCTGATTTTCTAGTCAAACAATGAGCTAGAATAATAGACACGACATAACAAAAATACAGACTCTACAATGCAATAGTCCTCGACATCATTAACTGCAGGTTCTGATCACGCGAAAGCGGATAATTTTATGTTTTTATTTTCTCTTTATGTACAGTACAAAAGCAGAAGTATTGTTTTGGTACAAAAAGTCTATTTCGAGATTATATGACAGAAATATCGTATTGAAAGTCATCAGGTCAAATCAACTGGGAATGTTTCGCCCTGGGCGTAGCTTTGACGTAACATTTGTAAGGTATGATCCCAGTCTTCGCAGGGTCATGAGTTCGAATCTTTCGAACTTTAACTTTGATGTAGAATAAGTCTTCCCCGGCACCGAGTAGTGGTGGTGGTGGTGGTGGTGGTGGTGGTGGCGGTGGCGGTGGTGGTGGCGGTAGTAGTGGCGGTAGTAGTAGTAGCGGTAGTAGTAGTAGTAGCAGTAGTACGTTAAAATTACGTACGGTAGCATTCTATGGTTAAGAGATCAATGTATTCTGATACTGGTTATAAATTATTGAAGTAATTTAAATTTTCTCCTTCAAATTTCTGTACATCTAAAAGAGACAGCTAAAGTTTCTGATCTCGTATAGGCTTCTTTTATTCTATTGTGAAATTCTGTCATTTGTGTGAACATTTCTGAAAGTGTTTCTTTTTTTTATATGTTTATGTTCATACTTGTCAAATAATTTTCTGTAGTAAGGGAACTGTATGACTCGGTTAAGAGAGAAGTTTTATATGATATTCTTATTGAATTTGGTATTCCCAAGAAACTAGTTCGATTAATTAAAATGTGTCTCAGTTGAACGTACAGTAGAGTTCGTATAGGTCAGTTTCTGTCAGATGCTTTTCCAATTCACCGTGGGTAAAGCAAGGAGATGCACTATCACCTTTACTTTTTAACTTTGCTCTAGATTATGCCATTAGTAAAGTCCAGGATAACAGAGATGGTTTGGAATTGAACGGGTTACATCAGCTACTTGTCTATGCGGATGACGTGAATATGTTAGGAGAAAATCCACAAACAATTAGGGAAAACACGGGAATTTTACTGGAAGCAAGTAAAGAGATAGGTTTGGAAGTAAATCCCGAAAAGACAAAGTATATGATTATGTCTCGTGACCAGAATGTTGTACGAAATGGAAATATAAAAATTGGAAATTTATCGTTTGAAGAGGTAGAAAAATTCAAATACCTGAGAGGAACAGTAACAAATATAAATGATACTCGGGAGGAAATTAAACACAGAATAAATATGGGAAATGCGTGTTATTATTCTGTTCAGAAGCTTTTATCATCCAGTCTGCTGTCAAAAAAATCTGAAAGTTAGAATTTATAAAAACAGTTATATTACCGGTTGTTCTGTATTGTTGTGAAACTTGGACTCTCACTTTGAGAGAGGAACATAGGTTCAGGGTATTTGAGAATAAGGTGCTTAGGAAAATATTTGAGGCTAAGCGGGATGAAGTTATAGGAGAATGAAGAAAGTTACACAACACAGAACTGCATGCATTGTATTCTTCACCTGACATAATTAGGAACATAAAATCCAGACGTTTGAGATGGGCAGGGCATGTAGCACGTATGGACGGATCCAGAAATGCATATAGAGTTGTAGGTGGAAGACCGAAGGGAAAAAAACCTTTAGGGAGGCCGAGACGTAGATGGGAAGATAATACTAAAATGGATTTGAGGGAGGTGGGATATTATGATAGAGACTGGATTAATCTTGCTCAGGATAGGGACCAATGGCGGGCTTATGTGAGGGCGGTAATGAAACTCCGGGTTCCTTAAAAGCTAGTAAGTAAGTAATTTATTATAAATTTCGATTTTATAATATGGAGTGCGATATTAGGCACAGTTACCTTAATATTAAACAAAAAAATGGGTTAAGAATATTATGAAATTTACGGTACATATTTACGTATTTATAAACATTATTCCCATGTTAGAACATAAGCTTGTTACATTATCTCTCACCTTATAACGAAGGACATTGCCCCGAAAAGCCAGGGACGTGGTGGGGACGAGTCTAGGAACTCTGCGAGTTGTCAGGCAAAGCGTTGCAGACAGGTAATGCAGCCTTACATATTAGCTTCGTGTACAAATTTCAGTTAAATTGGATCCTGCTGTAACAGAGCCCAGTTTTACCGACCCCGCGCTCCGTGCCATACGTGACATTGTGTATTGAATATCCGATCCATGTATGCATATCCATGAGAGGCCTTCCCCTCTCCCTACCTGTTCTGTATTCAAACCCTCTCCCATTCCAATTTCAAACTCGACGCCAGCGGAGAAGTGCCAACTCCATCCTTTTCGTTATTCCGCCCCGTCTTGACATGATCCAACACGGGCCTATGTCGCTTCGTGTTCAAGTGACAAATAGATATGCGAAGAGTTACAAATGAGAACAGAAGACTCGCCGAAACAATCCCAACTTCATTGCCAACTTAATCTATTGCCGCAACGCTCCGCTGAATACTAATTCTTCCCTTCTCTATGCACTGTCTCCATGGAAGTAGTAAAGAGTTATGACTGCGAAGTATTCATTCATTTAGTGGGAAGGTCTTTCACTGCAAACCCAGCTGTCTCCAGTCTTTCCTATTTTCTGCCTTCCTCTTTGTTTCCTCATATATATCTATCATCTGATAACTTCTTCTACCCTGAACTCTTCTCCCGTTCACCATTCCTTCCAGTGCATCCTTCAGTAGGCAGTTTCTTCTCGTCCAGTGACCAAGCCAATTCCTATTTCTCTTTCTGATCAGTTTCAGCATCATTGTTTCTTCACCCACTCTTTCCAACACAGCTTCATTTCTTATTGTCTGTCCACTTCACCCGCTCTATTCATCTCCATATCCACATTCCAAATGATTCTATTCGCTTCTCTTTACTTCGTCGTAATGTCTATGTTTATGCCCCATACAATGCCACACTCCATATAAAGCATTCAAGTTTGAACCAATAAATTATTGAGATTTGCGATAAATTAATTAGTTTAGGAAGTTGTATATCTATTATGTATAACTACTTTTGTATATAGATCATTTTTTTAAATGATTAAGTTTTGTACTTCCCCCCCCCGCCTGTTATTTATACTCGCTTTAACATCTCTGGTCATATCGCGAGTTAGTCTTCTGTGTGAAATCCGAAGGCTTGTGTGCTATTGTTGAGACTGGTTCTATTGCTGTGAACTAGATGGCGACTGTATAGGCATTACTGATTAGTTATGAATATGATTTCGGTGATGAATGAGGCCGGTGATATTCAGGGATGTTGTGGCCCGAATTTCCTGGCATTTGCCTTACGGTTGAGGAAAAACCCTGAAAAACCCAAACCAGGAAATTCAACCCGACCGGGAATCGAACCTGGGCCCTCTGCGTAAGAGACCAGCATGCTGACCCCTACACCACAGAGGTGGTCTTTGTACTTTTGTGAACTAATATTAATAAATCTATCTATCTATCTGTCTGTCTGTCCGTCCGTCCATCCATCCATCCATCCATCCATCTATCTATCTATCTATCTATCTATCTATCTATCTATCTATCTATCTATCTATCTATCTATCTATCTATCTATCTATCTATCTATCTATCTATCTATCTATCTATCTATCTATCTATCTATCTATCTATCTATCTATCTATCTATCTATCTATCTATCTATCTATCTATCTATCTCTCAATCTATCTATCTATCTATCTATCTGTCTGTCTGTCTGTCTGTCTGTCTGTCTATCGATCTATCTATCTATCTATCTATCTATCTATCTATCTATCTATCTATCTATCTATCTATCTATCTATCTATCTATCTATCTATCTATCTATCTATCTATCTATCTATCTATCTATCTATCTATCTATCTATCTATCTATCTATCTATCTATCTATCTATCTATCTATCTATCTATCTATCTATCTATCTATCTATCTATCTATCTATCTATCTATCTATCTATCTATCTATCTATCTATCTATCTATCTATCTATCTATCTATCTATCTATCTATCTATCTATCTATCTATCTATCTATCTATCTATCTATCTATCTATCTATCTATCTATCTATCTATCTATCTATCTATCTATCTATCTATCTATCTATCTATCTATCTATCTATCTATCTATCTATCTATCTATCTATCTATCTATCTATCTATCTATCTATCTATCTATCTATCTATCCATCTATCCATCCATCCATCCATCCATCCATCCATCCATATAAAGCACTTCACTAGTCTCTTCCTTGGTTTTTTTTCCAGAGGTGCGCAGAAGATGCTCCTTTTTCTATTAAAAGCTTCCTTTGCCATTGCTATCCTCCTTTTGACTTCCTGGCAGCAGCTCATGTTACTGCTTATAGTACACCCCAAGTATTTGAAGCTGTCCACTTGCTCTACTGCCTCATTTAGAATTATGAAGTTTATCTTCTGTATTTTTCTTACTGTGACCATGCTCTTCGTCTTGTTTGCATTTATCGTCATCCCACACTGCTCACAGCTGTCATTTAGTTCCAGTAGCATAACCTTTAGTGTCATCTCCTCTTCTGCTAACAACGCCATATCATCAGCAAATCTTACACACTTTATTCTTCTTCCTCCTACTATCACTCCTCCCATGTTCTGAAAACAGTTCTTCCAGGTAGATGTTGAACAGGGTTGGTGATAAAGAGCATTCTTGTCGTACTCCTCTCCCAATTTCACTTCCTTCTGACATTTCTTCTCCTATCCTGACCTTGACTCGCTGTTTCATATAAAGATTACTGAACAGTCTTCTGTCCTTTCAATCCATACCAATTCTCTTTAGGATTCCCGTCGGTCAAAAGCCATTTTCTAGGTCCACAAATACTACACACACTTCTTTATTCTTATCTAGGTATCTTTCGCCGATTGTTCGTAGGAGTCCAATTGCATCTGTCGTACCTTTTGCCTTCCTGAAGCCAAACTGCTCTTCTTCCAATTGTTCTTCCATCTCATAATATAAACGTCGATTCAGTATTCGCAAGAGAATCTTCGCCGAGTGCGATTACGAAGTATTAATGTTGTTCAGTAAAGGAAAGTTCTGTGGATACGCTATAGAAAAAAAAAGTGACAGAAAACTTATGAAAACACTTGTATTGCGTGAAACGTCTTTATTCTTTCGTGTGTGATGTCATTAATTTGAGGGGGTTATTCTTTGAGATATTTCAAATAAAGAGGTTTAACCCCTTACCGCATAGGACAGTCTTGCACACACCAATTTTATATTCAAATAACTTAAGCAGTTTTATCTTTCTCAACTGATGTCACATATGGTCAAATCCAGTTATTGACAGTGTGTCATACCTGTCCCAGTATGCAGTTTAAAATATTATACGCTTATATTATAAGTTATATTAATATAAAACCGGTATGTGCCATATCTGTCCCAGCGGGGTAATGCAATTTTTCTCGTTTTTGCTTCCTTTTCGAGATAAATTGTTATATAATATGAAACACTTCATAGCGTATGATAAATGGGTAGAAAAGAGAAAAATTATCTTCGACACCGGGACTCGAACACGGGTTTTCAACTCTATCCACAAGCCACACCGGATTCCAATTCCGATGCCGGATCGAATCCCCTCAGTTTAAATTCTGTCTCTCAGTTTCCCCTTTGGTGGCCTACCTTCAGTACTGTGTCACAGAATATGTGACAGTGGCACGATGTCCAACGCACTATGTGCAGAGGTGCACTCATTACGAGTGACTAAGTGGCCGGGATCCGACGAGATGAGCGCCGTCTTTAATCACTAAGGGTGCTATTCATAAACATTTCGCTAACCTGCGCTACGAGCGTGCTAAACTAGCCCCGGCTATCGACTGGTTACTTGTCATATCATGTCATATCATATCATATCATATCATATCGCTAACACTGGTTTATGAATACGAAAGGCGTTAGTTCGCTGATCATCCACCTGAAGCCCGCGCTAAGAAAATCAATGAATATGGCCCTTTGTAATTACTTACGCATATTATATTGTTATGATGTACTTAAGTATATATGATAGGCTATTTCCGTGTAGGAATTCTGCTTTACCATATTATGATGAAAGATGGTAGAACAGAGAAAATTTTCTGTATTTATAATAAAGTTTTATATTTATAATAAATAAAATTGATACTTGGCCATATATATTGATTGTAACAATGATAGCATCTATGCATAATAAAGAAGGCTGTGGAATACCATATAAACTGCAGTTTCACTATTTTCATGTAGTATACTTATTATATGTTCTAAAATAAAAGTATATATGAATAATTTAAAATCAATTCATATTAAACAATAATGCAAACATGTTATAAAAGTTGTATTAACATGTTTTTAAAAAACTAACTTCAGGAAAATAGCTTTCCCCCTCGCCACGTTTGCTTAAGTCCTCGGAAAACGATATAATTTCGTATCGGCATTTCTTTTGCAGCCCAGTGTACGTGGCCTTAGTAAGATAACAACTAAAGAAACAAATGACTGTAACATGAAATAATACACTTAAATATGTACGTGGGCTGTTTATTGAGTTAACAATTATTAAAGAGACAAATGACTGTAATATAAAATAACGCTCTTGGTTATATACGTGAACCGTACAATAACAAAAAAGACAAATGAATTTAACATCTATATATATAATTTGAACTGGTAATGGAAATTACGGGAAAACGGCTCAATGCATTTTAATAAATGACCCATCGTTTTGAAGCTTGGAACCAGAAGTTTTTCAGATAATTAGTAACTTTCGGTGAAGCGTTAGTTTTCCTGCATAATTTTCCTATTTTCCAAAATACATCTTTCGTCAGTTATGAGAACTAATTGGACATCAATATAAAACAAAACACACACTACAATAAACAATAGGATATTACACGAAGGCCATGACCTGCAGGATTGCTGACATATTTAGAGTTCAAATTCAATTGGTTATTAAAAGTTTCAAGACTTACTAAAAATAATTTACAGGTCTGATTCTGCGGTGTGTAAATTTCTGAGTACAGCTGTGTATTGGATATTGAAATATACAAAATTTGAGGTGGTTTGATGACATTATTACCATTAGAAATGAAATATTATTATATTTAATGCCATATGTGACTACTTTTCGTTAATATTGTACATATTAATGCTATATTGATGATATGAAAGTGAAACGTTTTGGGGTTATAGAATAGAGAATATCTTAAATTAGCTCTTCGTTTCTATAATATACTGAGTGGCGGCTATATAGTGTATAACTACAAAACTTACGTAAGATAATAATATTGTTATCACAAATCAAATATTTTTATAGTTATTAATCAAGTGAGGTTGGGTATTTTTCATATATTTAATGGCGGTGTGGTGTAGATATTTATATGCGTCATTCTCTTCAGTATTGGCTCGAGAGAGCGCAAAAATTACAGTTCCTGAGGAAAGACCAAAAGGTATTACTTACTGATAAAATAAGAGGCCTACAAAATTTTGTAGTCTCCCGATCATTTCAGCAAGATCTCTTAGCAGGATAAAATGATTTTACCCTCCACATTTCAAGCTCTACATGCAGCAGCTATACCAAGATGCTATGTCTATTGTTCGAAAGTATAGCAAACATGACATTATTTTTACTTTCGCCTACAATCCACAATGAACTGCAATATTGCTTTAGTCCCACATGAAAAATCCACTGATCGTCCTGACATTGTTACTTGCGTTTTCGCGTTGAAACTCAAAACCTGAAGGTGGATAGGTTCAAGAGAAAGTATTTGGCATGAAAAAAAAACATTCAGAGGGAGTATATTTAATTATTACGGAAGAAAATATCTTTCAAAATATCTGGTATTCTTCATTCAAAATAAATCTGAAAAATTTTTATTTGAACGTCTAATGAACTTAGTTTGCAACATTTGCTGCACAAGCCACTAGTATATTATATTTTGTGCGAGATCGTGCGTATTTGCTTGGTTTCCGCACAAAACCAATCCGTGGAAAGTCTAAAATTCCACATTCAGTATTCCCAACCTAACACACATAACAATTTCCCTCTTCTTACCGCTTAAGTGACATATTGATTTTACTGCTTTAGGCTTTTAACATATTATTTTTAGAGACGTTCAATATAGTAATAATTATAAATTGGAAACTTACCACTGCAATTTCACCTAAATTGCACTGTTAATTATTGTTTTTAAATATTTGCAAAAATTAAGTAAACTCTACAACTCCACTAAAGTTACTGCATTCGTGATGCAAGTAACATTAAGGAAGCCGTGAAAAAATCAACAAGATTCCAGACTCATCAAAAACTGGGGGGAAAAAAAGACAGACGTATATCACGGCCTGCTGGAGTATAGTAAACACAGAAAACATTTTAAAGCAACAATGTTGAAGATAGATATTTTTGTTTTGCAAATTTGCCGTCATTGAATAGAAAAAAAGATGGAGATTTCATTGCAACTAATTAGAAATTCGTCTTTCAGGTATGTAATAAACGATCTTCGCACAAAATAATGTACGATACACGAGCGGTAGGTTTTCTTTCAATTCTCGGAAATTAAAAAAGCTCAACTACGTTTCGCTTTTTCAAACTTTTCCTCGAACATGAAAACTTCAACATACCGCTCTTGTAACGCATATTACTATTGTCCACTTGGCGCATGTATACTGGTTAAACAACTGGGCTGTGATACGATTTCTTGCAACTGAAAATATAACCTGCAGACTGCAGTCAATAATGTGCAAAAAATGTAACATCAGTGATTATATTAACGATATCAATTTCTGTAAGTGAATTGGTATGTATAAAATGGCAGAACGAACGTCATTGATGATTATGATGATGATAAAAATGAACCAAAGCTCGATTAATACATTTTTTGACCCTAAAACATTTCACACTAAAATTTTTACACCAGATTGAAATTTCTGACGATCTGTTGTAATCTCTTTTTACTAGACAAAAATTAATAGGAATGGAAATTGTACACGTGCGATTTTTGTTCATTATGCTAAGTAAATAGGACGGGGAAGCCATCGTCTGCACTTGTATCGTGTCGATGGCGTGCTGTTCAAAGATAATTATTTTCAGTCCAGGCTGTCACGCGTTTTGGAGACTATCTACCACATCTGCACGAGAGTCGGCCATCACGAATACGCCGAGGGGACAGGGACAGGGACGGCAGATACTGCTAATTGCTACCAGTGTTTTCAGAATGGAGACACTTCTGTTCTAGATAGCCCTGCTCCAAGATAGCTTCCCTTCCAATTCTGTCCTCTTTTCCATGGTAACATCTTTGTCGATGTTTCGTTGCCACGCTACAGAGAATCATTCCAAACACAATCTTTCAATTTTGAGGCTCTTTTTTTTTACTTTTATTAATTTATATTCCCTTTACGAGCGAATGAAATTGGATTTTAGGTCAACATTTTAATGTGTTTTTCATTATTCAAATTCATGAATTAGTTTTCCCCCTGTAAAATAATATACCATATATTTTTAGATTATTACTTACTACTTACTTATTGCCTTAAAGGAACCCGGAGGTTCATTGTCGCCCTCAGATAAGCCCATTATTGGTCCCTATCCTGAGCAAGATTAATCCAGTCTCTATCATCATATCCCACCTCCCTCAAATCCATTTCATTAGTATCCTCCCATCTACGTCTCGGCCTCCCCAAAGGTCTTTTTCCCTCCATATGCATTTCTGGATTCGTTCATACGTGCTACATGCCCTGCCCATCTCAAACGTTCGGATTTAATGTTTCTAACTATGTCAGGTGAAGAATACAATCATGTAATTCTGTGTTGTGTAACTTTCTTCATTCTCCTGTAACTTCATCCCTCTTAGCTCCAAATATTTTCCTAAGAACCTTATTCTCAAACACCCTTAATTTCTGCTCCTCTCTCAAAGTGGGAGACCAAATTTTACAACCCTACAGAACAACCGGTAATATAACTGTTTTATAAATTCTATCTTTCAGATTTTTTGACAGCACACTAGATGATAGAAGCTTCTCAACCGAATAATAAGAGGCACTTCCCAAATTTATTCTGTGTTTAATTTTCTTCCGAGTGTCATTTATATTTGTTACTGTTGCTCCTAGATAATTGAATTTTTCCACCTCTTCGAAGGATAAATCTCTAATTTTTATGTTTCCACTTCGTACAATATTCCGGTCACGAGACATAGTCATATACTTTGTCTTTTCGGGATTTACTTCCAAACCTATCTCCTTACTTGCTTCAAGTATAATTTCCGTGTTTTCCCTAATCGTTTGTGGATTTTCTCCTAACGTATTCACGTCATCTGCATAGACAAGCAGCTGATGTAACCAGTTCAATTCCAAAACCCTCTCTGTTATCCTGAACTTTCCTATTGGCATACTCTAGAGCGAAGTTAAAAACTAAAGGTGTTAGTGCATCTCCTTGCTTTAGCCCGCAGTGAATTGGAAAAGCATCAGATAGAAACTGGCGTATACGGACTCTGCTGTAAGTTTCATTGAAACACATTTTAATTAATCGAACTAGTTTCTTGGGAATACCAAATTCAATAAGAATGTTATACAAAACTTTTCTCTTAATCGAGACATATGCCGTTTTGAAATCTATGAATAACTGATGTACTGTACCCTTATACTCCCATTTTTTCTCCAATATCTGTCGAATACAAAAAATCTGATCAATAGTCGATCTATTACGCCTTAATCCGCGCTGATTATCCCCAATAATTTCATCTACGTACGGAGTTAATATTTAGTTTATTATTATTACTACTATTATTATTATTTATCTAGCCTTACGAGTTTACTTCCTTGGTTTGAATTGTAAATTATTTAAAAATAGCGTGTAAGAGGGCCTTAGACTAGAAATGTTTAGTTTAAATGTAGTTCTGTTTATAAGTATGCATAAGAATGCAATTATTTGACTTATTTGAACTGTTGTATCAGTGAAGCGAGGTGAGTCAGTGAATTTATGGTTTTACAGTGCAGGGAACAGTTCCGATCAGTGATAATTTATAGCGTCAGTGAAATGTGTTACAGAGTGTCAGTGAAATGTATGCTAAAGTGTCAGTGAAATGCGTCATAGTGCCACTACAGGGAATGAGATGAGTGTAAAGTGAAAGACTATTGATACTTATGTAGGACCTATACATAATTATGTAGGTCGTGTTGTAAAAGTAAGTGTTTTATTTTATGTTTTATTATTGTGTTAAATTGTATTGTGTATTCTTATTGTATTGTGTATAAAATTGTATATGTGTTGTAAATTGTATTATGTATTGTAAATTTTATTGTGTATTGCTTATCATTTTAACTGTGTATTGTTAATATTGTATATACCACTGCCACCGGGTGCTTGCCCACTTGCAGTGTAAATAAATAAATACATACATACATACTATTGTTATTGCATCTTATTTCATACGCTTGTTTTGTGATGAGACAATACTCACACATTCATACTAATGTTGAAGTAAAGTAACACAAAACAAACTGTATTGTGAAATTTCAAATGTAGAGGATTGCAAAATTGCTACTTTCAATTGTTTTATGTTTAGAGAAAAGTACTATGCTGGGTATGTCTGAAAATGTTTTTGTTTTTTTGTGTTATTAGCGATGATGGAGTATGTTTTCCACGTGTATTTTTATATCTCTTGCCAGTTTGATGCGTTTTATTGGCTTTTTTTTAACATGTATGCATTATACATTACTGTTAATGGTTCTACTGCTTCTAGTGTATATACTCGTAGCTCTTTGGATTTCTTGTTGTACAGTAACATGGTTGGTCTGTTTTCCTGCCTGTTTTTATATGTCTGTTCAGATGTAACTTCAACTGTTCATTTTAGGACGTCTCTTTGCGCATATTCATGAAACTCTTCCCTGCCATCACATAGTTTGCTGTTATTCTCTGTCTTAAGTTGTTGTACAGTTTTTGCAATAGCTATTATTGTGTGTTAGTTCGTGATCAAAACTAGCTAACAGTAAATACAGGGTGAGTCAAGGGGAAAGTTACGTGGTTTGAGAATGATAATATTTGTGATTCTGAAAAAAAAAAGTTTATATGAACATGGTCTGGTTTCTTCAACTTTTGTTAAAATGCACCTAACATAGCGTTAATTAACTGTAAGTTCAAAGTATGAATTGCTGTTAAAAATATTGCGTTTCTTCAACTTTACATTTCACATTTTAACATTCTGTTTGTTAACTCTCTGTTAGGACCAGAGATTGTAGAGTTTAACCATAACCTGTAACCAAGTATAGGCTCAATTCTGTTTTCTGAACTCTGACAATTGCGATTCTCGCTTGTTTCTGTTGTTTGATTCAGAGAGGATAGAAGTCTTTCTATTCTCTCAGGTTTGATTTGTCTTCTTTCCATCGCATCGTCTGTATCGCAGTAGCGTGGAGCGGTATGTTGGTATTGCTGTTGTGAAATGGAAAACACTGCAACAAAAAGAAATCGTGGAACAATTTCTCTTCTTTCGAGAGAAGTCTTCTGCTGGAAATTATTTCGCAGTATAAACCAATTAATGAGAATAAACAAACGAACGGATCTACGTTGAAATCGAAAAGTGAGGCTTGGCAGAAAATAGCCTATACCTTTGTATGATCTTCTGGCCTGTCAAATCACAGAAATCTTCCGCTCTGTTTATGTAATCATGGAAATCATTTTCTAAATAATCCAGATATACAGGATGTTTAAAAAATACGGGGCATAATTTCAGGTATGTATTTCCCACATGTAGACAATCAAAATAGTTCATTACAACATGTGTCCGGAAATGCTTTTTTTCCGAGTTATGGCCTTCACAACATTGAAATTCACCGGAACGGTTTTCTTTCCGCAGGTCGTTGCCACTGATCAATCGTCAACACATTCACTTCTTGCATGATGCCGCTCCTGCACACTTCAGTCGTACGGCTCGCCGGTACTTGGATCGAAGGTTTCCTGATCGATGGATAGGTAGAGGTGGCCCAATTGCTTGGCTCACCTGATCTGAACCCTCTCGATTTCTACTTGTGGGGCCATTTAAAATCATTGGTTTATTCGTCTCCGGTGCCTGATATGGAATCCCTTCGGAATCGAATTGTGGCACGTTCTGAGGACATACGCAATACTCCTGGAGTTTGGGATCGTGTTCGCAGGTCAATGAGACATCGGTGTATTCAAGCAGGAGGTGGACATTTTGAACATCTTCTGTAATGACAACGACCTGCGGAAAGAAAAACGTTCCGGTGAATTTCAATGTTGTGAAGGCCATAACTCGGAAATGAAGCATTTCCGAACACATGTTGTAATGAACTATTTTGATTGTCTACATGTGGGAAATACATACCTGAAATTATGCCCCGTATTTTTAAACACCCTGTATAAGTTCAGCATCTAATGCACCAGCCGTATTGAATACTTCTATACTAACAGAGAGTGAAATGATTTAACTGCACGAAATTGGGCAATTAAATTAACATGGGTTTTAACAGCCTGTTTGTACTAACAGTAGTTGAAGAAATGCTTCAGCTGTTAAGTTTACATTTAAAATGTAATAACACACTGTTGTAATGTAACAAAAGTTGAAGAAACCGGGCCCATATGTCGTGTTTTAACGGTTTCGGAGAAAACTAATCGAAACAATGAGGAACATGAAAAATGCAGGTGATAGTAAATTAAAACATTGCTGCCGTATGTTGTGTTTAATTGTGTACTTTTCTTCACAGAACATGTTCAAAAAGTCCACCGTCAACTTCAATAAAGTTTGTAGCTCTTGTAGAAAGCTGCTTGTTTAATGATCTGAGCTGATTCGGACATTCCTTTAGTTAAGCACAAGCATGTAAAATGGGAGCGAGAAGTTCCTCCCTTGTTTCCACTTTGCGCTTGTAGACTTCGCTCTTAAACCAACCCCACACACAGCAATCCAATGGAGTAAAGTCGGGTGACCTCGGTGGCCAAAAATAACTTCACCGCGACCGACCCAACGCTCATTGCGCATTGAAATGGCCAATAAAGACAAAAGACAGTTGACAAAATTTATTTCATTTTCAATATATAGAGTTTGAAAATAGTAAAAACGTAACATCCGTGACAACTGGAATGGTTGATATGCATTTCTGGATTGACCCATGCGTGCTACATTCCCTGCCAATCTCAAACATAACTAAGTTTTAGAATCGGAAATATTAATTTTTAATTAAATTTATCTGTAGTAATGTCACGAGAGGTCTGAGATTTATCTGGGAAATCTCAGACCTCGAGTGACATTTATTAGGACTATTTCGTGAATAAAATAAAAATGTAAATAATATATCCCTAAAATTCGATTACAAAATGATAGTAATTGTATATTAACGAATACTTAACCTATTCAGACATTGTGAAGATGAAACAGATGAATATCGATTACTGCAATAAAGAAATTCGATATTATTATTCAGTAATGCCAATTGCGAAAAGCGAAATACAGGTTCAGCAATGTTAATTACATGTACTGCACTTTTCTCTTATTATTATAACAAATACATTTTCATTATCTGCTGAAATCATAATTTAATTTAAAATCTTATAATATAATTACAGTAACTTGATTAATACATTGATTAAATGAAGAATTGTATAGCAATGCTTATGTATTCACCGCGAAATATGTTGCTACACAGTGAAGCTATCTCTGTATAGGTAGGCCTAATTAAACACGAATTTTATTACGCCATACGTAAGGAAGTTTGATGAAAGACACTATTACTATGCAAGATCTTTGGGTTTGATATGCGATGATGTTACATAAATTTGAACATCTGACTTTCTATTAATTGTTTCATTTCATTCACAAAATACAAATTTTATGGGCTACAATTGTAGGTTAAGTTACCTGTGGAAGCATGACCAGTGTCAGCTGTGCCTTATTTCGACCGTTACTCGTGCTACAGGAAAGCATTTTTATAGCTCGACAAACGCATTCTCGCTGTAGTGTGTAACGGAACTAAAGCTGCATCTACACAGTTCAATATTCCATTCACGTATGCGTGCAATCTGGGAAGAATATTGAAAGAATCGAGTTTAAAAGGTACGTTCAATTAAGATGCATGAAGATTTTGTGTCTACACGGTGCGCCGTTTTGAACGTGGTCTTCACTGCGTAAATATATTAATTAATATTAAATATCAATCTTGCATTCATTGCTTTAAAGTTGAAAGAAAAGTTTAACCGTGTAGTTGCATCTTAATGTATTCATGATCATCAATTTACGGGGAAACAGTTGGCGACAACGACTAAACAAAAGAACGACCACGCGATGAATTGGTAGCGATAAATCTAGCTGCAAAAATTATCGCGTTGTTTGACTGTGATTGGTTGGAATTCAAAATTTCATTACACTTCTTTGGTCGAAAATAGAATGACGTCATATGAACGAAATAGTCTCCTTTCTTCTCTATAGAATAATGCATACTTCTACTCCGAATTATCTGTTATCGCGCTTTCAATTTCTTACAACTCTTCGAAACCGACATCAAGCATTTCTTTCTATTCCTCATCATAGAACGTCTTTATACTCATCTTCCTATACTGTAGAAATACCTCGCCTCTGGAATTCGTTACCTAATGACGTCAGGGACTGCCGGACTTTATCACAATTCAAAATTAAATTGGAAAATTTTGTCTTAGTTAATGTTTTTTAGGTATTGCTAGAAGTATTGATTTGTTTTTTTTTTCTTTTTCTTTTTTAATCTAGATTAAAATTGCAAGTTTCTTGTTTATGTTAGTTAATTTGTTAGGATACAATTAATTATGATATTTAATCACTTATTTAAAGTTTGTGTGACTGCAACCTGTGTATGTTTTTGTGTGGCTTTACTTTGTTTATAGTGTTTTTTTCTCTCTCTCTTTATTTCTTGTGTAGCTTTACTTTGTATATAGTGTATTTTTTTCTGTTTATTTCTATTATTGTATTTGTATTCCTGGTGTTGTGGAAGAGAAGGCCTGATGGGTTTAACTACACCAGAATAAATAAATAAATAGTCTAATTAAATTTGGCAACTTTGCTAATTAAATGTAAATACACGATATTACGGCATGAAATAAAATAATATAGACTTATTTATAATTCTAGTAACAGGAATAGAAATAGTAATATGCGTTACAAGAGCGGTATCTTGAAGTTTTCATGTTCGAGGAAAAGTTTGAAAAAGCGAAACGTAGTTGAGCTTTTTTAATTTCCGAGAATTGAAAGAAAACATACCACTCGTGTATCCTACATTATTTTGTGCGAAGATGTTCATTACATACCTGAAATAGGAATTTCTAATTAGTTGCAATGAAATCTCCATCTTGGTTTCTGTTCAATAACGGCAACTTTTAAAAACTAAAATAACTATTTTCAACATTGTTGCAATAAAATATTTTCTGTGTTTACTATATTCCAGCAGGCCGTGATATACGTCTGTTTTTTATTTCCCCCAGTCTATAAATACGAACTTAAAACAAACGGTAAGGTTATGTAATGATTTATTTTTCATTTTAATATTTTAACAATATTATTTATATAAGATATTGCAGTAATAACATCGGCATCTGGAATCTTGTTGATTTTTTCACGGCTTCCTTAATGTTACTTGCATCACGAATGCAGTAACTTTAGTGGAGTTGTAGAGTTTACTTAATTTTTGCAAATATTTAAAAACATTAATTAACATTGCAATTTAGGTGAAATTGCAGTGGTAAGTTTCCAATTTATAATTATTACTATATTGAACGTCTCTAAAAATAATATGTTAAAAGCCTAAAGCAGTAAAATGAATGTCGCGCTTAAGCGGTAAGAAGAGGGAAATTGTTATGTGTGTTATGTTGGGAATACTGAATGTGGAATTTTAGACTTTCCGCGGATTGGTTTTGTGCGGAAACCAAGCATATACGCACGATCTCGCACAAAAGTTTCTTTTGGAAAAATGTAGATTAGGAATAACTGTTCCAGAAAGTTGATTTCAGGAGAAGGGAGTCGGAGAAAAGCACCATTCGGAAAAAGAAACAGGTGTTAGGAGTAAATTGTTTCGGAAAAAAGGGGTTCGAAAAATGGTCGGAAGTTCAGTCTATACTTCTTCTGACCAATTCACCATTGCTTTCCTCCTCGTGATGATAGAAAATAGATCATCATATTATTTTGTTGAAGGCGTCGAAATTTACGAACCCCCGCACATCTATTTGAATTAATACTCTGTCTATTATTCTGACAATATAATCAGAATCAGAATAATAGACCTGAAATCCTAAATAATCACGGCCCCTTGCAATTGAAGGATTTAGTGAGTTTACAAGGCCCCGTTCCATTTGCACCGCATAGCAGGGGAATGGGCCGTGAAATCGTCAAGTCAAACAACGTCACTACTCCATCCCAGCAGCAGCAGCGTTGCCTTGGAGAAGGTTGCCTTGTTCTTACGTCAAACGCCATTAACTGCTTTCAAAATAGTTTCCTATCGCCATATAGGCAATATTGAATTGACAGCTTTCCGCGTAATGCATTAACTCTATGATAGATCGATACTTCCACAGCCTTCTTAGTGCCCTACCAACTAGGCTAAAGTTCAATTTAGTTACACGCCTATAAGCAGTTAGTTATCGCACATTGTTCATAGCCGTTTGCAGAGTTTTCTTCAGCATTTCCTGCGTTGATCTGGTTATCTATAAAAGGCAAACTTCAGTTTAAGATGGGTGGTAGAAAACGTCATGTATATGTCATCACGTGACACAAAACTGCGTGATTATAGTGAGGGTCACACAAGAACAGTTCCTAAACAGCAAATATTGCCATCTTGTCAGTGTTGCCAACTGTTACCAGATATCACAATATTCTACGTACTAAATGATTTATTAATTATCGCACTTTATGTTGGAAGGTTATTCTAAATAATTCAATAATTTGTAACATTTTCGTAGGCAAACTATACGGGAAAGGTATCAACATGTCAAGTATTTTGTCTGGCAGTATGGAATTCAATGGTTTGACTAAACAATTGACTCACGAGACCTAACCTAAAAATCTATTTTGTTTGACCACATGAAATTATTATTACTAACTCCGAAAACTTAACTGACTATAGTCTTCAATATAACCACAACCCTACACATAAAATAACTATTATGTATTAATATTAATACTCATATTACTTAACTAGCCGTACCCGTGCGCTCTGCTACACCCGTTAGAAATAAATATAAAGTAATTACATAATTAAAATAGGACATTTGATCCAGGGAACATTCGTGTTTGATAGAAGGATAAATCGTTTAATATGTTACTTAATTTAAATTGCATCCAAATAATTAAAATGCGATCATTTTGGTCCAGAGACACTCATTTGGTGCAATGACAATTCCTGTAACATGTGTCTTAATTTTTATTACATGCAACCATAGCTTAATGAAGATTGACATATCGTTTAGATTTCATGTGTATATTTTATTTTACTTGTTATAGGTTTCTATCGAATATGGTAATAACTTAATTTTAATCTTTGTTTTCTACGTATTCAGTAAATGGCGCTTGGCCCACTATGGTTCTGAACCCTTCAAATAACTTAAATTATATTATATAATATTACATATTATATTATATTATATTATATTATATCAGAAGTTACTGTAATAACATTATAGCCATCTAGAGAAACTACTCTTTCAAATGGTGAAATAATAATTAATTATACAAATCGGTTAATTTAGCTTCCGATATTACTTCATACAAACACAGAAACATTCTCTGTAGGCTATCTTTCATAGCTTTCTATTGTTGCTGTCCAAGGCCCCTTATAGACGAAGTCATTTGTTTTTTAATTCATTACACGGCCTTAGATGGCAGTTATTTTAATTTTAAAACTCATTTATCTCATTAAATATCAGTCCTATCAACATTTTTCAAGGAATAAAACTTATCGCAAATTAGTTTCAAAGAAACTTTTGTTATGTAACATTTTTCACAAAAATCAATAATAAGTGAGATATTTCGATTTATTTAATTCAGGCCCCCTTATAACCCCCCTTTTAAATAATGTATTTTGAATTCCATCTAGCCCACAATTTAAGTTACAACGAACTTAATTTATATTCCAATTTTCATCGAAATCCGTTCAGCCATTTTCGCGTGAAAAGGTAACAAACATACAGACAGATAGACAGACAGACATATAAACAAAAATTTCAAAAAAGCGATTTTCGGTTTCAGGGTAGTTAATTATATATGTTAGGACCAATTATTTTTGTAAAATCGAAAATTACCAGAAAAATTTCGGCTACAGATTTATTATTAGTATAGATTATTAGTATGTTTAAATTTCACTAGTTTCCAGTAACCGGCTTAGAAATCTAGTAAAATGTTATTTTCATGGAACTCCAGTACCGACAAATAATGTCGATATTTGTCTCAGCTGCAAACATACCAGTTTCAAAATCACTACCATTTGTAGTATTTGTCAGTATCGAAATTCGAAACGAAGTTGGCAAAAGAAAATTCAACCTGCAAACTAGAAAATCACCACAATTCACTAGCATATATAGTAATGGGGGGAAAAATGGTTAGGTTTCACCCTGAGGGTATGAACTAAGCTGACCCCACTATAGTCTTTTTTTAAGATGGCGGACTAGCTACATATATTCTGAGAACTTTTGAGGTTAAGTACGACGAATCAATAAACAAGTCTTCTTTTTATCCTCTCAGAAGAAGCCACTAACAAATGTATTCCTCCCATAGAGTTAGTACAGTTTAGTATATACAGTTGCGAAGCTTGGGATGACTTTTTGCATTTCTCACTATAGTTGCTAGCCGCTTGAAGCGCTGTGAGTACTAGGAACAATAGATTGTGTCACTGCCATCGTGATTTAAGGGGAGAGGATGGTATTTTTTGGTGAAAAATGAGTAAATTAAAAAAAAAATCTTTAAAATACTCTGTGATATGTGTGGAATGCATAGCATAACATTTAGTGGGTATTTATGCCCTTGTCGGATGTTGAGTCTCCATTTTTAAACTTCCTGCGTTATGGATTTTTAAATCAATCGCCCACTTTTATTGTTGTTTCCGGTAAATTAAATTTTCAATGTTTGTTTCTTTAAAATATTCTTTGATATGTGTGGAATGCATTGCATAACATTTTGTAGGTATTTTTGCCCTTATCGGATGTTGAGTCTCCATTTTTAAACTTCCTGCGTTATGGATTTTTAAATCACTGGCCCACTTTATTGTTGTTTCCGGTAAATTAAATTTTCAATTTTTTTTTCTTTGAAATACTCTTTGATATGTGTGGAATGCATTGCATAACATTTTGTAGGAATTTATACCCTTGTCGGATGTTGAGTCTCCATTTTTAAACTTCCTGCGTTATGGATTTTTAAATCACACGCCCGCTTTTATCGGTTTCCAGTAACTTCATTTTTTTACTACATTGCCAGACAAAAATGTATATAATTTCTGAACTATTAAAGATACATGCATGAAATTTAGAACACTCATTCTTTAGACTATTAGGAAACGTTTCTCTGTAACAGAAATTTGTTAATTGATTTCATTTTTAAAATACGTCCGTTTGTTTGCAAGAAAGGAAATCAGAAAAGTGTTATTGAATTTTAATTGTGTATTTTACAAACGTAGGGACTAATATCAAAATTCTGTTAAAGACAGTTTGTAGAACATGCTTTTGCAAATACATTGCAAAAAACTGTTTGAATCTATCTTTAAAAACGGTTTAGATAGATCGGTTTTAGTACAATCCTTTATTGGGTATATCATTTTTTTCAAATTTGGGCCCCCAAATAATTTTTTTTTCTCAAAATATTTTTATTTGGCTGTGTTGCCACAGTTATGAGCTCTCTGCATAAAAAATCAATATTTTACACCAAATAGGAAAAACGTTTTAAAAAATACCATCCTCTCCCCTTAATATAGTTTGACCATGTGACTCGCTTAACCCGATCACGGAGGGTGGCGTTTCAACCATATTAGTTGCAATGGATAAAGAGTAACATATATTTCTCTAAAATGTAATTGCATTAATAAAATTTAAAACAATGATTATGAGACACTTCAGAAATAATTCACTTGCTAGTTAAGATGTAATATTATTTTTGGTGTGAAAATTACGTTGTTCGTATGTGTAATACCTGACTTTATTTGGATTAAATATTGCGAAATTCTTGTACCTACATTCATTTATTCACGATTCAATAATTTTCAGTTGCACCGCACGGATATTTTTATATGTTGAAATTATAGGTTATGTTTACTGTAACAAATAATTCAATATTCGCATTTATAAATTATAATTAAGCATAAAGTTACGTGTGATAACTTGTAAATGCAATTTGTCTCTATTTCAGTTGTATTTATTCGTTTCTTACGGTACTCCAATCTGAAGTCTGATTAATGTACTATGTTAGTAGGCTAAACTAGCGCTGAGGTAGTTCCTTTGTAATCATACTCCTTGCATATACGGATCTGTGACAGGAGGGGTTTGGTTAGTTTTGGCTTTTATTATGTCTTGCTTATACGACCACCTGCACCTCCACAAAAAATCTCTTATAAATTCAAAGATTTTCACTTCCGAAATCGCAGGAACTACCTCAGCGCTAGTTCCACAGTTTTAAGAGTGCTGCCATATTGGCCTTCGGACACTTGACTATATTGAAATACGGCAACCTCACAGCGCTGTTACTAGAGCAACTAGATTTACAAAGTCTCCAATGCCCTGCCATTACATATGTAGGCCTATGTTATGTCATATGGAAATTATAGGTTATTATTCACTCTGTATTTTAATACTACAATCGAGTACGCACAGAATGACTGTATTTATCTACTTCCTAAGAGACGAAGTAACGCAATCGTGCGTACACTAATTTCATAGGAGTGGTATGGTAAAATTTCTATCTACAATTAAGGAAGGTAGATGTGCTAAATTAAAATCACAATATAAATTCTTTTTTTTTTTATTAAACCTCAAAATAGCTTCCATTCTAAACTTAAAATGTTGATGCGAACGGATTATGTTAACATGTAAAACTCTCTTCACATTAAAATAATACAGTTTTTTAATTATTTCTGCAACATATTATGCAATAAGAAGTAAACTTAATTTATGGACACATTACACTAAATAAAGCTTATCAATGATAAGCAATAAAGTTATAATATAATAATTCACTGAGCTCCATACACTGAAATAGAAAACCCGAACAAACATTATCGTCTGCTCGGGAAAGGGTCTGTGCTGAGGCGATAGTAGCGATCCTGGTGGTCAGCAACTATCTATGTATGCATATTTATTAAGTATTGAGCTTCGCAACTGTATATACTAAACTGTGATTATAAGTAGAGGAACAAATTGAATAGTTATGCGTGCTTTTTACAATAATAATAATAATAATAATAATAATAATAATAATAATAATAATAATACTTATTTTGTTACTTACTTACTGGCTCTTAATGAACCCGGAGGTTCATTGCCGCCCTCACATAAGCCCACCATTGGTCCCTATCCTGAGCAAGATTAATCCATTCTCTATCATCATATCCCACCTCCCTCAAATCCATTTTAATAGTATCTTCCCATTTACGTCTCGGCCTCCCCAAAGGTCTTTTTCCCTCCGGCCTCCCAACTAGCATTCTATGTGCATTTCTGGATTGGCCCATACGTGCTACATGCCCTGCCCATCTCAAACGTCTGGATTTAATGTTCCTAACTATGTCAGGTGAAGAATACAATGCGTGCAGTTCTGTGTTGTGTAACTTTCTCCATTCTCCTGCAACTTCATCCCTCTTAGCCCGAAATATTTTCCTAAGCACCTTATTCTCAAACACCCTTAATCTCTGTTCCTCTCTCAAAGTGACAGTCCAGTTTCACAACCATACACCACAACCGGTAATATAACTGTTTGATAAATTCTAACTTTCAGATTTTTCGACAGCAGACTGGATGATAAAATTTTCTCAACCGAATAATAACAGGCATTTCACATATTTATTCTGTGTTTAATTTCCTCCCGAGTATCATTTATATTTGTTACTGTTGCTCCCAGATATTTGAACTTCTCCACCTCTTCAAAAGATAAATTTCCAATTTTTATATTTCCATTTCGTACAATATTCTCGTCACGAGACATAATCATATACTTTGTCTTTTCGGGATTTACTTCCAAACCTATCGCTTTACTTGCTTCAAGTAGCATTTCCGTGTTTTCCCTAATCGTTTGAGGATTTTCTCCTAACATATTCACGTCATCCGCATAGACAAGTAGCTGATGTAACCCGTTCAATTCCAAACCCTCTCTGTTATCCTGGGCTTTCCTAATAGCATACTGTAGAGCGAAGTTAAAAAGTAAAGGTGATAGTGCATCTCCTTGCTTTAGCCCACAGTGAATGGGAAACGCATCTGACAGAAACTGACCTATACGAAGTCTGCTATACGTTTCACTGGGACACATTTTAAAATAATAATAATAATAATAATAATAATAATAATAATAATAATAGTAATAATAATAATAATAATAATAAGTTAATAATAATACTCCTCTAAGCCTCAATTATATGCAAGTCGCTAACTTTCGGCACAGAATGATCTGGGCAGTTCAAAGTTCTATTAAATAAAATAGGACTACTGCTGAAGGGAAAAATACCTTTGGGGAGGCCGAGACGTAGGTGGGAAGATAATATTAAAATGGATTTGACGGAGGTGGGATATGATGGTAGAGAATGGATTAATCTTGCTCAGGATAGGGACCGATGGCGGGCTTATGTGAGGGTGGCAATGAACCTCCGGGTTCCTTAAAAGCCAGTAAGTAAGTAAGTAAGTGTCAAGATCAAGAAAGCGCTGGAGTTCTACCTCCCTGCGTCCTGTACACTTCAAGGCGTGTACACGGACAGCTCTACCTTTCACTTCTGTCCCTTAAGGGCTCAAGAGATCGAACAGTGGTTGCGAAGACTAGTAAATGCACACACCATGCACGCACACACGCATGTATGATCCCTGCGTAAGGTTTTGGCTTCCTCTGAAAGCCTAGTAATAAAATGTTGTACTTATATCCGAAAGAAAACAAAAGAACAAAGACAACTACTCTTTTCTGCTTAGTATCAATAGAGGCTCTGTAAATCCTCTTATAAGATAAACCACTCACGACAATGATGTTCAGAATAATGAATTCTCTTTCATTCTTAACCGTGAAATATGCAGAGCAATTCTGGAATCTCTTTACTGTAGTTTTATGACATCTTTCAGTTCCAATTTAGATTTCATTTCATTGATTTCTTTCTGTTAGAAATATTCGCAAACAATAATTCTTGTTACTAGACTTTGTTACTAGACTATATTCTTTTGTTTCATTCTGTAATATCCTGTATTTAGACAACATTGTATACATTAATTTAAAAATGAACATCTCCGGTTCTAAAATTTACCAGTCAGTTTAACTTTACTTTACAAAAGAGACGAGTACATTCCTCACAACAATAATAATAACATTGAAGGCAAAAATAGTAAAGATAGGAGAAAGCTGGGTTTGCAGTGAACGACCTGCCCTTCGGGCAGAACACTGAATGATATTAAAGGGTCGGTGGGTCCAAAAGAAGAAACATAAAGGTCCACCATAACTATGAATTTTAAAGTTGGCTGACAAATATCAAATATCATACATCTTGATTTCACAACTTTTAACACTGTATCACTTCGGAATAAGTATTATATGGCTTTCTTGTGTTAAATTATTTCGTACCTGGTTTACATGTTTCGACCTATTATGGGTCATCCTCAGTATCAGTTGTTGTTTGTCTTGGCGCCTTTTGTTTTGTTTCCTGTGAGGGTGTGTTTGTGTGGTGTAGTGAGAAGTCGAAGAGAGTGTGTGTTCTGAAATTGAGTTGTGTGTTGAGAATTTCGTTGGGGTGCGTTATTGTGTGTTTGTATATTTCGTATTGTTCTAGTGTGTTTAGTTTCTGGCTTTTTCGTTGGATGTGTAGTATTTCCATGTCTGTGTTGATGTCTCTGTATGTGTGGTTAGCATTTGTAATGTGTTCTGCATATATGGAGGTGTTTTGTAATTTTGTTATGGCTGTGATGTGTTCTTTATAACGTGTTTGAAATGTTCTGCCTGTCTGTCTTATGTAGAAGTTGTTGCAGGTGTTACATTTGAATTTATATACGCCTGTATTTGTTTGTTTGTGTTGTTTGTGTGTTGAGATGTTTTTGTAAAGTTTTATTTGTTCTGTATGCGATGTTGCAATTTAATTTCTTGAATGAGGTTGCAATTTTGTGTGTGTTTTTGTTTTCGTATGTTAGTGTGATGTATTTTTTGTGTTCTTGTGTTTGTGTTGTATTCTTCTGTTTATTTTGTGATTATGTTTTGTCTTTCGTACTATGTTGTATATTATGTTAGGGTTGTATTCGTTTTCTTGTGCTATGTATTTGATTGTGTTTAGCTCTTCGTTGTAATCCTGTTGGTTCATTGTTATGTTGAGTAGTCTGTGTACCATTGTTCGGAATGCAGCTTGTTTGAATTGTGTGGGGTGGTTGGATGTGTTGTGTATGTGTGTTGTTGTTGTTGTTGTTGTGGGTTTTCTGTAGACTTTGATTGTGTGTTTGTTATCTACTTTTGTTAATGTGATGTCTGGAAAATTTATGGATTTGTTGTTTTCAATTTCTAATGTGTAGTGTAGCTTTGGGTGTATTTTGTTTATGTGTTGATGCAGGTTTTGGATCTGTCTTTTGTTTCCTTTGTATAGAATTAGTATGTCATCTACGTATCTGTGCCAATATATGAGGTCTGCAGACAGACCTGCAACAACTCCTACATAGGACAGGCAGGCAGATCATTTCAAACACGTTACAAAGAACACATCACAGCCATAACAAAATTACAAAACACTTCCACATATGCAGAACACATCACAAATGCTAACCACACCTACAGAGATATCAACACAGACATGGAAATACTACACATCCAACCAAAAAGCCAGAAACTATACACATTAGAACAATACAAAATATACAGACACAAAAAAACACACCCAATGAAATTCTCAGCACACAACTCAATTTCAGAACACACACACTCTTTGACTCCACGCTACACCACACAAACACACCCTCACAAGAAACAAAACAAGAGGCGCCAAGAACAACAACGACCAGTTCTGAGGATGACCCATAAAAGGTCGAAACATGTAAACATGGCACGATAGAATTTAACACAAGAAAGTCATATAGTACATATTCCGAAATCAAATATCAATGTCAATAGAGGAGTAAAAGTGACATTTCTAACAAAAATGAGTTAAGTGCATCCAGGGTAAGCTAGAGAATAAAAATTTCTAGTGGCAAAGGGATGTCTATTTTAAAGACATCACACACCAAAATTGAAAATTAAAACTTCACGGAATTTACGAGTACTTAAACATTTTCAATCACGTTTTCGCAAAAGTAAGTAAAGTGCATTTATACCCCTCAAATTATTATTACAGCTTATATTATTTCAAATTGTTTAATTTTACTTTCGTGAGAACATCTGTACAAACAGGAGGCAGTGTTCACCAAGAGCATACGTGTGGATTTGAAAGAAATAAAATGTCGAAGTTGGAAATCAAACACCGCTCTCTGAGTATTGATTCATTGGACATCGCCGGGCCGTGTAACCGCTGGATTAATTCAGTTTTTTTTTTCTGTGAATGGGGAAAAGGTATTTTTAAACAAAGCGTTGTTCACTTCGAGCCCATACATTGTACGCCCAAATAATTTTTTTTGTACATTGACTGAAACCTTTTCTATTGTAACAACGCAACAAAAGCAGACACTTGTATTGTGTACTCGCAATCAGCTTCAGGTGGACATATTGTTACCGGCGTAAGTGATATGGACGCTCGAGGAACAGTGTGTGAGCTGAAGTGAGGTTAGGCGTAGTTGAGCCCTATTGGTAGACGTCAGAGTTGTCTAAATATGCAGGTAGAAAATGTGTTGGCCTGTTAGTAGTAAATATGGGTATTTTGATAGAAGACGGGCACTTGGTTGGATGTAGTTAGTAATACCAACTTTGTTAATTTAGAGTTAAATGTTAGTGATTTTTAATGATATTCGTATGTTAGTTGTAGGTTTATATACTAGGTGTCGCCGTGATGTTTTTTTTTTTTTATTATTGGTTGTAGTTGTGAGTTGTAGTTGGTTTGATGGGGTTTGAAGTTAGAGGTTGTACCACAGTCTACTATATACAGTCGCGAAGCTTGAGGTGTTTTTTTGCAAATCTCGTGATAAAGCGGTCCAAGCGGTTAGCAACTAGAAACAATAGACTGCCCATGGTCGACTTTGGACTGTGTCGTATTTCTATCGAGTGCTAGCTCGTTGCGTATTTCACATTGATGCTTGTGAAATGTTCGTTATTGGTTGTAATGAAAATGTTAATGGCTAAAATATAATAATTGGAATAATAATATGGGACAAGGAGGAGACTTTGTAGTGCTATAAATTGTAGCAACAGTAAGAGAAAGAGGCCAGAGTTTTCCTTTGTCCGATTTCCGAAAGATTCAGAAAGGTTCCTGGGTTTCCACAAGAATGCTGTGCAGAAACAAAACTCTTAATTTTGAAGTTCTTTGTGACTGTTAGAATACATTACATCCTTAAATTTCACAATGAAATGTTTCAGTCTAACCGAAAGGACATTAGATACCGGTTAAAGTTCTGTCGCTTAGGCTGCTAAATTTCCAGAGAAATAAAGGTTAGGTCTACTTTTTTTACACAGGATATATTTTTAATTGTAGCTATTAACTTTGTTATTATTTTTATGTGTTATTTTACTAAAGACGTAGAAAAATTAAGTTTGTTTTAATGAAATTTATTGATCACGTTTTATTTTCAATTCTGGTGGGATTATTATTGCTTAGGCCTATTTTTTCAAAGGATATGTTTTTAATTATAGCTGTTAATTTTGTTGTTATTTTTATTTGTTGCTTTACTAGAGACGTAGAAAAAGTCTGTTACAATAAAATTTATTGATCACGTTTTATTTCCAATTCTGGTGTGATTATTATTGCTTAACCTCATCCCACTTTGTTAACTACGTAAGCCTACACTACAAGTACCGGTACACGTAAGTTACTCCATTAATTCATATTTCCATTATTATTGTTGTAAAGGGAAATGCAAATTAACATTTATTGGTTTCATAGTTAATTGTCGCTATAATCTTGAATGAGTGAAGCGATTATAGTAAATTTCAGTTCGTTTTGCACAAACAAAAATTATATTACTTATTTCTTGCAGGTATCTTCGAGTTTATGGTGGAATTTAATTTCATTAAAATAATAAATTAACTTTATGCATTTAATATTTCAATAATGGAAGGAAGGTGTTAATTTTTCCAAAAGAACACGACAACGAAAGTGTAACATATTTTGTCGTCTGCTAGGAGAGAGATCTGCGATGATGAGGCGATAGTAGCGATCCTAGTGGTGGGCAACTACCCATGTTTGCATTTTTACTACATATTGAGCTTCGCGATTGTATATAGTAGACTGTGGTTGTACGTTGTGGGGTTTGATGTTAGAGGTTGTACGTTGTATGTTGTTGCTGATGGCCGAAGGATTTGAAACTCTGTATTTTTATGATATTTTTTAGAGATGTGTTAATATAGAAAAGAGTGTAAAGTTTTGTATTGATTTCGGTTTAATTCCGTCGTTCGAGAATAAGGATTGTGTAGATTGTGGTGAAGAAAACTCTGTTTGTGTGGTTTTGAGGAATGATCTGGTGAATTTTCCTTATAGACTAAGAAGTCATAACTGTTCTAAAAGAACTTCATTTTGTGTGAATACGTGGTTTAGTTTCGCGAAATTGAATGTACGTCAAAGTATTGGTATTAAACGAGAAGGTAGACCTGGGTGTAAGGACGAAATGTACATTTTTCAATTTATTTATGTGAATTTTCTGAAGGCTCGTGGATATACCACTCCTAATGCTATTTTGCCAATGTTTTTACGGGACATTGGAAAAGTTTATCCTGGATATGGGAAGACTGGTTTGAAGCCAGTATCATATACTGGGAGTAAAATGAGTGTTGTTGAAGACGTCACTGACGATTGAATTTTCTTTGTTTAGGTAAGTAATGACTGTGTTTATAATATTTATCTTCGATTTTAAATTGTTTGGTGTAATTTAAAGGTTCATTTTGGTAGAATTTCTTTTGGTAGTTTTCGTTCGCCATCTTGAATTTTGTCCGTCTTGATTTTAAATTGTTTGGTGTAATTTAAAGTTTCATAGTTGGCAATATGTTTTGGTAGTTTTCGTGCGCCATCTTGGATTTTACCCGTCTTCTATCAAATTACCTAAATGTGTCTATGCTCAAGGGCTATTAGAGAGAAAGAGTTGTTATTTAGTCTGCTGGAATACAGCTTCGAACCTCATAAGTGACACCAATAAGGCATCACTGATGAAGCAAGTAGGCTACGTCAGGAGATAATGCGGTAGGGTGGCCAGTTCCTTTCCCCCTTCATTGTATACTTCGCTGAATAGTAATATATTACACTAATCATATTTTACATATTTACAAACAATTATTCTTTCTCTGGCACATATCAAGTGAGATATACTGCCTGATAATAGATGTACGATAAAAGAACTTAAATGGGAAACACTGGAAAACAGACGTAGGAAAACTAGAATAACATCATTGTATAGAGCACATCTAGGTCAGAAAGCATGGGTAGACATAACGGCTCGGTTAGAAAAGCCAACGTACTATGGTAGGAACGATCATGATTTTAAAATCAAATGTAGGAAACAGAAAACGGATGTAGGTGAATTCTCATTTTTAAATAGAACTATAAATGATTGGAATGACCTACCTGCAGCGGTCTTTGAGGGCTGTCCTTCCTTAAGGAGATTCAAGAATAACTTAAAACGTTGTGTATAAAGTTCAAATTAAAATTAAGGTGATGTGTATTTACTTAGCCTGACGAGTTACTGTCTTGGTTTGAATAGTAAGTTCAGTTTAATGTAGTTCTGTTTATAAGTATGCATAAGGGTGTAATTGTTTGTCTTATTTGAACTGTTGTATCAGTGAAGCGAGGTGAGTCAGTGAAGTTATGGTTTTACAGTGCAGTGAATAGTTCCGATCAGTGATAATTTATAGCGTCAATGAAATATGCTTTATAGTGTCAGTAGAATTTGTTATTTAGTATTAGTGAAACGTGTTCTTAAGTGTCAGTGAAATGTGTCACAGTGACAGTGCAGTGAGTGAGATGAGAGTAAAGTGAAAGATTATTATCAGTACCAATGTGAAAATTATGTAGGGCCCATACATATTGTAGGTTATAATGTAAAATTAGGTTTCCCTTATTATTTACGTTATTTTATGTATTATTATTAATTGTAATTATTGTGTATAATTGTATTGTGTATACAGAGTGTTTCAAAAATACGGGGCACAATTTCAGGTATGTATTTCCCACATATAGACAATCAAAATAGTTCATTACAACATGTGTCCGGAAATGCTTTATTTCCGAGTTATGGCCTTCACAACATTGAAATTCACCAGAACGTTTTTCTTTCCGCTGGTCGTTGCCGTCAAAGGAGATATTAAGAGGGCACTCTGACAGTTCATTCCGAGGCGAAGGTTACATTCAGTGTTGTGTAGGCGTTAGACTGTGCGACATGTATTCAAATCAAGAGCTGGCAGAGATACGCTTCATGTACGGTAAGGCGGACGGCAATGCTGCGCTGGCTCGTCGTTTGTACCAGGAGAGGTACCCAGCAGCGACAATGTCCAGATCTGAAGACATTTGTACGTCTCCATTACCGTCTGTGCGAGTATGGAAAATTCAACTCTCCTGATTTGGGAAGGGGACAACCAAGATCTACAACTCCAGAAGTACAGGAGGAGATTCTGGAGGCTGTGAACATGACTCCTTCTATCAGCACACGAAGGGTAGCGTTGCAAGTCAATGTTCCTCATACGACTGTCTGGAGACTGTTGAAAGAGTATCAATTGTATCCTTATCATTTGCAACGTATACAGGCCCTGTCACCAGCAGATTACCCTGCACGAGTTAGATTCTGTCAGTGGTTCTTGCAGCAGTGTGGTGTAAATCCGAACTTTCCTGCCTTAGTATTATTTACAGATGAAGCACAGTTCACACGAGACTGTTCCATCTCATCACCAGGTGCGGTTCTCCCTCAACATGTGGGCCGGTATCATTGGTGATCGATTAGTTGGACCCCACGTACTTGTAAACAGACTTACGGGGCAGGCGTACACAAACTTCCTGGACAACACCATACTTCATGTTTTAGAAGACACTCCACTGATCAATCGTCAACACATTCACTTCTTGCATGATATCGCTCCTGCACACTTCAGTCGTACGGCTCGCCGGTACTTGGATCGAAGGTTTCCTGATCGATGGATAGGTAGAGGTGGCCCAATTTCTTGGCCTCCACGCTCACCTGATCTGAACCCTCTCGATTTCTACTTGTGGGGCCATTTAAAATCATTGGTTTATTCTTCTCCGGTGCCTGATTTGGAATCCCTTCGGAATCGAATTGTGGCATGTTCTGAGGACATACGCAATACTCCTGGAGTTTGGGATCGTGTTCGCAGGTCAATGAGACATCGATGTGAGGTCTGTATTCAAGCAGGAGGTGGACATTTTGAACATCATCTGTAATGACAACGACCTGCGGAAAGAAAAACGTTTCGGTGAATTTCAATGTTGTGAAGGCCATAACTCGGAAATGAAGCATTTCCGGACACATGTTGTAATGAACTATTTTGATTGCCTACATGTAGGAAATACATACCTGAAATTATGCCCCGTATTTTTAAACACCCTCTACAATTGTATTGCGTATCTAATTGTATTGTGTATTGTATAATTTTATTGTGTATTGTTTATATTGTGTATACCACTGCCACTGGGTGCTTGCCCACTTGCAGTGTAAATACATACATATCAGCCAGAACCTCAATCAGAGGTATACAGAAAGATTAAGACACTAAAATCAGTAAGATCAAGAGCTTTTTCGTTTCATTTTCTTCCTTCACCCTTCTCTTTCTAGCACAGCTTCATTTCTTATTCTGTCTGTCCATTTCATACGTTCTATTCTTCTCCATATCTATATTTCAAATATTTATATTTGCTTCTCTTCACTTCGCCGTAATGTCCATGTTTCCATCCCATACAATGCCACACTCCATACAAAGCACTTCACTAGTCTCTTCCTTAGTTCTTTTTCCAGAGGTCCACAGAAGATGTTCCTTTTTCTATTAAAAGCTTCCTTGGCCATATGCTATCCTCCTTTTGACTTCCTGGCAGCAGCTCATGTTACTGCTTATAGCACAACCCAAGTTTTTGAAGCTGTCCACTTGCTCTATTGCCTCATTTAGAATTCCAACTTCTACCTTCTTAATTTGTCTTGCAATAACCATGGTTTTCGTCTTATTTGCATTTATCTTCATCCCATACTGCTCACAGCTGTCATTTAGCTGCAGTAGCATATCCCTCAGTGTTGTCTCCTTTTCTGCTAACTTATACCTTATGGACTTACCTTTTACAGGCAAAATAAAACTTTTACCACGACTGTGCCAATTTATTCGTACAAATATTTCCAGTGGAGTTTAGACCTGACTTTGCGAAAAATGTCTTAGTTAGATTTAAGAATCAGAGTGGCTTTCCACGGGTTCGAACATAGCTGAGTCTGCAGAAGTAAGATTCTTGACAGGTGTTGAAAGATTCATGGTGCAATAATTAAATTTTACCTGTCATCCTCATCTGGTTATTGATCAATTTCCTCGTTTCGTCTTAACGTAATAGTTAAGTCTTCGCGCGTTAAATTGTAGAATTCTGAGCAAGGAATGCGCGCCAGAGATTTATAATGTTTTGTATGTGTGACATTAAGAATTAAGTGCATTTTCGGTTACTACTAATTTCTCTAGCTCACAATAGTTGTTGTTTAGTCAACTGTCCGAAGACAGGTTTCAACCTCAGAAATGACACCAACAAGGCACCACTTACGAGGCAACTAGGCCAGGAGGTAACGGGATAGGATGTCCAATTCCTTTCGCTCTTCCCAATAGTGTAGAAATAATAATAATAATAATAATAATAATAATAATAATAATAATAATAGGAATTGAATTAGTTACATCAGCTCCTTGTTTATGCTGATGACGTGAATATGTTAGGAGAAAATCCACAAACCAATAGGGAAAACGCGGGAATTTTACTTTAAGCAAGTAAAGAGATAGGTTTGGGAGTAAATCCCGAAAAGACAAAGTATATGTTTATGTTTCGTGACCAGAACATAGTATGAAATGGAAATATGATATTGGGAATTTATCCTTTGAAAAGATTAAAGAATTCAAAACCTTAGAGCAACAGTAACAATTTTGACAGCTCTTTAAATTCCACGCCCCCTTCCAGCCGTAATTTAAAAAAAATGTAAACATACTAGTATTTGTAATGTGAATTGAGCTGAATCAATTTGGGGTATGAAAATATAAATTCTGAATAAGTGAAATAGCTAAAAAAAAATTTGGAAAAAATTTTCATGATTTTCAGTGGAGTCTTCCCTTAAACGTGAAAGAGGAGATCGGAATGATATGATAAAACAACTTAAATGCGAAACATTGGAAAACAGACGTAGAAAAACTACAACAACATTACTAGACTATATAGAGCACACCTAGGTCAAGAAGCATGGGTAGACATAACGGTTTGGTTAGAGAAGCCAACGTACTATGGTAGCAATGATCATGAGTTTAAAATCAAATGTTGGAAATATAAAACGGATGTAGGTAAATTGTCATTTTTAAATCTATCTATAAATGATTGGAATGACCTACCTGGAGAGTTTTGAGAGCTATCCTTCCTTAAGGA
Source organism: Periplaneta americana (assembly GCF_040183065.1). Lineage (NCBI taxonomy): Eukaryota > Metazoa > Arthropoda > Insecta > Blattodea > Blattidae > Periplaneta > Periplaneta americana. The sequence goes on along the minus strand of NC_091118.1, from coordinate 210,020,729 downwards.
GATTTAAAAATAAATTTAAAAGTTGTGCATAAATTGTAAATTTAAAAAATAGACGTTACAATACTTAAGGTGATATGTATGTACTTAACCTGACGAGTTACGCCCTAGGTTTGAATTGTAAATTATTTGAAAATAGCTTGGAAGAGCGTCTTAGACAGCAGTAACAAACATAAATGACACTCGGGAGGAAATTAAACACAGAATAAATATGCGAAATGCCTGTTATTATTCAGTTGAGAAGCTTTTATCATCCAGTCTGCTTTCAAAAAATCTGAAAGTTAGAATTTATAAAACAGTTATATTACCGGTTGTTCTGTATGGTTGTGAACCTTGGACTCTTACTTTGAGAGAGGAACAGAGCAGGGTTTAAGCTATAAAATAAAACAAACGTAAAATTATATTTGTGCAAATTGCGAAAATCTTGTGCTATATCATAAATAATTTCATAGAAAGATAAAATTAACAAAGTATGCAGAAAGAAAAAGTTATGTAATTGTTTCTTGGGGTTTTATTACTTCCAATCCATCTTACCACACTCTAGATATACTTATGTAAGTAAATCATTACACGTAGGTATGTTTAGAATCAATTACTGCTGAATTTAGCGTCACATTAAAATACGTTTTTTATGGGCACTCTAAACATTGAAATTCTTTACTAGTAGTCCTTCAAGATTTATTGTTAGCAGAGTTCTAACTCTTTGTACTGAAAGGTAGTTTATAATTCCAGTTTTTACAAGATTCATGGAACTAAATCCTCTCTCACAATTTAAAATATGCCATGAAATTATATAAATCAATTAGAAGAAGTTGTTCACTTAACTTACATGAATTGCACCAACTTCTTGAAATCAATTCCTGAACATCTATTGCTCAATATCTTTTCCAACATTTTCCATGCCATTAATATTCCATTTAAATTCAGATTAGTCCATAGGTCTACACACCTCTGATTTTATGTTCTCCATTACCATCTTCGTTTCTGAAGTCCAATGTGGTTGTCGCTTTTTTGCACATTTACATTGAAAGTTTGTTGAATTTTTAGAAGTAGAGTAGCAAAATGTGACAAATGCGACTGTTGCTTAAATCCTGGAGGTTAAGGTTGTTCGAGAATAAGGTGCTTAGGAAAATATTTTGGGGCTAAGAGGGATGAACTTACAGGAGAATGGAGAAAGTTACGCAATGCAGAGCTGCACGCATTGTATTCTTCACGTGACATAATTAGGAACATGAAATCCAGACGTTTGAGATGGGCAGGGCATATAGCACGTATGGAAGAATCCAGAAATTCATATAAAGTGTTAGTTGGGAGACCGGGGGGAAAAGGACCTTTGAGGAGGACGAGACGTAGATGGGAAGATAATATTAAAATGGATTTGAGGGAGGTGGGATATGATGATAGAGATTGGATTGATCTTGCTCAGGATACAGATCAATGACGGGCTTATGTGAGGGCGGCAATGAACCTGCGGGTTCCCTAAAAGCCATAAATACATAATAGATAAGTTAGTTCATTTTCGGACACCTCTCTCTTAGAATTGTTGTTTATTAGAAAAGGACAATAATGGACATTAGTAACAACAACAACAAGGTAGCAGTGATGTCAAGTGATGCCCATAGGAGCAAGCGCGCGCTCTAGAGCCCAGGAGAGCCTGAGCGCTTTACATCGGAAAGGAAAGAGACAAACGAAAGAGGTGGTATATGCCGCTTGGTCGAGCTATATTCAGGGATGGCCAGCACTGATTCAATAGATAAAGGGAAGAGAACTTATTAAAACTGTATCCATGGTAATTTTTAGATTTGCCTGAGAAGTATAAATGCATTATAAGAATGTAAGTTTTAATTTAAATGTTCATTTTTCACCAGTTTGATTTTTTTATTCAAAAGAAATATTTTCTCAACTTTTCGTATAGAAAAGTGAAATTTTCAGGTATAGGCCTATTTATTTAGTAGCCTTAAAGAATGTTGTCGTAAATCTAATATACCGTATATACATATTACTGAAGATAGTGTATTGAAAATTTTGAAAATATTCGCATGGAAATTGTTTGTAAGGAAATGAATTAACAAAGCAACTACTGTTACATCATAAGCAAAAGATACGTGCCCATGTGTTGTAAAAATGTCAGCTCTATAGCTTCAGCAGATTTCGAGAAAATAATTTAATATTTTGATGATAGGAAGTTGATCACAAATATCACCTTAAAAGCATAATGCGATAAGAGTTTTGTTATGTAATATTAGTTACACTTAAAACAGATACAGTACCTAGGTAACTTTGCTTTGTACTGTAAAATTGTTTTGATTAGTTTATTGATTACTTTTGTAAGGCTAAAGTACCATCAATATAGATTCCAACTTATCATGTCATACTCAATCTCTTTCTTTGGAATATCACTTTCTTTAAGAATGATGTGTTTCATCCACTTAATGCAGTATAATATTATACTACTATGGAATTTAAGTGAATATTCCTTCTTAACTCTCTATTATGTTATTAAGATTTAAAACACAAGTGCAATATTAAGAAATCAGTGTTAGTACTTTTGTTTTACAGAAAATATAGATAATATCAAACAGAAAGAAGCCATATAAAAATAACGACATAAAATTTCACGTTCCGTTTGAAGTTTGTGCACCACTGTTTTCTTAATCCAACAGGCTGCTTATTGATATACACAACCCTTCCTCTTTCCATACTTAGCGCTTGCTGCCCGCGCACGATGTCAAGGTCAGAAAAATGCGCTTGCTTTGACATCACTGAGGTAGGGGGTATCGAACCTGAGGCAGTGGAGCATGAAGTGCGCCTTGAGTCACTGTTGCGGCGCGGGCCGTACTCGTCATGTCTCGTGCGGCCCAGGGTTGCGCTAACTTTTGATCTTGTTGGCAGAAGAGACGTAGGAACAAGTGGAGTCTGCAGCGGAGGTGTCAAACTCACTTTGCAGCGGCTGCGGACGGCATTCATAATTCAGAATGGAACACACCTTCTTCCTCAGGCCATCAACTAAGTTAACCCCCCCCCCCGCCCGTTCCGCTATTGCGTTATAAGTTTAAATGAAGCCCTTTAAGGAATTCGATTCCTGCGACATGTTTTATTTAACCCAGTCTTGTGTGTGACACATGCTGCAAGAATGTCTGCCTCATGCATAATTCTCCCCTCGGCAGCACTGGCGTTGATAATTCATGTTGAGAGCAGCTCCAATTAGCCCCGTACTATCACCGCGTCATCACTATCATCATTATATTTTGATTTCTTTTAATGCTGTAGTATGAACTGCGAATTTACCTAGATTTTATGAAATTTAAGCTAGTTTACGAGATGAGACCCACGATTTGCCATATAGTCACCTGACATTTGCCTTACAGTTCGGGAAGAAACTCAGAGAAAACAGGCCATAATCGTAATGGGTAGAATTCTGCTTCTTTTGTATGCGGATGACGTGAATATGGTGTTTTTTTTCTCCGAATCCCTTCTCCTCAAATCAACTTTCTCAAACATATATTCCTAATCTAAATTTTTCTGAATGAAAATTTTCTATTCCTGTTACTAGAATTATAAATAAGTCTGTATTGTGAATAATTTCGAGGGAAAAATTGTTCCGGAGCCGGGTATCGAACCCGGGACCTTTGGTTTAACGTACCAACGCTCTACCACTGAGCTACTCGGGAACTCTAACCGACACCGATCCAATTTTTCCCTCTATATCCACAGACCTCAAAGTGGGCTGACAACCGTCAAGCAACCAACTTCGAGTGCACACTAACTCCATGTGACTTAAATTGTGGTTTTATGGTAACGAACAGTAACGTGTATTATGCAAATCAAGATTTCAGGTACAACTCCCTGTAAAGTTGTTCGTTAACAGAAAACCACAATTTAAGTCACACAGAGTTAGTGTGCACTCGAAGTTGGTTGCTTGACGGTTGTCAACCCACTTTGAGGTCTGTGGATATAGAGGGAAAAATTGGATCGGTGTCGGTTAGAGTTCCCGAGTAGCTCAGTGGTAGAGCGTTGGTACATTAAACCAAAGGTCCCGGGTTCGATACCCGGCTCCGGAACAGTTTTTCCCTCGCAATTATTCAAATCAACTTTACAGGGAGTTGTACCTGAAATCTTGATTTGCAAGTCTGTATTGCTTTTTTTTTTTTAATTCTGTAAAACCATGTATTTAGATTTAATTACGAAAGTTCTCAAATTTAATTACATGAATTAACATTTCCAATTCTAAAACTTAGAAACGTACAGCAGAGTCCGTATAGGTCAGTTTCTGTCAGATGCGTTTCCCATTCACTGTGGGCTAAAGCAAGGAGATGCACTATCACCTTTACTTTTTAACTTCGCTCTACAGTATGCTATTAGGAAAGTCCTGGATAACAGAGAGGGTTTGGAATTGAACGGGTTACATCAGCTGCTTGTCTATGTGGATGACGTGAATATGTTAGGAGAAAGTCCACAAACGATTAGGGAAAACACGGAAATGCTACTTGAAGCAAGTAAAGCGATAGGGTTGGAAGTAAATCCCGAAAAGACTTCGTATATGATTACATCTCGTGACCAGAATATTGTACTAAATGGAAATATAAAAATTGGAGATTTATCCTTCGAAGAGGTGGAAAAATTCAAATATCTTGGAGCAACAGTAACAAATATAAATGACACTCGGGAGGAAATTAAACGCAGAATAAATATGGAAAATGCCTGTTATTATTCGGTTGACAAGATTTTTTCATCCAGTCTGCTGTCAAAAAATTTGAAAGTTAGAATTTATAAAACAGTTATATTACCGGTTGTTCTGTATGGCTGTGAAACTTGGACTCTCACGTTGAGAGAGGAACAGAGATTAAGTGTGTTTGAGAATAAGGTTCTTAGGAAAATATTTGCGGCTAAGACGGATGAAGTTACAGGAGAATGGAGAAAGTTACACAACTCAGAACTGCACGCATTGTATTCTTCACCTGACATAATTAGGAACATTAAATCAAGACGTTTCAGATGGGCAGGGCATTTAGCACGTATGGGCGAATCCAGAAATGCATATAGAGTGTTAGTTGGGAGGCCGGAGGGAAAAAAGACCTTTGGGGAGGCCGAGACGTAGATGGGAAGATAATATTAAAATGGATTTGAGGGAGGTGGGATGTGATGGTAGAGACTGGATTAATCTTGCTCAGTATAGGGACCAATGGCGGGATTATGTGAGGGCGGCAGTGAACCTCCGGGTTCCTTAAAAGCCAAAAGTAAGTAAGTAGGTGTTCTGCCCAAGGGCAGGTCTTTCACTGCAAACCCAGCTTTCTCCAATCTTTCCTATTTTCTGCCTTCCTCTTCGATTCCTCATATGATCCATATGCATGATGTATCTTAATGTCGTCTATCATCTGATATCTTCTTCTGCCCCGAACTCTTTCTTCCGTTCACAATTCCTTCCAGTGCATCCTTCAGTAGACAGTTTCTTCTCAGCCAGTGACCCAACCAATTCCTTTTTCTCTTCCTCATCAGTTTCAGCTTCATTCTTTCTTCACCCACTTTTTCCAACACAGCTTCATTTCTTATTCTGTCTGTCCACTTCACACGTTCCATTCTTCTCTATAGGCTACCCACATTTCAAATTCTTCTATTTGCCTCATCTTCACTTCGTCGTAATGTCCATGTTTCTGTCTCATGCAACGCCACACTCCATACAAAGCACTTCACTAGTCTCTTCCTTAGTTTTTTTTTTCCAGAGGTCCGCAGTAGATGCTCCTTTTTCTATTAAAAGCTTCCTTTGCCATTGCTATCCTCCCTTTGACTTCCTGGCAGCAGCTCATGTTACTGCTTATAGTACACCCCAAGTATTTGAAGCTGTCCACTTGCTCTACTGCCTCATTTAGAATTCCTAAGTCTATCTTCCCTATTTTTCTTCCTATGACCATGATCTTCGTCTTATTTGCATTTATCTCCATCCCAAACTGCTCACAGCTGTCATTTAGCTCCAGTAGCATATCCGATAGTATCATCTCCTCTTCTGATAACAACGCCATATCATCTGCAAATCTTATGCACTTTATTCTTCTTCCTCCTACTATCATCCTTCCTATGTTCTGAAAACTGTTCTTCACTAAATCCTCCAAGTAGATATTGAACAGCAGGGTATGTGATAAAGGACATCCTTGATGTACTCCTCTCCCTATTTCACTTCCTTGATACATTTCTTCTTCTATCCTTACTTTGGTTCAATATAAGATTACTGAACAAACTTTTCCCTTTCCAATCCGCCCCAATTTTTTACAGAATCCTCATCATTTTATCCTAATCCACTTATGTAATGTATGTATATATGTATGTATTTTATTGTATTGGGTTATTTTACGACGCTGTATCAACAGCTAAGGTTATTTAGCGTCTGAATGAGATGAAGGTGATAATGCCGGTGAAATGAGTCCGGGGTCCAGCACCGAAAGTTATCCAGCATTTGCTCATATTGGGTTGAGGGAAAACCCCGGAAAAAAACCTCAACCAGGTAAGTTTCCCCGACCGGGATTCAAACCCGGGCCACCTGGTTTCACTGCCAGACGCGCTGACCGTTACTCCACAGGTGTGGACTGGATGTATGTGTGTATGTATGTATCAATAGACGGTCCCGCGCCGTGGCGTCGCGGTCTAAGGCATCCTGCCTAGGACTCGCGTTACGGAATGCGCGCTGGTTCGATTCCTCATGGGGGAAGAAATTTTCTCATTAAATTTCGGCCAGTGTATGGGACCGGTGGCGAGTCCTTGGCATCAACCCTCTTTTATTAGACTACCCCCCTTTGATTACCTGGTTGGGTTTTTCCGAGGTTTTCTCCCCACCAAAAGGCAAATGCCGGGTAATATTTTGGCGAATCCTCATCTCACATCTCGCCAAAATATTGTAAAAAATTGCACAAAATTTGTAAAAATTGTAGAAAATTACTAAATTGTAAAACTGTAAAAATTTGTAAAAATTGTAATTGTAAAATTTTGACTTGTTCCACATCTTAAAACTTCATTGCTCATGTAAGATCAATGGAATATAATAAATGAATGAATGAATGAATGAATGAATGAATGAATGAATGAATGAATGAATGAATCCAGCATCGTGATGCACTTGTTGAGCTACGATAGGTAGCGAAAATCCGGTTTAGCAAACCAGCTATAACGCCCGGGGGGGATCATCGTGCTAACCACACGATACCTCCGTTCTGGTTGGATGATCGTCCACCTCTGCTTCGGCATGTGGGCGTGGTGCCAGCAGCTGGCTGTTCGGACTTGGCCCTTCAGGGCTGTAGCGCCATGGAATGGAACAATAGATGAATGTAGGCTGTAAAAGGGACACATTTCTAAAGCAGGAATCCTTAAAATGCAGTTTCACATGGATTCCTGAATGAAGAGACTACCTGTTTGTTGTTGATCCAGGTGATGTTTATTCAGAATTAATTGCTATGTGGATAGATACGTTTGGTGGCCAATTAATGTCTCTCAGCATAATATGCTCAGTGTGGCATGTCGTACTACACAAAGCTGCACTTAATCTGATGTCTCACGGAGTGAAATCGCTTTAACAACACGTCTTAAATGTAATGAAATTGTGGGAAGAGTACATCAGTACTTAGCAGGGGGGTTTGATCGACGTTGTTTATGACGTGCAAAGTGATGGCGAGGCTGCGTTTTATTTACACTAATTCATAAGTTAGGCTAATGGAAGCAGCAGCAGCCGTTCTGAAATTTTTACTGCAAAAGTTAAGTTTCAGTTCCGAGTTCAGTCTGCGTGAATACCATGTCGTACAAGTTACTATGTTAACTGTAGAGAACCACTAGGAGGTACTGTTCACACCTTACCGTGAATTCATACATTTATAGTGTTCTGCCCAAGGGCAGGTCTTTTGCTGCAAATCCAGCATTCTTCAGTCTCTCCTATTTTCTGCCTTCCTCTTTGTCTCCTCATATTGTGATCCATATATCTTAATGTCGTCTATCATCTGATATCTTCTTCTGCCCCGAACTCTTCTCCCGTTCACCACTTCTTCCAGTGCATTCTTCAGTAGGCAGTTTCTTCTCAACCAGTGACCCAGCCAATTCATTTTCCTCTTTCTGATCGGTTTCATTATCATTCTTTCTTCATCCACTCTTTCCAACACAGCTTCGTTTCTTACTCTGTCTGTCCATTTCACATTTCTATTCGTTTCTCTTCACTTCGTCGTAATGTCCATGTTTCTGCCCCCATAAAATGCCACACTCCACACAAAGAACTTCACTAGTCTTTTCCTTCGTTCTTTCTCCAGAGGTCCACAGATGATGCTCCTTTTCCTTTTTCTATTAAAAGCTTTCTTTGCCATTGCTGTCCTCCTTTTGACTTCCTGGCAGCAGCTCATGTTACTGCTTATAGTTCACCCCAAGTATTTGAAGCTGTCCACTTGCTCTACTGCCTCATATAGAATTCGCAATTTTATTTTTCCTCCAACAACCATGGTCTTTGTCTTGTTTGCATTTATCTTCATTCCATACTGCTCACAGCTGTCATTTAGCTCCAGTAGCATATCCCATAGTATCGTCTCTTCTTCTGCTAAAAACGCCTTATCATCAGAAAATAAGGTGTCGTTAAAATTCTGTTTAATTTGCTTATCTCTTTATTAAATTTTTCCTCTGTTTTTTATTGGTTGAGTAATCGATATAGTACATTCCTTACTCCAATTGTTAATTTTTTATAAAAATACTTATTTTTTTTTAATATCACTAACATCCACGTTCTTTCTTTCTCTCTTCATTCATTCATTCATTCATTCATTCATTCATTCATTCATTCACTATCTCAGTTCGTATATTAATTCAGTCAGATTTGTTGTGTCAATATTTTTACATTCAATATTTTATTATTTTATTCCTAAAAATACACATTAAATCACATTTTAATTTATTTTAAAGTGTCCTTATTAATTCATTTACGTTTCCACAGTCATCCTTTATGTTTTCATTAACTGTTCGTGCGTTCACGTTCTCCTAATTCATTAATTTAAGCATTCATGTATACCTGAAATTATGCCGCGTATTTTTGAAACACCCTGTATATATAATCTGAGACGATTCTGTCCGACGCCGGGGTGGGTATCCGTGTGGCTTAGTGGATAAGGCATCAGCACGTAGAGCTGAAAACCCGGGTTCAAATCCCGGTGCCGGAGGGAATTTTTCTCCGTTCCATTACTCTTTCATCGTATTTTCATTAGTCATATCTTCATTTATCGATAATTTTGTTTATTTCATTCTCTTATGTCATTATTTCATTTGTTCATGTATTGATCATTAGTTCATTCGCCTATGTTTTCATTCATTCGCCTATATTTTCATTCATTCATTCATTCATTCATTTACGTCTGCACTAAACATTCATGTCTTAATTCTTTCAAGTCTTCATCATTCATTCATGTATTTTTTTATTCCTGTAATTATTGTATATTTGTAATGGTATTATTGTATATTATACATCAATGCCACCGGGTGTGTACCCAATTGTATTGTTAATAAATACATACATACAATTCATATAAGTCTCTTTAACACACACGTTTTTAAATTGTGAAAAAGTAAATACAATATTTTTCTACCAAATGTAAATTTCAAAAGAATCATTAACACTGTTCAGAGATTACATTTTGAGTTTAAATCCAGAATCATTATTCATTTATTCATTTCTTAATTCATTACCGCCTTCATTATTCAATCATTCTTTCATATTTTTATTAATTTACACCTTCATCATTCAAATTTTAATCCATTTACGCCTTCATTCATGTATTAATTCATTTATACCTTCCTTCATTCGTTCTTTCAGGTTTTAATTCATTTACCCATTCATCATTTGTCGTAATTAATTTAAGTTTTCATTCATTCACTTATTCTTTCATGTTTTATTTCATTTATGTCATCATTCATTCAGTCTTTCATGTTTTAATTCATTTACGCCTTCATCATTCATGTCTTAATCGATTTACGTCTTAATTAATTAATTCATTCTTTTATTCTTTAATTCATTTATACCTTCATTCATTCGTTTTTTTAAGTTTTAATTCAATTACCTTTTCAACATTTATGTCTTAATTAATTTTCGTCTTCATTCATTCATTCATTCATTCATTCATTCATTCATTCATTCATTCTTTCATGTTTTAATTTATACCTTCATTCGTTTATTTTTTCATGTTTTAATTCTTTACCCCTTCATCATTTAGTCTTAATTCATTTACGTCTTCATTCATTCATTAATTCATTCATGTTTTAATTCATGTATACCTTAATTCATTCATTCTTTCATGTTTTAATTTATACCTTCATTGGTTTATTTTTTCATGTTTTAATTCTTTACCCCTTCATCATTTAGTCTTAATTCATTTACGTCTTCATTCATTCATTCATTCATGTTTTAATTCATGTATACCTTAATTCATTCATTCTTTCATGTTTTAATTTATACCTTCATTCGTTTATTTTTTCATGTTTTAATTCTTTACCCCTTCATCATTTAGTCTTAATTCATTTACGTCTTCATTCATTCATTCATTCATGTTTTAATTCATGTATACCTTAATTCATTCATTCTTTCATGTTTTAATTTATACCTTCATTCGTTTATTTTTTCATGTTTTAATTCTTTACCCCTTCATCATTTAGTCTTAATTCATTTACGTCTTCATTCATTCATTCATTCATGTTTTAATTCATGTATACCTTAATTCATTCATTCTTTCATGTTTTAATTTATACCTTCAGTCGTTTATTTTTTCATGTTTTAATTCTTTACCCCTTCATCATTTAGTCTTAATTCATTTACGTCTTCATTCATTCATTCATTCATGTTTTAATTCATGTATACCTTAATTCATTCATTCTTTCATGTTTTAGTTTATACCTTCATTCGTTTATTTTTTCATGTTTTAATTCTTTACCCCTTCATCATTTGGTCTTAATTCATTTACGTCTTCATTCATTCATTAATTTATTCATTCATTCATTCATCCATTCATTCATCCATCAATTCATCCATCCATTCATTCTTTCATGTCTTCATTGTTAAGTTATTCGGCCCTTCATCCTCTGGTCGAAACTCGAACTCACGCCCTGTCTCCGCAGCGGATGAATAACTCACACCTGTGTAGTCTCTGTCTGTTTATTTTCGTGGTGGTGATCTTATTGTCTGCGGCTGGCACACGCTGGATTCCCGCTCTCGGTGAACGTCAAAGTGTCGAGATGTCTATTAAGAGCAGACGGCGGAGTTAACCCCCAGTCAATCAAGACCAGAATACGATCAATCCTCGCACTGATCCAGTTCATACCGGGATACACGTCAGCAAGGTCATGGCTCCGTGTTGCATTTGTCACTTGCGGAGTAAAAGTTTTTCCCTTTCTTACTATCGTGTTTGTTTTTACATGTGACATCAGTTGCCTAGCAACTGCAGTGAGATATATTACGTTATTCTGATGTTATTTCCTTAGCAACGGGTTATTAAAATGGAAAACAGTAATTTCAACAGTAATCTCACTAGACGTTTTGATTTATCTAGAGAAAATCAAAACTCGAGTGGGATTTAATTGACTATTACACGATTAGAAGTAACGAAGTACTCCAATACAATAAAATATTAATTGACTTATGAAAATACAACTGTCTTCAAACGTATTATTGTACCATCTCAACATTACAAATATTACGCTAGATGCATGCTACATGGCAGTAGTGTCTTTATACAGACACTGTAATGATTACTATTCAATAAATCTTAATATTAAACAATCTCTGATACGTGACTATCCATAATATCGTATAGCAGAAGTTCTTTTTATCCTCTCAGAGCAGAAGCTATAACATAACCTAACTAATATACACAAGTGTTAGAAAAGTTTTAATTAACGACGATTACATAAAAAATAAACATGAATAATTTTAAAAGGAATAATTATTGAATGTACAATTTTCAAATTTGAATGTGGTTGGTGGTTCAATTGATGTTATATTGGATGTGTGCGTAATAGAAGTGGAACTCGTTGATTTAGGCCTACATGGTGTATTCAACTTATTCAGGATTTCCGAATGGTGCTCTTCATTTATTTGTAAATCGGATTTCAGAAGATGCATAGGTATGATCAGTGATTTTTATTAATTCTTGTTCTTGAATGCCAATGCGAGTCATATTTGAAACTGCTGTGCATCGACTGGAGTGGTTTGTAATTTTATATATATTTTTGACGTCCAGACCAGCGCAATTTCAAATGTTGGCAAACAAAGAAACAAATGCTAGGGACGCGATAAAATTAAATAAATGCTAGGGACGCGATAAAATTAAACAAATGCTAGGGACGCGATAAAATTGTGCGATAAGCAGCCATGATTGGTTGAAATACGTCCTTTCGTACCGTTTTATTGGTCAAAAGTAGTATGACGTAGTAAGAGTGTAATAGTCAATATAATTAAATACTTATATGAGATACTGAATGGACCGAAAGTAATGTTTTTAATTTCATGGGGTTATTTATTGAGATATTTGAAACAAAAGTATGTAATACAATTTTGTTCGTTTTTCCTTCCTTTTATAGATAAAAATAGTTTCATATGAAACATTTCATATCGTATTTTCGTAAGCCATTCATTTAATTCCCAATATTCTCAGTCAATTTAGAAGAGCAGTGTATTATGATAATAAGTGATTGAAAGAATTTTAGTTTTGTCCTTGAAATGTGCAGAAATTTGATTCGAACAAATATAACATTGTAAAATTCCTTACATAACGAAAAGTTACGGTGCAGCGTGAATATAATATTACGCCTAACATAACACAGCACTGTCTATAACAGTAATATTTGCATTATTGTACAGTTTCACTTTTTTTCTTTCCAGGTAAGACCAACCTGCACTCTGCTGCCATTGCTCTACATTTCTTTCGACGTCTTTTGGTGTTTTCTTGTAAGTACGATGCATTGGTCCCTGGATACTTTCTCATGCTTAATAGTTATATTATTAATTTATTTTTGTTGTACCTTGTGTATCAGGGTTTATTAAATTATATTATAAACGTTCAAATAAAAATTTTTCAGATTTATTTTCAGTGAAGAATACCAGACATTCTGAAAATTATTTGCTTCCATAATAATGAAACATACTCCCTCTGAACGTTTTTTTTATGCCAAATACTTTTTCTTGAACCTATCCAACTTCAGTTTTTGAGTATCAACGCGAAAACGCAAGTAACAATGTCAGGACGATCAGTGGGTTTTTCATGTGGGAGTAAAGCAATAGCTATTTCTGGTCATTGTGGATTGTAGGTGAAAGTTAACAAAAATGTCAGGTTTACTATGCTTTCGAATAATGGACATAGCATCTTGGTATAGCTGCTGCATGTAGAGCTTGAAATGTGGAGTGTAAAATCATTTTATCCTGCTAAGAGATCTTGTTGTAATGATCGGGAGAATACAACATTTTGTAGGCCTCTTATTTTATCAGTAAGTAATACCTTTTAGTCTTTCCTCAGGAACTGTAATTTTTGCGCTCTCTCGAGCCAATACTGAAGACAATGACGCATATAAATATCTACACCACACCGCCATTAAGTACATGAAAAAGACCCAACCCCACTTGATTAATAACTACAAAAATATTTCATTTTTAATAACAATATTATTATCTTACGTAAGTTTTGTAGTTACATACACTATATAGCCGCCAATCAGTAAATTATAGAAATCAAGATCCAATTTAAGATATTCTCTACATCTACTTACAAGGTCCACACCTATGGAGTAAGGGTTAGCGCGTCTGGCCGCGAAATCAGCTGGTCCGGGTTCGAATCCCGGTCGGGGCAAGTTACCTGGTTGACGTTTTTTCCGGGGTTTTCCCTCAACCCAATACGAGCAAATGCTGGGTAACTTTCGGTGCTGGACCCCGGACTCATTTCACCGGCATTATCACCTTCATTTCATTCAGACGCTAAATAACCTGTGATGTTGATACAGCGTCGTAAAATAAGGCAATAAAATAAATAAATAAAAAATCTACTTACATAACCCCACTTTCACATCATGAACATAGCATTAATATGTATAATTACGGAAAAAGAGTCATATCATGGCATTAATTATAATAATATTTCATTTCTAATGGTAATAATGTCATCAAACCACCTCAAAATTTGTATATTTTAATATCCAATACACAGCTGTACTCAGAAAATTACACATCGCAGAATCAGACCTGTAAATTATTTTTTAGTAAGAGTTGAAACTTTTAATAACCAATTGAATTTGAGCTGTAAATATGTCAGCAATCCTGCACGTCATGGCCTTCGTATAATAGCCTATTGTTTATTGTACTGCGTGTTTTGTTTTATCTTGTAATGTATTTAGTTCTCAAAACTGACGAAAGATGGATTTTGAAAATAGGAAAATTATGTAGGAAAACTAACGCTTCACTGAAAACTACTATTTTTCTGAAAAACGTTGGGATTCAAGCTTCAAAATGAGGGGTCATTTATTAAAATCCGTTCAGCCGTTTCCCCGTAATTTCCATTACCAGTTCAAAGTACATATATATATATATATATATATATATATATATATATATATATATATATATATATAGATATTTTGTTGATTATCAAGGTCTAATAGTCGAAATATATTAAGGTTTATTTCATCTTGAGGAATTATATACAGGGACATCATTTTATTTTTACTAACATTTTTAATATAACCTGGCTATACCTTTTGATTAACGGTTAAGAACCGGAACCCCCTTCCCCGACTGGAGTTCGATGATACTGGCGTAAAAAACAAACAAATCACTTTACTAGGTGTAGGAGGGAAGAAAAGTAGTTCATCCATTTACGTAAACTAGGAAATATCGCAATTTTGAGTTTGATAATTTTCATTAGGTTTTTGTTTCATCAAAATACAGTACTGTATTAACAATAAGTGTTTTTACTCGAACTGAGCTGTCCATGCGGACGTATTCATTATGCAGTGTATATTATACTGTCTACAGCACATTAGCGTACAATATAGAGAATGAAGTTAAGTTGAAAAATAATCATAATATGGATATTTAAACACATTTTTGAAAATGGTGGCCGTTCATTTCGATACAGGCTTCAGTTCTAATGTACATATTATCGCAGTATAGACTATTGCATCTAATTCCAGTTATCGTATTAGTAACTCATGTTGGAATAATTCTGTACCTACTCTATAAAAGAGTACCTTACGTACTGTAAATTCAATCTTCACTTCTGCCCGACCCGCACAGATAAAATTACTCAGACATACTATCTACTGTCCGTCCAAGTAGTTTTGTCACAGGATCGTAGAAAGGGGAGAAATCACGTGACAGTTAATTACTTAACGAGGCCCTTTTATTCAAGTTATTTTAAACAGTTGTGTAATATTAAGTAGACGTCCAATTCCTAACAGAAATTAATGTTTTCAGAAAAGAGCCAAGACAGCCCAGCCACTAGCCTTTACAGAGGGGCGAACAGAAGGGGTGGGGGCAACCGGGATGCGACGTAGGCAAACGGACAGTAGGGGAGACTGTTGTACCTTTAGCATAGTGTACCTTTGAACATTTTTGTTTTTTTTTTAATTTTTGCTACTACCTAGAGGACTCAAACTGAATAGATTGTAGAGAAAGCCGCTAAGTAGGTCTGGTCGTAGTTTCAGTTTGATTTATTGCAAAGTTTGAGTTCCGTAGACAAAAGAAGTTTTTTTAGTACCAAAAGTAAACATTTCGTTCATTGATATACGTTTTCTAACACAAACCCAGATTGCATTTGTTAATATCTTTCAAGTACGGCGTGTTTCCTATCATCTGGTGAGTAATAACATATTTTAATTACCATCATTTATTTGACTCTCTAGTTTTCGGAGCCATATTTGTTTTAACGTGCACCCTCTTGTACCTTTGAACACAAAACATCTTGTACCATGGAACATGTTCCAAATTACACGATACTATCGGTTTTTGTTTTTCTTTTATTTTAAGGTCATGTCACGAAGTAAGTCTGGAATTAAGAGGCCCCCAATTGATCCGGATGCCTTGAAGAAAGGTGTTGAAGCAGTTATTGCTTCTCCAGGAAATAAAATCTAAATCAGAGAAGCCTGCTCTGGTTTATGATTGAAAATACATCTATACTAATAATAAATCTGTAGCCGAAATTTTTCTGGTAATTTTCGATTTTCCAAAAATCATTGGTCCCAACATATATAATTAACCACCCTGAAACCGAAAATCGCATTTTTGAAATTTTTGTTTGTATGTCTGTCTGTATGTTTGTTACCTTTTCACACGATAATGGCAGAACCGATTTATATGAAAATTGGAATATAAATTAAGTTCGTTGTAACGTAGATTTTAGGCTATATGGCATTCAAAATACTTTATTTAAAAGGGGGGTTATAAGGGGGCCTGGATTAAATAAATCGCAATATCTCGCTTATTATTGATTTTCATGAAAAATGTTACATAACAAAAGTTTCTTTAAAAATGATTTCCGATAAGTTTTATTCTTAACACAATTTTGATAGGACTGATATTTAATGAAATAAATGAGTTTTAAAATTAAAATAACGCCATCTAAGACGGTGCAATGAATTAAGAACAAATGACTTCGTCTATAGGGGGCCTTGGACAACAACAATCGAAACAGGGGCCTTGGACATCAACAATCGAAAGCTATTAAACATAGCCTACAGAGAATGTTTCTGTGTTTGTATGAAGTAATATCAGAAGCTAAATTAACCGATTTGTATAATTAATTATTAATTCACCATTGGAAAGTGTAGTTTCTTTAGATGGACATAATGCCATAATGTTATTACAGTAACTTCTGAGTAAATCGAGGACAGGTGAGATTAAAATAGCTTCTTATGGACAGAAAATTTGATAGGCTATTTTGTACATTAGTTTTCTGTATTTCTTAAAATAATATTTATGTACACTCATTTTAATCTCAGAGAATTAATGAACAACGAGAGTGTATTGATTTAGTATGCAGTAATAGTACGTTAGCTTAGCAATCCATTATTTTATAATTCAAATTTTAACTATGCTCAATTGAATCGTGTTAAAATATATAAAATATATATGCAATAAATGCAATGCAAAAAAAAAATTGGGTAATGAGCGAAGCAGATTATCTTGCGCTGTTGTAGAAGTTGTTCCCTGGATCAAACGTCCTATTTTAATTATGTAATTACTTTATAGTTATTTCCAACAGGTGCAGAGGAGCGGACGGGTATGACTAGTTTTAAATATGATTGTCAGTTTTTACAGCTATATTCCCCCCTGTATTTCATGTGTTCCAACTTACAAGAGTGTATGTTCCAAGGTACGTGATCCTGTTGTACCTTTGAACACATTACATATTCCTTCATTTTATTTTTTCCATCCTTAATAGATCTGTAAAACAGGAAAATACATAGAGGAAGTTGTAAAGGAATCTTCAATAATTATTTCAAGCATTTTTTCATTTAAAAAATTTCATTTCCCAAAATTAAAAAAAATAAAATGTGAAAATTGTTTAAAGGTACAACAGTCTCCCCTACCTGTGCGTAAATATGATTCGATATTGAAAGCTGTTTCGTCACCGGAAAACGCGATCATTTTTCTGTAACGTACTATAGTCACTACCTCAGTACTGCGGCCTTGGTTCTGTGTGGAGGACAGTTGGAACTTCATTAGTAGAGGGGGTGGGAGTGAAGTACATTCAAAAACTCAGATACAATAAAAATTGAAGTAAAAATAAAATGATGTCCCTGTATTAGAGACCGCAGTAAGAAAGTTTTCACACTTCACAGGCGTTCAGTTGCGGAGATCTGTGCAGTTCGCTATTGCAGTCAGATAGTGTTGGAGTATAATACGAAACCCTTGCTGCTCTGCTGTAAGATCACAAAAATAGGAGTGCTAAGGTCTCGCCTTCTTGAATAATTAACCAGTGTTAGTGCTGCAGCAGATTGACAAGTAAATTCCAGTAGCTGCTGCTGCGGTGCGGCCCGCTCGGAGTCTGCGGTTCGCGCTGACTGACAACTGAAAGGGCGGCTGCTGCGGAGCGAGTTCTTGCGGTGAGTCCTTGAGGAGGGCCGACGTGGGCACGAAACTTTGATCTTGGGATTTTACAGAAACAAAGCCTTGCAGCTCCGCTCAAGAAGAAGGAGTGATTCTTAGAACAACAGTTGCACATAGTCTGTTACATACATACATACATACATACATACATACATACATACCGCTACATACATACATACCGGTACATACTGTACATACATACCGGTACATAAGTAATATACATACATACCGGCACATAAGTTGCATACATACATACCGCTACATACATACATACCGGTACATACATACATACCGGTACATACATACATACCGGTACATACTGTACATACATACCGGTACATAAGTTACATACATACATACCGGTACATAAGTTACATAATTACATACCGGTACATACATACATACATACATCCCGGTACATACTGTACATACATACCGGTACATAAGTTACATACATACATACCGGTACATAAGTAATATACATACATACCGGCACATAAGTTGCATACATACATACCGCTACATACATACATACCGGTACATACATACATACCGGTACATACATACATACCGGTACATACTGTACATACATACCGGTACATAAGTTACATACATACATACCGGTACATAAGTTACATAATTACATACCGGTACATACATACATACATACATCCCGGTACATACTGTACATACATACCGGTACATAAGTTACATACATACATACCGGTACATAAGTTACATACATACATACCGGTACATACTGTACATACATACCGGTACATAAGTTACATACATACATACCGCTACATACATACATACCGGTACATAAGTTACATAATTACATACCGGTACATACATACATACATACATACATACATCCCGGTACATACTGTACATACATACCGGTACATAAGTTACATACATACCGGTACATACTGTACATACATACCGGTACATAAGTTACATACATACATACCGGTACATAAGTTGCATACATACATACCTCTACATACATACATACCGGTACATAAGTTACATACATACATACCGGTACATACATACATACCGGTACATACTGTACATACATACCGGTACATAAGTTACATACATACATACCGCTACATACATACATACCGGTACATAAGTTACATAATTACATACCGGTACATACATACATACATACATACATACATACATACATCCCGGTACATACTGTACATACATACCGGTACATAAGTTACATACATACCGGTACATACTGTACATACATACCGGTACATAAGTTACATACATACATACCGGTACATAAGTTGCATACATACATACCTCTACATACATACATACCGGTACATAAGTTACATACATACATACCGGTACATACATACCGGTACATACTGTACATACATACCGGTACATAAGTTACATACATACATACCGCTACATACATACATACCGGTACATAAGTTACATAATTACATACCGGTACATACATACATAAATACATACCGGTACATACATACATGCATACCGGTACATACATACATACATACATACGTACATACATACATACATACATACATACATACATACATACATACATACATACATACATACATACATACATACATACATACATACATAATGGCTTTTAGAGAACCCGGAGGTTCGTTGCCGCCCTCACATAAGCCCGCCATCGGTCCCTATCCTGAGCAAGATTAATCCAGTTTCTACCATCATATCCCACCTCCCTCAAATCAATTATAATATTATCCTCCCATCTACGTCTCAGCCTCCCCAAAGGTCTTTTTCCTCTCAGGTCTTCCGACTAACATTCTATTTACCTTTCTGCATGAACCCATACGTGCTACATGCCCTGCCCATCTCAAACGTCTGGATTTAATGTTCCTAATTATGTCAGGTGAAGGATAAAATGCGTCCAGTTCTGCGTTGTGTAACTTTCTCTACTCTCCTGTAACTTTACCCCTGTTAGCTCCAAATATTTTCCTGACCACCTTATTCTCAAACGCCCTTAACCTATGTTCCTCTCTCAAAGTGAGAGTCCAAGTTTCACAACCATAAAGAACAACCAGTAATATAGCTGTTTTATAAATTCTGACTTTCAGCTATTTTGAGAGCTGATTGGATGATAAAAGCTTCTCAACCTAATAATAGCAGGCATTTCCCATATTTATTCTGCTTTTAATTTCCTCCGAGTGTCATTTACATTTGTTACTGTTGCTGTACTATGTTCTAGTCATGAGAAGTAATCATATACTTTGTCTTTTCGGGATTTATTTGGAAACGTATCTCTTTACTTGCTTCAAGTGCTTTCCCTAATAATTTATGGATTTTATAATACGTCTAGACGACATCAACAGTGATGACTATGATGATAATGATGATGATGATAATAATGAAGAAGGGAAGAGGAGGAAGAAAAGAAGAAGAAGAAAATTGATAATGACTGTATGTGAAAGTGAACTTTTTGGAAACCCAACAGCTACAGACCTGTGCTTCTAGTTAAAGACTTCATGCATCTGTCACCATCAGTAGCTGACGGCCAGATACGAATATTATTATAATTGGAGTTGTGATCATACTGTATAGCATACAGAAGAAGAAAAATGTAATTTATTTATGTTTGTTATTTTGTGAAACCATATACTTCTACCATATCCAATAGAATGTACTGAAATTAAATACCGAATGATGTTTTTTGTAACTGTACGTACAACTGCTGCAGCGAGAGAGCGCTAGTGGACCCAGGTGCCTAGATAAGTTGCGCGGACAATACGTACGGCTTTTAGAGAACGCGGAGGTTCATTGCCGCCCTCACATAAGCCCGCCATCGGTCCCTATCCTGAGCAACATTAATCCAGACTCTACCGCCATATCCCACCTCCCCCAAATCCATTTTAATATTATCCTCCTATCTTCGTCTCGGCCTCCCCAAAGGTCTTTTCCCCTCAGATCTTCCGACTAACACTCTATACATGTTTTTGCTACATGTCCCGCCCATCTCAAACGTCTGGATTTAATGTTCCTAATAATGTCAGGTGAAGAATACAATGCGTGCAGTTTTGTGTTGTATAACTTTCTCCATTCTCCTGTAACTTCATTCCTCTTAGCCCCAAATATTTTTCAAAACACCTTATTCACGGATACCCTTGTCCTGTTTTGTCTCAAAAAGTGGGAGTCCAAATATCACAACCATACAGGTCAACCGACAATATAACTGTTTCATAATTTCTAAATTTCATTTTTTTAAAGCAGACTGGATGACAAAAACTTCTCAACTGAATAATAACAGGCATTTCCCACATTTTTTTTCCGTTTAATTCCCTCCCGAGTGTCATTTATATTTGTTACTGTTGCTCCAGGTTACTTGCATTTTTCCAGTTTTTCTAAGGATGAATCTGCAAGTTTTATATTTCGATTTCGTACTTTATTCTGGTTACGAGACACAATCATATACTTTTTTTTCGGGATTTACTTCTAAATCTATCTCATTACTTGCTACAATTAAAATTTCCGTGTTTTCCCTAATAAGCAGCTGATGTAACCCGTTCTATTTCAAACCTTCTTTGTTTCCTGAATTTTCGGTCATTTGGTTTAACTATATGTTTATGTTCTCAGAATAGGACAGGTAACTAATTTTTTGTCCTCGAGTGAAAATTCTTGCACACATTTGTCTACTTTTTTTTTAGAAAAATTAATTTTATAAAATAGTTTTTTCACTCACTAGAAAATTTACAGACAAGAAGTATCACTTGTTAGCCATCGATAAGGAATTTTCTCTGTTTCCCGTGTTAGGATTTTTTTTACACGGCTGCGTCAGCATTGTTGCTTGTCCGAATCATGTATTTAATTTCAAATTCCAATTTTTTCTGGACTATGATTTTGGACGTCAAACGTAGTTGCCCTTTAAAACCCATGCCTTTGCTTTTCTCTACAATTCATACAATAACGTGGGGAAAAAGAAGGCATGGAGAGATACAGACAGAAAAATGTTAGAGCTCGAATCGCTGTTGGTGAAGGCAGGGAGATCCCGTGGGGTACATCCATTTGTTTCATCTTAATTTACTCATTTTATTCCACATAAAAATACGAAGAAATGTAACGTTCCCTGTGGAAATTATCCGCTGAGCCGTGGCATGCACAAAGAATCCGAGCTTTGCGTACCCGCCGCCAGATTGCTGGTCAGCTGCACGCTTCAATTGTTTCATTTCATGCAAAGAGAGCGCTGTACATGCTGTGTATTGGATTCTGCTTAATCCTTAAACATTTCCTCCTACACATCTCGCTTGTCTTGTACAGAAGGACTAGTTTTTTAACGTTAAATACGTCTATGTCTAATGGTTACTATAGAAACCCACGGAAAGTATAAGACTTATCTGTAACAAGTCATATGTCTCGTGGTTTTCGATACGGTCCGCCACACTCCGTTTTATAGGCATAACTCGTGGTTTTGAAGTTCCATTCTGCCTGTGCAGCGAATAGGGTTATAAAGAATGGACACTGAGAGAATTTTCCTGTGTTTTGTTTCTCTGTGCGCCAGCGTTTAGTTCTGCTTTCAAGCGCTAGAGGTTAGTATAATCGAGCATACGCTAAGATAATAATTGAGAATAGAGTTGAGACACAGGATTCAAACATCGCCTACCTTATTGCATAATCCAGTAACGCTTTGCTTCAAATAAATTCAAGTTAACAGCTTTTCTTTGTTTCTCAGTGGCAAACTAGTAGTAATAATAATTTTTGTGCGAGATCGTGCGTATTTGCTTGGTTTCCGCACAAAACAACCCGCGGTAAGTCTAAAATTCCACATTCAGTATTCCCAACCTAACACACATAACAATTTCCCTCTTCTTACCGCTTAAGTGACATATTCATTTTACTGCTTTAGGCTTTTAAAATATTATTTTTAGAGACGTTCAATATAGTAATAATTATAAATTGGAAACTTACCACTGCAATTTCACCTAAATTGCACTGTTAATTATTGTTTTTAAATATTTGCAAAAATTAAGTAAACTCTACAACTCCACTAAAGTTACTGCATTTCGTGATGCATGTAACATTAAGGAAGCCGTTTGTTTTAAGTTCGCATTTATAGATTGGGGGGGGGGGAAGACAGGCGTATATCACGGCCTGCTGGAGTATAGTAAACACAGAAAACATTTTAAAGCAACAATGTTGAAGATAGATATTTTTGTTTTCCAAAATTGCCGTCATTGAACAGAAACCAAGATGGAGATTTCATTGCAACTAATTAGAAATTCCTCTTTTAGGTATGTAATAAACGATCTTCGCACAAAACAATGTACGATACACGAGCGGTATGTTTTCTTTCAATTCTCGGAAATTAAAAAAGCTCAACTACGTTTCGCTTTTTCAAACTTTTCCTCGAACATGAAAACTTCAACATACCGCTCTTGTAACGCATATTACTATTTTGTATTTCAGATATAATAAATTAGATTATAAAATAATATAATACATTATAAAATTAAGTATCAAATTCGTTTAATATTTGTATATAATATAATATAGGTACATGGTTTTACTTCTCATAAGAGTTTTGTTGTTGGGGTCAACGTCTCAACTCTCATTATAAAGGAACTCTAGAGTCTAGACATTACAGTTAATGAAGGATTTATTATTTTATGGATCCAATTTATTTTGAGTACATAATGTACCTAGATGTATTAATTATATGTGTTATATTTCCGCTGTGTCGACTGCTAGCTGGTGTGATGTCAGCGCCAACTCTAGGGAGAAAGCAGAATCTCACGCTCTAGCTGGCTTGAAGGTCATTGAAATCAGTCCGGCTACATCAAAGGTACGGACGCGAAGTGTCCATTCTTTATAATCCCTATTCGCTGGGTGAGCCCTAAAGAAATGGGCCACATCTCCCTCTCATCCCAAGTTTCGATATTTTTCCAAAATTAAAGCCTTCTAAAAAAATAGAAGCTTTTGATTTTCGCAATTCGTCTTCGGTACTCCACTCGCACAGCGCAAGGGCTTGCAACCCTTCTCTTGCGAGGACTGCGGCAGTCCCTCTCGATGTGCAGGCTTTTACATCTACGGCGTTTCTTGTCTTCATGCTGTACTTCATGCTTCTCTCCCCGTCATGAGATAGCTATTATGTTACGTCCATTTTTGGCTTTCCCCTTCAAATCCTCAAATGTCCTTTCAGTGGAATGGCGTAACTCGAAGTGAGACAAGTGACCGACAGGTTTGGAGTTCACATATTCATTTTTCTCAGCCCCAAAATCCTTTGCAAGGACACGTTCTCGCGTATCTTTTAAATGTTTATTGTCTTTTCCGTCCTTCCATTCATTCATTCATTCATTCATGTTTTTATTATTCATTCCTAGATGTTTTCAGGCATTCATTCATGTCTTAATTCTTCGATATTTTTATTTATATATTCATCATTCATTCTTACAGGTGTGCTTAAATGCGACAGGCTCATGTCAGTAGATTTACTGGCATGTAAAAAAACTCCTGCGGGACAAAATTCCGGCACATCCGGCGACGCTGATATAACCTCTGCAGTTGCGAGCGTCGTTAAATAAAATATAACATTTAACATTTTTCTTACAGGTGTTCATTACTTTATTTATTCATGCATTTATCATTCATTCATTAATACATTCATTTCATGATTTATTCATGTTCTTGTTAGTTAAATAATCAAGTAATTCATTCATGTTTTCATTCATTCATTAATTCACTCATGTTTTATTATTCATTAAGGCATGTTTTCATTTATTCATGTCTTTATTTATTTTTATATTTTTATTTATATACTAGCCGTACCCGTACGCTCCGCTGCATCCGTTAGAAATAAATATAAAGTAATTACATAATTAAAATAGGAAATTTGATCCAGGGAACATTCGTGTTTGATAGAAGGATAAATCGTTTAATATGTTAATTAATTTAAATTCTATTTAAATAATTAAAATGCGATCATTTTGGTCCAGAGAGCAATCATTTTGTGCAATGACAATTCCTTTAATATGTTTCTTAATTGTTATTACATGCAACCATAGTTTAATGAAGATTGACATATCATTCAGTTTTAATGTGTATACTTTATACAGTATTACTTGTTATAGGTTTCCATTGAATTATGGTAACAACTTAATTTTAACCCTTGTTTTCTACGTCTTCAGTAAATGGCGCTTGGCCCACTATGGTTCTGAACCCTTCAAATAACTTAAATAGTGATACAGTATATATAGTGATATGTAATTATATTTCTTTCTTTAGAAAATGTAAGAATTCACGATCTCCTATGTACCATTGCCATGGAATTAATAAATGTGTTTTTTTCTTTCTACTCAAAAATTTTATATTTTGCACATAGGAGTTACTGTAGGAATAACAACCTATAATCTGAGGCGGCTGTGAAAATGTATTGTATTGTTATTTTAAGTTTATATATCTTTAAATATCAGTCCTATCAAAATTTTGCATAGAATAAAAATGTACAGAATAGCCTATCAAATTTTCTGTGCATAAGAAGCTATTCTAATCTTACCTGTCCTCGATTCACTCAGAAGTTACTGTAATAACATTATAACATTATGTCCATCCAGAGAAACTACACCTTCCAATGGTGAAATAATAATTAATTATACAAATCGGTTAATTTATCTTCCGATATTACTTCATACAAACACAGAAACATTATCTGTAGGCTATCTTTCATAGCTTTCGATTGTTGCTGTCCAGGGCCCCTTATAGACGAAGTCATTTGTTTTTTAATTCATTACACGGCCTTAGATGGCAGTTATTTTAATTTTAAAACTCATTTATCTCATTAAATATCAGTCCTATCAAAATGTTTCAAAGAATAAAACTTATCGGAAATCATTTTTAAAGAAACGTTTGTTATGTAACATTTTTCACAAAAATTAATAATAAGCGAGATATTTCGATTTATTTAATTCAGGCCCCCTTATAACCCCCCTTTTAAATAAAGTATTTTGAATGCCATATAGCCTAAAATCTAAGTTACAACGAACTTAATTTATATTCCAATTTTCATATAAATCGGTTCAGCTATTATCGCGTGAAAAGGTAACAAACATCCAGACAGACAGACATACAAACAAAAATTTCAAAAAAGCTATTTTTGGTTTCAGGATGGTTAATTATGTATGTTAGGACCAATTATTTTTGGAAAATCGAAAATTATCAGAAAAATTTTGGCTACAGATTTATTATTAGTATAGATTCGTCTTTCGATCTTGTAAGGCTTAATTACTGGTAGTTTATTTATTCATGTATTTGTCATTCATTCATTCATTCGCTGTATAGGGGAGGAATGAGTTTCACATTACCTTACAAATTATGTTCTTTAATTAAGGATGTTCATACTCGCTGAAACTCACGGCGCACGATTTCAGAATTGAACATTGGTAGAGTAAATTATTATCTTACATTAAGCAATCAGTAATTTTGCAATGCAATTTAAAACCTCAATTACTCGCAATGGTCTGCTGGTTCCGTGCCAACATTTTCCTTCCTTCGTGTGACTGTTGACGTAACAATGGTAGGAACGTCGGCCGGTTCATTTATTAGTATATATGCAGTGGTGACATCTGTTGACAATGACTATTACTGCCTGTTTACATGACACACATGCATTGCGATCAGATTTAATTCCCATTGCACCTAATCTCCTGAAAGATGTTTTCAGCACGTTTCCGCAGCAACGCTCGTCATATGTTACTTCACACTCACGCTGTCGCCATAGTTACACATCCCAACTATAGCTGCTTATTAATTTTCGGTAAATTTAACTATTTTTTGGCAGCTTGGTGTACTCGTATATTAGTTGAAATATTTATGTGTGTTTTCAGTGTTTTTGTGTTTGCTGAGGTGGTTGAGGGGTTGTGTAGGAAATGGAGAGGCGTGGGATCGATACCGGAAAGAAGATGAATTTTCTTTTTGCGAATGAAATCAAGGCTAACTGTACAGAGAAGTTTGTAAAGTAATCATTTCATTCATGGTTTGAAACTTTCAAGGATATTTGAAAGTTAAAACCGGGTTTATATAAAACAAAGAGGTAGTAGTTTTACGCTATTATCGCAGATCTTTTTGGCCCCTGAAATTCACTTCCATTCATTGTCTACTAGACAGGGCAAGAGCCAAGTTGTCAGTTTTTGTACAAATATACTTGAAATTGAAAATACTGAAAACTACATTATTTTTAACATAAAAAAATTAATCGACCATCGGCAGCTTTGAACAATAATGGTAGTATTTTACAAGAACTGACATTAATTTTCAAAAGCATGTGATACTGAACTTGTAAAATGTACGTACATGTGGCAACACAGACCACGTGGGTGGGTGCAGATTATTTCTCATTCCGATTTCCGTAAAACGGTTCCCGTTACGTGTTAGTAGCTATAGTTTCTTCCAACACGTGTGATACTGTAGTGTGCGCGAAAAATGCTGCAAGGTTGTGAATTTCCTTGTAATTGTTAATTTGTACAATTACTCAACAATGAATGGAAGTGAAGATATCTTATATATTTTGGATAATTTAGGAAACTCAGCTTACAAGAACAGATTATTTCTATACAAAAGGGAAGGCCAACCCCAACACTACCTGGTCTTACATGTATGCATATAGGCTAATTTGTAGCATGTTTCATTCAAGAAGGTGTCATTTTGTGCTGTTAATTTCTTTCTTCCTCTTAAGAAATATGCAGGAGCCGCCACTGCAGTTGTGTGCATATTGAATATAGAGCGAAGATTTGAGAAGTTACCTTCTCGAAAACAGACACATTTATAGCATTAATTATTTTTTACTTTAGCTGTAACTGTTTTATTTTTGTGTTCAATTTTGTTTATGTTACTTAATACAACATAAATATGTTAATAAAACATTTTTTGCATTATTTTCTAAATCATATCGCGATTCCCCTCAGCTCTTTACACGGACTCCCAGGGGGTCGCGACCCACACTTTGGGAAACGCTGCTCTAGAACAGTACGAAATTTATAAACACACAAGAACACACCCACAACACATCCTAAATACTCAGTTGAATTTCAGAACACACCCTTTTCGATACAATCTTGAACACACCCCACCATAACAGAAAACCACAATAGAGCTCGAAAACTGGCTAGAATTCAGCATATGATGGAAAAAACATGGAAAATAGTCAGTCAGGTAGAATAACATCATTATTTAAAATGTTATCACGGTAAAGACGTTATTTATTAATTTAAATAACTTAACAGTTAATAGGTGAACGTGTTTTAATTCACTGATATTTTTATTTATTTATCTATCTATCTATCTATCTGTCTGTCTGTCTGTCTGTCTGTCTGTCTGTCTGTCTGTCTGTCTATCTATCTACCTACCTACCTACCTACCTGTCTGTCTGTCTGTCTGTCTATCTATCTATCTATCTATCTATCTATCTATCTATCTATCTATCTATCTATCTATCTATCTATCTATCTATCTATCTATCTATCTATCTATCTATCTATCTATCTATCTATCTATCTATCTATCTATCTATCTATCTATCTATCTATCTATCTATCTATCTATCTATCTATCTATCTATCTATCTATCTATCTATCTATCTGTCTATCTATCTATCTATATACTTATTTATGTATTCCCATAACAGGGCAAAGCCCCAATTACAATAGACAGTACAGATATTCGTTAAAAAAACATAGAATTGCACAAAACAAGAAAAAAAGAGATGAAACAGATACGAGTGTAAATACAAATTAAAATGGAAAATGAGAAAAGCAAAAAAAAAAAAAAAAAAAAAAAAGAACAGACAAATAGATACTACCTAAATAAAAGAGACAGATATAGATATAAATGAAAAATATAAAATGAAATAAATGAAAAATAGTTGAATGTAGATTCATAGCCAAAAATGTAAAATGTAGCTATAATTGGCAAATTACAGAGTAACAAACATCAATATTATACAAAATCAACTACCTTCAGTGTATTAATAAAAAAATGTTTGTATTCCATGTAAGAAATGCAGAAACCTAGATCCCATGCTTTACATAGTTCATTGAAATTTGAACACACTTTTAACACTGTTGCCATGGATACAAGAATTTAGATATCACGTACCTGTGACATTATTTATTTATTATCATAATCATTGTCTCTACTTTCTTTTACTTCGGTCAAACCGTATTCTCTACACCATCATTAGTATGATAATTGCAATAACTTATGTTAATACATATTTCATGATAATACGCTCCGTCATTAACGTACATGCATACATTTAGGAGCCGCCTACCTTGTACAGTACATCAGTTGTTTCCCGAAAATGGATCTGGCTAGAGGACAACAGGTGTGTTTGTGTGTGAATATTAAATATACACAATGTTACCATATTAATAGCTAACAGCATTATCTCTGATGTATGTTTCATAGCGAGCATGGATTGTGCATTGGAAATATAGCCCAACTAAATAATGCGTATGTATGTACTGGATTAGAATTTAGCGACCTCCCTGCCTGCTTGCGTTTTCATATCGAATGTGAATTGAAAATTGATTGTGTCTATAGTTGCAGGTCTATTATGTAAGCTTTGACATTCAATCGTGTTGTTCAATTGCACACAATGGAATCCATACATCATCATAACATGCTCACCAAGAATTCGAATAAAAACTGTATATTTAGATGCAGACTTATTGTGTTCCAGAAATTTGAAATTCATCCTTTTGTATCCCGCAGTTTCTTCTAGCGAAATGAAATTGTTGCCATGGAGACAATAATTTAGATATCACGTGTACCTGTGACATCTGAATGGAATTTATCGAGTCTACTGTCGCCTTTACGAAGTGCCTTTATCATGAAGATAGTATTAAATCGTAGTTGGTTTTCCGTTTACATGGCAACAAACAGTTGAAACTAGTAAATTAAATAGAAAGACAACGATATTAACATGAATCATGCATGAAAATGAATTTTAACATACTTTAATTTAAAATAAAAGAGAGTAAAACATTGAATATTTCTGTAGAATAAGTATTATTATTATTATTATTATTATTATTATTATTATTATTATTATTATTATTGTTGTTGTTGTTGATCCCTATCACCACGACATAGGGCGCCCTCAGGTTGCGGATAGAGGAGACGGCCTCCAGAATATATTAAATAAGCAGTCGTGAACAGCGGATAAGGGATGGTCCTCCAGCTTGGGGGTTGAGCTAAGGACTAACAATCCATCACCGTAAAAAGCAGCTTGTTACGAAACCCCAACATAAACCTCGGAAAGGGACCGATTCTATAGTACGACTTAAACTTTTCTCTAGAATATGCCATTAGGAAAGTGAAGGATAACAGAGAGGGCTTGGAATTGAACGGGTTACATCAGCTGCTTGTCTATGCGGATGACGTGAATATGTTAGGAGAAAATTCACAAACTATTAGAGAAAACGGGAATTTTACATGAAGTAAGTAAAGAGATAGGTTTGGAAGTAAATTCCGAAAAGACAAAGTATATGATTATGTCTCGTGACCAGAATATTGTACGAAATGGAAATATAAAAATTGAAAATGTATCGTTTGAAAAGGCGGAAAAATTCAAGTAACTTAGAGCAACAGTAACAAATATAAATGACACTCAGGAGGAAATTAAATGCAGAATAAATATGGGAAATGCCTGTTATTATTCGGTTGAGAAACTTTTACCATCCAGTCTGTTCTCAAACAAACTGAAAGTTAGAATTTATAAAACAGCTATATTACCGGTTGTTCTGTATGGTTGTGAAACTTGGACTCTCACTTCGAGAGAGGAATAGAGGTGTTTGAGAATAAGATGCTTAGAAAAAACATTTGGAGCTAAGGGGGACGAATTTACAGGAGAATGGAGAAAGTTACACAACGCAGAACTGCACGCATTGTATTCTTCACCTGACATTATTTTAGGAACATTATATCCAGACGTTTGAGATAGGCAGGGCATGTAGCACAATATAGCTTATGGGTGAACACAGAAATACATATATTAGTGTTAGTTGGGGGGCCTGAGGGGAAGAGACCTTTGGGGAGCCCGACACGTAGATGGGAGAATAATATTAAATGGATTTGAGGAGATGGGATATGATGATAGGGACTGGATTAATCTTGCTCAGGATAGGGACCGATGGCGGGTTTATGTGAGAGCGGCAATGAACCTTCGGGTTCTCTAAAAGCCATTTTGAAGTATTATTATTATTATTATTATTATTATTATTATTATTTTTATTATTATTAGTACTATGATTATTATTATTAGTAGTAGTAGTAGTAGTAGTAGTAGTAGCATTATTATTATTATAAGCGGCCAGGTAGCTCAGTTGGTAGAGCAGCTGGCTACGGACTGGAAGGTCCGGGGTTCGATCCCAGGTGGCGACAGGTTTTTTTTTTCTCGTTGCCAAACTTTCAGAACGGCCCCGAGGTTCACTCAGCCTCCTATAGAATTGAGTACCGGGTCTTTCCCGGGGGTAAAAGGCGGCCAGAGCGTGGTGCCGACCACACCACCTCATTCTAGTGGCGAGGTCATGGAAAGCATGGGGCTCTACCTCCATGCCCCCCAAGTGCCTTCATGGCATGTTACGGGGATACCTTTACCTTTTATTATTATTTTTATTATTTTATTATTATTATTTTTATTATTATTATTATAATCATTATTATTATTATTATTATTATTATTATTATTATTATTATTATTATTATTATAGAAAACATAAGAAGGAATCCTATGTTGCAACTTAAATTTAAGTATGAAGTGGCATTGGATTGTAGTGGTCACCACAAAGTGGTCCTCAGGTCACACTGATAGTTCCCAAGTAGCCATACAGATTGGGTGACCAAATGTGTCTGTTTTACTGGAACAGTAACAGTTTTGCATGCTTTGTTCCAATGTCCCAAAGAACCTTGTCGGTACAAAAGTGTGCCTTTTTTTCTTTTTAATCGGGAACTCGTTCATAATAAGAGTAGTTGAATTTGCATCGAACTTTCTCGGAAACGTCAACGCTGCTTCATTAGTAGACCCAGATTCAGTTAAAATAATAAATCACATTTGAACCTACATATATGTTGAGTTTCTAGTTTCCGACAATTCCATAGTGTTCGGATAAAGGGAGTTAATTTTTGTACAAGTTGAGTTTTGTTCCCTGGGTGAATACACAAGTTAAGCTGTACAAAGAAACAAAATAATACTAGCATTTGATGTGTTTTATTTGTGTAGAAAATTATTTGCAACATAAGTGCGAAGTTTAATTTTCATTTATTTTAAATATAATTTGTATAACATATCTCCCGCTACCATCGAATTGTACTGATGAGCATATAATGTAGTTTGTGAACATGTTTAAGTAAGGGAACTATATAAAACTTTGTACATTAACCCGTGCGCGTGTATGCCCACAGGGTCGTTAACGATCTACTTCATATTTTTATCGGTTCCTTTAATATTTGTTTAAATTTTCGGTTGGATACCAACATTATGTGTTCGATAATATATTGGCAACACTTCAGTTTGTGAAATTGTTTCGTTGTAACTCTCTGCAATGCATTTTAACTGAAAATGTGTAACGCTTAGTTTGGCTATAATGCACGTCAACAAAGAAATGTATGTAGACACTTCATTGTTAAGTATTGTAGTTCTGTTATTGTTTTATTACATAGGGCGAGTAGTAACTAATATGATTACATGAGGTGGAGTCATGAATTGTATTCAGTAGAGGCGTAATAGTGTAACAAATTTGGGTGGGTCGTTTTCGACCTTTTGTAAATTTTGCTAAATTTTCTAATAATATTATTATTGATAATTATTGTGAGCAGATTTTATTACATTCATATTCCCTATGAAAATTTACGAAACCTTTACGATTTATAAATACGTGAAATAATTTTTTAGGAAAACTACTATCCCGGTAAAAGAGCTAACAAGCAAACATTCTGATGAGGGCAAATGAAAAAGTTAATTTGTTTTTCTTCCACCATGTTAATAATGTCAAAAGAAGTGCTTATACAAATTTTGGCCACTCTACCACAATTACGAGACTGTCCAGAAAGTAATTTTCCCTGAGGCCGTTTACAGAAAAAAGCACAATTGCATGGACAGACATATTGAAACAGATACAGCAATTGAAGAGCGTTTTTGCAAAAGTCGATAGATGTAGAAATCAAAATTTTACGGAAATTACACTAAGTGACAGGATCTATCGAGTTTTGAAAAAAAAACCTACAAGGTTTGGTAGTCTCTACATACGGTATGAATCAAGTTTTGGTAAATCTGATTTCATAGATCGATTCCGGAGGTAGAAAATATACGATATCCATATGTAACTCACTTTCGAAAAATTCTGCATCTATCAACTTTTGCAAAAACGCTCATCAATTGCTGCGCTATTTGTCAACATATCCCCAACTGGAATTGAGACATCTGTCACACCATGGGGTCAATTTTTGTATCTTTGTGTCGTAGAAATCAGCCGCTTGGGATCGGAACCAGCGTTTGACAGCCGTTTAAAAGTCTCCGTCGATCCCATGATATGACAAATATCTCAAGTTCGGTGAGAATATGTTGAAAAATAGCTCTGCAATTGCTTTGTCTGTTCCAATAAATTTTTCCAATGAAATCGTGTTTTTTTTTCTGTTAACTTCCCCTGGCGAACTTATTTTTTTACGGCCCTAGTAATTGCGGTTGAGTGGCCAAAATTTGTATAAGCACTTCTTTTGAGATTATTAACATGGTGAAAGAAATTGATTAACTTTTTATCTGCATCCATCAGAATGTTTTCTTATAAGACGTTTGTTTTCCCTTAGTTTAGAG
Organism: Periplaneta americana; assembly: GCF_040183065.1. NCBI lineage: Eukaryota > Metazoa > Arthropoda > Insecta > Blattodea > Blattidae > Periplaneta > Periplaneta americana. Next base: position 209,986,778 of record NC_091118.1, on the reverse strand, counting down.
ATAATCACGACAAATCTCACAAAAAGAGTCTTACCACTTTCGAAATACTGGAAGAACTTGAGATAGTATTTTCTCAAGAAAATATTTCAAATTAGCCGTACCCGTGCTCTCCGCTGCACCCGTTAGAAATAAATATAAAGTCATTACATAATTAAAATAGGAAATTTGATCCAGGGAACATTCGTGTTTGATAGAAGGATAAATCGTTTAATGTGTTACTTAATTTAAATTACATCGAAATAATTAAAATGCGATCATTTTGGTCCAGAGACATTCATTTGGTGCAATGACAATTCCTTTAATATGTTTCTTCATTTTTATTACATGCAACCATAGTTTAATGAAGATTGACATCATTTAGATTTAATGTGTATATTTATTTCACTTGTTATAGGTTTCCATTGAATTATGGTAACAACTTAATTTTAACCCTTGTTTTCTACGTCTTCAGTAAATGGCGCTTGGCCCACTATGGTTCTGAACCCTTCAAATAACTTAAATTATATTATATAATATTATATTATATTATTATATTATATTATATTATATTATATTATATTATATTATATTATATTATATTATATTATATTATATTATATTATATTATATTATATTATATAAGAAGTTACTGTAATAACATTATAACATTATGTCCATCTAGAGAAACTACACTTTCCAATGGTGAAATAATAATTAATTATACAAATCGGTTAATTTAGCTTCCGATATTACTTCATACAAACACAGAAACGTTGTTTGTAATCTATCTTTCATAGCTTTCCAAGGCCCCTTATAGACGAAGTCATTTGTTTTTTAATTCATTATACGGCCTTAGATGGCAGTTATTTTAATTTTAAAACTCATTTATCTCATTAAATATCAGTCCTATCAAATTTTTTCAAAGAATAAAACGTATCGGAAATAAGTTTTAGGGAAACGTTTGTTATGTAACATTTTTCATGAAAATCAATAATAAGTGAGATATTTCGATTTATTTAATTCAGGCCCCCTTATAACCCCTCTTTTAAATAAAGTATTTTGAATGTCATATGGCCTAAAATCTAAGTTACAACGAACTTAATTTATATTCCAATTTTCATTGAAATCCGTTCAGCCATTATCGCGTGAAAAGGTAACAAACATCCAGACAGACAGATATACAAACAAAAATTTCAAAAAAGCGATTTTCGGTTTCAGGGTTGTTAATTATATATGTTAGGACCAATTATTTTTGGAAAATCGAAAATTACCAGAAAAATTTCGGCTACAGATTTATTATTAGTATAGATATTGAGTGGTTCTACAACCTCCTGAAGATGACGGTAATGAAACTGGTGACGATTCGGCTGACGAAGATTGTAACAATCTCTGCCATCGCCAACTTGAGGCTCCCGCTGAACAGTAATAAAAAATTCCTATTATATCAAACATGTAAAAGGTTGACTAAATTATGTCCAACAACCTTAATAAATACGCCCTATTACAGACCTGTAAAACTGTAGCTCTTGAGAGCGACTTCTTTCCTCCCCTTTCTTACCCCACCCACCTTTTCTACCTGTGCGGTCACGGCGTTCTAGTTAGCCTCGGCTGCATCAACATTCATTCTCGCGGCGGAAGTCGATCATCCCGAATAGAAGTGGAGTGAGGCTGACGTCATAGTTCCCCTACTTCCGAGTTCTTCAGGCCTGCCCTATTACATAGCACCCACCTGGAATTTCTGAGTAACAGAGATAGTTTATATGCATAGTAGTTTTGTATGTATGTCCCTTTGTATTTGTATACACAAAATATAAGTGTAATAATAACTTTTTGAGTTATATTAAGCAAAGGAGTCATTTTTTTATTAATTATGTCCAACAGATTTAGTAAATAATCGTTATGATGACTTTACTGTAATATGCATGAAAAGGTTGTTCATGTTGTCTTATACAGTGTAAATGTCCGATTATTAAAGAGTCCTCTGAAGTTAAGTATTTAGGCATAATTTTCGATAATCATTTAAAATGGAACCAACACATTAATTACCTTTGTAATAAATTACGTAAAGTAGTATATTATTTTGTTTTATTGAGGAATTACTTGCCAATAAGTTTATTACGTACAATATATTTAACTTTATTTCAATCGGTAATTATGTATGGAATTATAGGATGGGATAGCTCATTTAAATCCAATTTTATTCCACTTTATTTATTACAGAAGAAAATAATTAAAATATGTCTTCATAAACCTATTGATTTTCCATCTCAAAATTTGTTTATAGACTTTAATGTACTTAACGTAAGACAAATTTATTATATTGTATTTATAAAATTCATATAAAAAATCGAAATAATTTTGAATTGTATTCTCATAGTTATGAAACAAAAGGTATGAATTCTTTAAGATTGTTTGAACCAAAATGCAACACTGTTGCAGTATTTAATCATAGTAGTAATTTAGGCCCAAGAATATATAACAAATTTATATTTAAATATCCTAATCTTGTCAATTCTAATAGTTCTAGTATTAAATTTAAAAAGTTATGCATGGATTTTATAAAAATTGAAAAATTGTAAATTTAAATTTATATACTATAATTGCAAATTGTATTGTATAATTATTAATTATAATTGTATTGTATACTTATTAATTTCAATTCAGGAATCCGCCCCTGAGCACGGGTTCTACTCTTTCAGGGGCGAGCTAAAGTTTCTCTGTATATTTTATAATTTGTTACAATTATTAGCAAAATAATAAATAAATAAATAAACGTGTCCACAGGGTCGTTTTCGACCCACGGCTAAATGGGCATTAATGATTATTTAAGCTTAGATTTTGCATTGTCATTCTCTTACTGTGACTAAAGAAGCAACATTTGTGAAAATGAAGACTTTTTTCGAAAATGAAAGTTACGGGCATATATGGGTTAAATTGTGCTTGTGCTCCTTTTATTTTAAAGTATAACCGCCTCAACAAATACAGTAAAATCACAGTCTAGTATATACCGTCACGAAGCTTGAGTTGTAAGGGTGCTAGGAACAAAACAGTGTGCAGGCACTATTTCGCATTGTCTGTAATGAGGCGATATTAGCGATCCTATATATTCAGGTGTGTTATTCGTGACTGGCTAATCAAAAACCCTTTTTACGATATAAATTAATTTTAGGAAGCTAGTGCTGATATAGTATTTTAGTTAGTTTATCTTCTTTTTCTTTTGACTTTGTCTATGTATCTGTGTTACCACGACTTTTTTTTTCAATAAATCAATAAATGTGTTTATATTATTTTTTATTTTTTATATTTATTTATTTAGTTTTATTTATTTAATTTCATTTATTTAATTTCATATATTTTATTTAATTTATTCCATTTAATTTCATTTATTTATTTATTATTTTTATTTATTTTAGTTTATTTATTTTATTCTATGAGTAAATTTTATTTATTTAATTTCATTTATTTAATTCTATTTATTTAATTTTTTTATTTAATTCTATTTATTTAATTTTATTTATTTACTGATTTATTTACTTATTTATTTAACTACTAACTTATTCAGTTATTTATTCATTTGTTTATTTATTTATATATTTGTTTATTTATTTGTTTATTTATTTATTTATTCCTTCCTTACTTATTTAATTATTTATTTATTTATTTTATTTATTTATTTACTTATTTATTTATTTATTTTATTTATTTACTGATTTATTTACTTATTTATTTAACTACTAACTTATTCAGTTATTTATTCATTTGTTTATTTATTTATATATTTGTTTATTTATTTGTTTATTTATTTATTTATTCCTTCCTTACTTATTTAATTATTTATTTATTTATTTATTTACTTATTTATTTATTTATTTTATTTATTTACCTATTTATTTATTTACCTACTTATTTACTTACTTACTTGCTTATTTATTTATTTATTTATTTATGTATTTATTTATTTATATATTTAATTTATGTATGTATTTATTTATGTATTTATTTATTTATGTATTTATGTATTTACTTATTTATGTATGTATTTATTTATTTATTTATTTATGTATTTATTTATTTATTTATTTTCACGAAATAGCCTACGTAAATATCACGGGAGATTTTTGTTTTCTTTCGATAAATTCAGTTGCTTTGTGTTATAGTAAATTTTTTCACAAACTGTAAACATATTGTGATATTACCTATCAAAATATTTAAAAATCTTACGCAAGTTTGAACATGACAACACTGTAAAATAAAAGACTCGAAACACACGTCCTGTTCAAATGAAATTGAGAGAAGCATACTTACGTTTTTCTTCCAAGAATCGAACGCTGCTTCACTTGATTGGCATAATAGCCGTACATCCTACCATTCGTGTCGCATATTAGGGCATACATGAAAATAAAACTAAACGAAACTGAAAATCCTCGTAATAAGTCCAACATTTCTTACGTACTTCAGTTCGCAACGCCCGGTGTGTCCAGATTTCCATGGCAACCAGGAGAGCAGCCATTCAATTACAAGTATAAACATATACAGACGTGCCACGTTTATTGCCCATTCGACAGGGCCGTAATTACAGATATTACGGGCTTTCAAACTCGCTGAATGCATTGTGCAGTACACCAAGTCGTAAATATCAACAGCAGTGTAATGGGAAATGACGTACTTTTGGATCTGAGCTGACATCTAATTAGACGAGTTCATTTAGGCCTATACCATCACTTTATATTTTCACTTATTTCCCATTTACACCTTCGTCACGTCAATTTTTAAACACCGATTTGCAGACGACTCCTCTTAAGTGATTATGTAGCGCTTTTCCATATTTGATAAACCTTTTTTCGTAATTACACGAAATACAGGGGGAAAACTTTAAAACAGTCGTGTATGATGCTATAGTGCTTGATACAGGGTGGAGGTGAAATAATAACCTTGCAGATTTTCAGAGCTAATAGCTAATGTATGTAACAAAAATGTGTAGTTCGGAATATGTATTACATGACTTTCTTGTGTTAAACTCTATCGTACTTGGTTTACATGTTTCTACCTATTATGGGTCATCTTCAGAAGTGGTCGTTGTTGGTCTTGGCGCCTCTTGTTTTCTTTCCTGTGAGGGTGTGTTAATGTGGTGTAATGTGGAGTCAAAGAGTGTGTGTGTTCTGAAATTGAGTTGTGTGTTGAGAATATCATTGGGTTTGTTTTTGTGTGTCTGTATATTTCATATTGTTCTAATGTGTTTAGTTTCTGGCTCTTTGGTTGGATGTGTTGTTGTTCTTGTTGTTGGTTTTCTGTATACTCTGAATGTGTGTTTGTTGTCTACTTTTGTTATTGTGATGTCTAGAAAATTTATGGATTTGTTGTTTTTAATTTCTAATGTATAGTGTAATGTGTAGACATCACAATAACAAAAGTAGAAACAAACACACATTCAAAGTATACATAAAACCCACAACAACAACAAGAACAACAACACACATACACAACACATCCAACCACCCAACACAACACAAACAAGGTGCATTCCGAACAATGGTACACAGACTACTCAACATACCAATGAACCAACAGGATTACAACGAAGAGCTAAACACAATCAAATACATGGCACAAGAAAACGGATACAACCCTAACATAATAGACAACATAATACGTAAGACAAAACATAATCACAAAAACATAAGAATACAACACAAGCACAACAACACAAAAAACTACATCACACTAACATACGAAAACAAAATCACACACAAGATTGCAACCTCATTCAAGAAATCAACACAGACTAATAGGCTGTCAAGGTACTAGAACTATCTGGACGTGGCTAAAACATCAACTGTGTAAATTTGATATGTCGACTAACCCAAATGATGCTCTACGGAAAATACTCCATTTTGATTTTGGTTCAAGTGAAAACCTTGAAACTCAGTTGTGGCTTATTCATGGTGTAGTGCATTACGTCCTGTCTAGTGAACATCCTGAAATTCGTGAACTGAAACGTGTGCTGTATGATGAAAAACAATCTATGTTACGTGTAACTCCAGCTAAGACATGGTTCTTAAAACTTAAAGACATTGAACTTTCTTAAAAAAAAAAAAAATACAACAAATGTTTAGGTGATCTTATATATCATCGCATTCAATACTCTAACGACCACAGTCATTGATTTGTGTTTATAGCTCTCTTTCTCTAAGAATAAAACAAAACGCCTCAGACTTGTATGATGAAGCTGCTTACAGAAGAAGAAAAATCATGTAATGAAAAAAAAAAAAGTGTAAACACATTAATTGGAATTTTTGACAGCTGTTAAATTGTATTTGTTCTTTAATTTCTTTGTTTTTAAATAAAAGTATATGAAAAAAAAAGAAATTAAATTACAACATCGCATACAGAACAAATAACACTCTACAAAAACATCTCAACAAACAAACAAACAAATACAACCACACAGGCGTATACAAACTCAAATGTAACACCTGCAACCACTTCTACATAGGACAGACAGGCAGATCATTCAAACACGTTACAAAGAACACATCACAACCATAACAAAATTACAAAACACCTCACCTATGCAGAACACATCACAAATGAAAACCACATCTACAGAGACATCAACACAGACATGGAAATACTACACATTCAGCCAAAAAGACAGGTTGTCCGTTGAAAATGTATAAAACTGATGTCTGGATGCCCTTAAGGTGTAGGCTATAATCCCTTTTTCATATGAGTTCTTACTTCATAAATTGACGTCCTGAGACTATACAACTAAAAGAACTGAGAGACGTATTCTATGAAAGTATGAAGTTGTAATTTACAAGTTACAAGTAAAAGTTTTCGAAAAATAATAGAGTAAAAACTCTCCTGTTCTAAAAATGTCTCATGTTATTGTGAAATATGCTGTATGTTATTACTTCATAGTACAAATGACGCCAAATAATGCGGCTCAATTTTTCTTCTGTGTTAGATTGAATGGAATTGATCACAAAGAAACTATAAGCACAAAGTTTACTGCTTGGGAATTGGATAAACACTTGAACTTCTAAACTCGCATAGAGTATATTACTCGTAAATTGAACTCTACCTAATATGCATTCAGATACTTACCTTCTATTGGCTAAATAAACACTCTTAAAATGTCATTACTATTTTCTTACTTTCATTCTACAAAGTTTACTACAAAAGAAATAGACACTTTCAGTCATATGAAAAAAAAAAAAAAGTTATATCGACATGCATTTTGCGCTGTTAGTCTGAGTTTCGGGAAGACAAACTGTTGGTATTACTGTGCTGATTGTTGCGATGATGCAAGCATGATAGCGAAGATTGCCTCTATGATATCGACATGCATTTTGTGCTGATAGGTCGAAGTTTCGATAAGACACACTGTTGGTAATCTGCGCTGATTGTTACGCTTGCACAAGCATTATAGCTAAGATTGCTATCTGTGTGATGTCGACATGCATTTTGTGTTGATAGGTCGAAGTTTCGATAAGACACACTGTTGGTAATCTGCGCTGATTGTTACGCTTGCACAAGCATTATAGCTAAGATTGCTATCTGTGTGATGTCGACATGCATTTTGTGCTGATAGGTCGAAGTTTCGATAAGACACACTGTTGGTAATACTGCGCTGATTGTTGCCAAGGGAAAACAGTTTACTTACTTACTTACTTACTTACTTACTTACTTACTTACTTACAGCTTTTAAAGAACCCGCAGGTTCATTGCCGCCCTCACATAAGCCCGCAAGATTAATCCATCTTTACCATCGTATCCCACCTCCCTCAAATCCATTTTAATAGTATCCCCCCATCTATGTCTCGGCCTCCCCAAAGGTCTTTTTCCCTCCGGCCTCACAACTAACACACTATAAAAACCAGTTTAAGCCGAACTAATCACATTTGTCTATAATTATACCTCCTGCAAAAACTGATCAAATGTGTCTTCGTAAAATACATTTATCTACATTTTTGTGTAATATTTTACATTTTCCACATCGTGAAACTACAGTCCCGATGTAAGGTCTCTAGAATAAAAGTGAAATTAAAATGTTAAAATACACTCGGGGACAAAAAAAAAACCGGACACTTTAATATTTGCTGGTATTTTGCAAAACATTATCTTTTCATACAATATTACGGTAGCCATCTGTTGTTATGGAGATGTGTATACATTGTTGATTGTTTTCTGTTTTATAAACAAGCCATTACAACCAAATATTCCAATTTAGCTTTCGGAGCCTCAGCCATAACAATTTTGTCTCAACCATTTTGTGCTTCATTATCGTTATCATTCGTTATTTCTTTATTTTTACATTTTCTGAGTTTAAGTGGAGTTGTAACATTTGTCTTAAAACAAGATGCGACCTGAAGATGTGGCTCGAGCTGTAGCCCTTTACGATGATGGACGCAGTGTACGTTACATTGCAAATGTTATGAATATGGCTAGAAGCACAACCCATGATGCCATAAAACGGTATAGAGAGACCCTAGAATACACCAGAAGACCAGGTTCGGGTCGTCCAAGAGCTACAAATCCAAATGAAGACAGGTATATGGTATTGAGAGTTCTTAGGGAGCGCAACCTGCCAGCTACTAGTGTAGCCCAGCAATTTGTTAACATGCATGGACGCCCAATTTCGGCCAAAACAGTTAGAAGGAGGTTGAAAGCAAGTGGACTGATATCAAGTAGACCTGCAACTGGTCCCAGACTTCTCAGGATGCATCGAGTTGAACGACTGCGTTTTGCAAATGATCACAGGGATTGGAGAAATGGACAGTGGAGCTGTGTTCTGTTCACCAATGAGTCCCGTTTCAATCTGTGCTCACCTGATGAACGTGAAAGAGTTGGGAGAAGGAGGGGAGAACGATTTTCACAGTGTTGCATTTCCGAAAATGTGCCGTATGGAGGTGGTGGAGTGATGGTTTGGGCAGGAGTGTGTACGGATGCTCGTACAGAGTTGGTTTTTGTTGAAAATGGAGGACTAACAGCTGATAGGTATATAAATGCATGTTTGGCTGATCATGTTGTGCCATTTGGCCAATTTGTAGGCGATAATTTTGTTTTAATGCATGATAATGCACGGCAGCATATTGCCCATGCAGTCGGAGATTATCTCCAAGAAGTGGGAATCCATGTTCTTCCGTGGCCAGCAAGGAGTCCAGACATGAACCCAATTGAACACGTGTGGGACATGCTGAGACGGCGTGTTAAGAATATACGACCGAGACCAGAATCGTTACAAGAGTTGAGGCGAGCACTTGGCGAAGAATGGGAACTTATTCCTCAAGAAGACATTGCTAACCAAATTGAGAGCATGTCAAGACGTATGGATGCAGTTATTCAAGCCAGAGGGGGTAATACCCGTTACTAAAAAGAGTTTTTAATGTTTAAGGCACCATAAAATGGAAAAACAGTTAGACCAAACGATGCCATAGTTGTACGCCCTTTGTAATTTTTTGTAAATTTTCTCATCAGAGATTTTTTTTTTTAAATGTTGTCGTATAAGGTGCAAAAGGAAACATTATTTTGTTTAAATGGGTTTTGTTTCATTTTGAAATAATTGGCAACAAAATACGAGCAAATATAGAAGTGTCCGGTTTTTTTTTTGTCCCCGAGTGTATTAATGCATTTTCGCATAAAACAGTAGAATACTTCTGGCAGTTAGAATAGAATAATGTTGTTACAGATGCCTACTAGTGTTTTATATGTACCTATAGGCCTACAGGTTGTTAAAAATAAATTGAATCTATGCTGTCTTCATCGTTTGTATCAAGTTCCGTCTGTCACTTGTTGCTGCAATTCACTGCTTCGTTTTTAATAGTTTTGCAACGACGGTTCTTATTTCTTCCAGCATTCTCTGGGTCTTCCACTGGTCTTTTCTTTTTGAAATAGTAAGCATTGTATCCTTACAAAAAATGCTTTGTGATCCTATTGACTTTCTTATTGTTAGGCCCTATATCTTTTTCACCATATACTCTTACTTGCAGAGGTATTTTCTTTTTTCAATGAATTTGATGGATCATGTTTGCGGCATGATAGTGAAATGGAATTTTACTCGAAACTTTATAATTTTTTTACCATAAAATGTTACATATAAAAATTGTTGCAAATAAATCTGGCACTGCTATAGCAGTATTTCAGGAAAAAAAATATTTAGGTGTACAGAATGTAATAAAATCACATTTTTAAAGACTCTATTTTTTTTACATATTAGGTATCCACATTAACTTTTATTATGTATCGTAATATAAATATTTCAGTGGCTCGTATATAAAATTTTACAGTGAAACTAAATTATGTAGTTACGAGTAATAACCCATAAAATTTTACAATCTGTGTATATGGTTTACATATACAGAGTGTTAATTAATAAAACTGAAATATTTTCACTGAGTACAGAGGAGTTTCAGACAAGCAACTTGATATAATTAACCTATAGTCACCGATATCAAATGTCTAGGGTACAAAGTATAAAATTTATTACAGTTTTTTATTCTTAAATCAGTAGTAAAACGAAATAGATTTCAATTTATATTAGAATGACTTCCTGTCTTCATAGTGATTGAGAGAAACTGAATCTCTAATGATTCATCAACATTGTTTTCATAATTTAGTGTTAACATAATCCGAAAAATTTACAGATTAATCACGTGATCGTACGCCCCTGCATTAGTATTATAATTGCAAATCATTTGTTTACAATTTTTGCTGTTCTGTTTTTCTCCATAGGGTACCAGAATCATATCTGACTGCATGCCGCCTCTGTATTGTTGCTGCAAGTTGTTACTTCACCAATTCCTGTAAAAACTGCGCACTTCAATATTTTTTTTCCATTGCATGTTTGATTATATCATTTCAGTGTATTCAACCTTAAGTCTTTTGCATTTAAATTATAACTTACGCTACTTTTCCATATAATTTAAAATGCAGAACGACATTAAAATGTTTATAGAGGTCACTGTATTTGTTGAAGAGAAATAATATTTTGTCAGGAGGGAGATTTTTTATTAAGGGGTTCCCAACCGATGTATCGCTCAGTTCCATGGAGTGAGTCGCGAAATTTTGGAATTGAAATAGTAATATGCGTTACAAGAGCGGTATGTTGAAGTTTTCATGTTCGAGGAAAAGTTTGAAAAAGCGAAACGTAGTTGAGCTTTTTTAATTTCCGAGAATTTAAAGAAAACATACCGCTCGTGTATCGTACATTATTTTGTGCGAAGATCGTTTATTACATACCTGAAAGAGGAATTATTTCTAATTAGTTGCAATGAAATCTCCATCTTGGTTTCTGTCCAATGACGGCAAATTTGCAAAACAAAAATATCTGTCTTCTACATTATTGCTTTAAAATGTTTTCTGTGTTTACTATACTCCAGCAGGCCATGATATACGTCTGTCTTCCCCCCCTCCCCCAGTCTATGATGAGTCTGGAATCTTGTTGATTTTTTCACGGCTTCCTTAATGTTACTTGCATCACGAATGCAGTAACTTTAGTGGAGTTGTAGAGTTTACTTAATTTTTGCAAATATTTAAAAACAATAATTAACAGTGCAATTTATGTGAAATTGCAGTGGTAAGTTTCCAATTTATAATTATTACTATATTGAACGTCTCTAAAAATAATATGTTAAAAGCCTAAAGCAGTAAAAATCAATATGTCACTTAAGCGGGAAGAAGAGGGAAATTGTTATGTGTGTTAGGTTAGGAATACTGAATGTGGAATTTGAGACTTTCCGCGGATTGGTTTTGGGCGAAAACCAAGCAAATACGCACGATCTCGCACAAAATAAATTCTATGCCATCAAGAAAGTCTCTTTACAACGCATTTTTATTTGCAACGGAGTCTTTGATATGGTATATTTTATTTTGAGACAGACTGTACCAATGAAACGTGAACACCTGCGACAATGCTCAGTTCAGCTTTTCAACCATAAGCCACGTATATAGAAACTCTGTGCAACCCACCAAGCGCAGACTTAACATTAATTTAAATAGGCGAGTTTTCAAAAACGACAATAAAAATTTTTGTGCGAGATCGTGCGTATTTGCTTGTTTTCCGCACAGAACCAATACGCGGTAAGTACGAAATACCACATTCAGTATTCCCAACGTAACACACATAACAATTTCCCTCTTCTTACCGCTTAAGCGCGACATTCATTTTACTGCTTTAGGCTTTTAACATAATATTTTTAGAGACGTTTAACATAGTAATAATTATAAATTGGAAACTTACCACTGCAATTTCACCTAAATTGCAATGTTTATTATTATGTTTAAATATTTGCAAAAATTAAGTAAAGTCTACTACTCCACGAAACTTATTGCATTCCTGATACAAGTAACATTATGGAAGCCGTGAAAAAATCAACAAGATTCCAGATGCCGATGTTATTACTGCAATATGTTATATAAATAATATTGTTAAAATATTAAAATGGAAAATAAATAATTACATAACCTTACCGTTTGTTTTAAGTTCGCATTTATAGACTGTGGGGGGAAAAAGACAGACGTATATCACGGCCTGCTGGAGTATAGTAAACACAGAAAACATTTTAGAGCAACAATGTTGAAAGATATTTTGGTGTTCCGAAGTTGGCGTGATTAAACAGAAACCAAGATGGAGATTTCATTGCAACTAATTAGAAATTCGTCTTTCAGGTATGTAATAAACGATCTTCGCACAAATTAATGTACGATACACGAGCGGTATGTTTGTTTTCGTGTTCTCGGAAATTAAAAAAGCTCAACTACGTTTCGCTTTTTCAATCTTTTCCTCGACTATGAAAACTTCAACATACCGCTCTTGTAACGTATATTACTATTGTCGGACATCCAGCATAGATAGGTTGGAACTTTGAGACATACCTTTGTTTCTTTTCTTCTAATGCCACTCAAGTTGCTGTTTGTTATTTTAGAATTTTCGATTGAATGTTAACATCAGTCTATCTACAACACTGGATGTCCGACACGTTTTTGTTGCATTTTTCATCATGGAATCGAAACAGGTGTGAATAACTATTTTTTTAACAATTTTTTTTAATTCACCTTAGATCTTGAAAGTCTTAGTTGGACGAAAACGAGGTTAACAAGGACAAAATTGCTAGAAGTATTGATTTGTGTTTTTTTTTTTCTTTTTCTTTTTTAATCTAGATTAAAATTGCAAGTTTCTTGTTTATGTTAGTTAATTAGTTAGGACTCAATTAATTATGATACTTAATCATTCATTTAAAGTTTGTGTGACTGCAACTTGTGTATATTTTTGTGTGGCTTTACTTTGTTTATAGTGTTTTTTCTCTCTCTCTTTATTTCTTGTGTAGCTTTACTTTGTATATAGTGTATTTTTTCTGTTTATTTCTATTATTGTATTTGTATTCCTGATGTTGTGGAAGAGAAGGCCTGATGCCCTTAACTTACTTACTTACTTACAAATGACTTTTAAGGAACCCGAAGGTTCATTGCCGCCCTCACATAAGCCCGCCAGCGGTCCCTATCCTGTGCAAGATTAATCCAGTCTCTGTCATCATACCCCACCTCCCTCAAATCCATTTTAATATTATCTTCCCATCTACGTCTCGGCCTTCCTAAAGGTCTTTTTCCCTCCGGCCTCCGAAATAACACTCTATATGCATTTCTGGATTCGCCTATACGTGCTACATGCCCTGCTCATCTCAAACGTCAGGTGAATTATGTCAGGTGAAGAATACAATGCGTGCAGTTGTGTAACTTTCTCCATTCTCCTGTAACTTCATCCCGCTTAGCCCCAAATATTTTCCTAAGCACCTTATTCTCAAACACCCTTAACCTATGTTCCTCTCTCAGAGTGAGAATCCAAGTTTCACAACCATACAGAAGAACCAGTAATATAACTGTTTTATAAATTCTAACTTTCAGATTTTTTGACAGCAGACTGGATGATAAGAGCTACTCAACCGAATAATAACACGCATTTCCCATATTTATTCTGCGTTTAATTTCCTCCTGAGTGTCATTTATATTTGTTACTGGATGACCTTAACTACACCAGAATAAATAGATGGGAGGATAATATTAAAATGGATTTGAGGGAGGTGGGATATGATGATAGAGACTGGATTAATCTTGCTCAGGATAGGGACCGATGGCGATCTTATGTGAGAGCGGCAATGAATCTCCGGATTCCTTAAGAGTCATAAGTATTATTACTATTATTATTATTATTATTATTATTATTATTATTAATATTAATATTGATGGCTGCAAAACTAATATCTTTTTGCAAATTTGTTAGTGTGTAAATATTTAAACCTACAAACGCGGAGGAATGAAACATGATGAGATTCGTCCAATAAAGGGCATCAGCTTATATATACACAGCCCAGGCTCTCCATTGCTCAAATTTCATCCCATTCTACGCCATTATTTACACACGTCATGAAATCATAATTAGTTACACAGAAAACCGTTAATTAAGACCCCAGTGTAATGCAATGCGTGGGAACAGCTGCTGGCAGATTAAAATTAATAACGACTCCTAGAACGCGTCCTGATCCTACGCCATGTCTATCAGAGATACACATCTAGATCCTTAAATTTTGTAAATAAATGTCATTGCAATGATTTGGAAACCAGCCCAGGACTAGAATATCCTCGAGGAGTGAATTTAGTTCTGTTTATGCCCCTGATAAATACAGGAGGTAGACAGACAACTCTCCTCCTTTCTTGAAGTTGGGCTTACAATTCCGCCTACTGTTCGATTCCTGGTGAAGAATGCAGTTATTTTCTATGACAAAGATTGTAACATGATAATTTAGGCGTTACCTGGAATAACAACTTAACGAAGAGGTTCCCAACCTTTTTTGACTGACCACACACTTTACTGAGCGCCCACGATATCGCGACACAGTTTTATTATTATTATTATTATTATTATTATTATTATTATTATTATTATTATTATTATTAGTAACCAGGACTTTTATTCTGGAGGAACAGGCGAATATTTTAAAGAGTACGGGGAAATGATTACTGTTCACTGCACGGGAATTATATATATATATATATATATATATATATATATATATATTATTTACTAGCCGTACCCATGCGCTCCGCTGCACCCGTTAGAAATAAATATAAAGTAATTACATAATTAAAATAGGACATTTGATCCAAGGATCATTCGTGTTTGATAGAAGGATAAATCGTTTAATATGTTACTTAATTTAAATTGTATTTAAATAATTAAAATGCGATCATTTTGGTCCAGAGACACTCATTTGGTGCAATGACAATTCCTTTAACATGTTTCTTAATTTTTATTACATGCATCCGTACTTTAATGAAGATTGACATCATATAGATTTAATGTGTATACTTTATATTACTTGTTATAGGTTTCCATTGAATTATGGTAATAACTTAATTTTAACCCTTGTTTTCTACGTATTCAGTAAATGGCGCTTGGCCCACTATGGTTCTGAACCCTTCAAATAACTTAAATTATATTATATAATATTCCATATTATATATTATATTATATTATATTATATTATATTATATTATATTATATTATATTATATTATATTAGGGGAGAGTCGGGTAGTATCGGACATCGGGTAATATCGGACAGTGAGTTTCTTTCATCTATCACACGATGATAGTACCTGATTGACATGGTTACGTTTCTGTGATGTCGCATAGAGAAACGTAACCATGTCATTCAGGTACTACCATATGGTGGTAGATGAAAGAAACGTACTGTCCGATACTACCCCATGTCCGATAGTACCCGTCTCTCCCCTATATTATATTATATTATATTATATCAGAAATTACTGTAATAACATTATAGCATTATGTCCATCTAGAGAAACTACACTTTCCAATGGTGAAATAATAATTAATTGCACAAATCGGTTAATTTAGCTTCCGATATTACTTCATACAAACAGAGAAACATTCTCTGTAGGCTATCTTTTATAGCTTTCGATTGTTGCTGTCCAAGGCCCCTTATAGACGAAGTCATTTGTTTTTTAATTCATTACACGGCCTTAGATGGCAGTTATTTTAATTTTAAAACTCATTTATCTCATTAAATATCAGTCCTATTAAAATTTTTTAAGGAATAAAACTTATCGCAAATTATGTTGAAGGAAACTTTTGTTATGTAACATTTTTCACAAAAATCAATAATAAGCGAGATATTTCGATTTATTTAATTCAGGCCCCTTATAACTCCCCTTTTAAATAATGTATTTTGAATGCCATATAGCCTAAAATCTAAGTTACAACGAACTTAATTTATATTCCAATTTTCATCGAAATCCGTTCATCCATTATCGCGTGAAAAGGTAACAAACATACAGACAGACAGACAGACAAACAAAAATTTCAAAAAAGCGATTTTCGGTTTCAGGGTGGTTAATTATATATGTTAGGGCCAATTATTTTTGGAAAATCGAAAATTACCAGAAAAATTTCGGCTACAGATTTATTATTAGTATAGATTTATTTATTTATTATATATATTTATATTTATTTATTGATATATAGATATTTTTTTGTATTTCATTTTAATTTTTATTTATTTATTTATTTATATATTTATATAAGTTATATATTTATTTATTTATTTATTTATTTATTTATTTATTTAACGTCCCTCATGTTATCCAACTGGAGTTCAATCCCGCTAGTTTTGCAATCAAATCCGCAAACCACCTCTCCAAAACAGTTGACTAACGTAGAAAATACGTGGAGTCTTATATTCATACGATATTCATAGAATAAATCTACGTGATACGTAATATGTTGTGGAACAAAGGAAGTTGTATTCAACGAACGAAATTATATTGTTTGTAATTTAATATGAATAAATGCCGTTAAGTACGTCTAAAAAGAGTTAAGACATGAATAACAAAATGAAGAGAGAACCGGAAATTAGTAAGTATAGCAGGGGAGAAAACTGGATGTTGAGAAGAACAGAAATAAAAATGGACGTGTCTATATAGGAGGAAATACGGAAACAAATGAAGGAAGAGAGAGAGGTCCAGGAACTTGCGCCTGTTTAATAATTAGTTCCCTTGCGCATGACCTCTCGTCACACAACAATAAATCAAACCAGGAGGCGCTGGGGTCACGACAGCGGAGCATCGCGCGCGTCCGCACCCCACATTGCTACAGCGCTGGCCTCGTGTTACAATGCAGGAGGCCAGCATTTCTTCATTTTGCAAAGAACTCTCGCGTTTCTTTTTGTACCATTTCCTTTGTTGCATTCCGTGTATGGATATAGTTGTACAATAATAATAATAATAATAATAATAATTTATTTATTTATTTATTTATTTATTTATTTATTTATTTATTTATTTATTTATTTATTTATTATTAATATTTGTGTGCTGAACAACAGCCAGAGGCCAATTATAGTTCAGCACAATACACAAACAGAAGATACAAAGGTGCAAAAACAAATAAATAATATCTTAAATAAACAAAAACACACATAAATAAAATAGATAACAAGAACAGTAAATACTAATAATCAAAACGAAACTATACCTTAAAAGGATCTAAATTGTGCCCATGCAAATTGGTATATTTTATGCATCTACAGACTGGAGAAAGTGATTTTGAATTTTTGTTATAAAAATTTTTTTGAAATCTTAAACCTTTTGTAGGAATACGAAGGCTGATGTTGTTTATGATAGACTCACAATATCACCATTGATAATAATAATAATAATAATAATAATTATAATAATAATAATAATAAGAGCATAAACGAATTTAAGAACGGATATTAGGTAAGGGTAAACGTGATCAAGGATGGGAATGGTGACTTGCTTGCAGACTCTCATTCAATCTTGAACAGATGGAAAAACTATTTTGGGCAACTACTAAATGTACATAGGCCAAATAGAAATGTATGTATGTATGTATGTATGTATGTATGTATGTATGTATGTATGTATGTATGTATGTATGTATGTATGTATGTAGTCCACACCTGTGGAGTAACTGTCAGCGCGTCTGGCCGCGAAACCAGGTGGCCCGGGTTCGTATCCCTGTTGGGGCGAGTTACCTGGTTGAGGTTTTTTCAGGGGTTTTCCCTCAACCCAATACGAGCAAGTGCTGGATAACTTTCGGTGCTGGACCCCGGACTCATTTCATCGGCATTATCACCTTCATTTCATTCAGACGCTAAATAACCTGAGATGTTGATACAGCGTCGTAAAATAACCCAATAAAAATGTATGTATGTATGTATGTATGTATGTATTCACACTGAAAATGGGTATATACCCGGTGGCAGTGGTAACTAATTACACTCAATAATGACAATTAATAATAAACACAACTAATAAAAAATTCAATTAATAATAATAATAGTAATAATAATAATAATAATAACAATAATAATAATAATAATAATAATAATAATAATAATAATAATAATAATAGGGAGCATCCCATATTAAACAAAGCACAATCACTTAAAATAACATTTAAAGTAAATCTAATTTGTATCTTAACCCTGAGTTCGAACTAAAACCCACGAGTATGATATGTTCATACCTGCACAAGTACCTTTCAGCACTACACTCATTTCGCTGACAACTCACTCACTGCACTGGAACTACGACACATTTCACTGATTCTATCTTGATTTCACTTCAAAAACATTTCACTGTTCAAATACTTTGTACTGCCACTACAAAACTTCACTGACACAAACACACTTCACTGACACAACACACTTCTTCACTGATACAACACTTCAAATAACAAAATATCAATTACACCCTTTAAATAGTGTGTGTAATATACTACAGTCTATTACTAAAGTCCTTAAGCCTATTTTTAAATACATTTTTGGTTGTTGGTAAAGCCTTTAGTAAGTCTGCAGGTAAAGCATTCCAGTCCCTGAAAGTACGATTGAGAAAAGAAAACTTTCCAGTGTCCGTCCTCTGCCTTCTTTCCCTCAATCTATATGAGTGGTCGTTCCTTGAAGAGAATTTGGCGGCTGCAACCTATTTTTTATTTCTCTCCAGGCAGGCTCACCTCTGTATGTTTTGAACAGTGCGCATAATCGAATTCGCGTTCTCTTGTCCGTGAGTGATAGGGACGAAATTAAAATACAAACTGCTGAGCCATTTATACCCGAACCCACACTCTCTGAAGTCAAATTTGCGATAGAAACTCTGAAAAATTACAAGTCTCCAGTTAAGGGTGTTTGAGAATAAGGTGCTTACGAAAATGTTTCGGGCTAAGAGGGATAAAGTTACAGGAAAATGGAGAAAGTTACACAACACAGAACTGCACGCATTGTATTCTTCACCTGACATAATTAGGAACATTAAATCCAGACGTTTGAGATGGGCAGGGCATGTAGCACGTATGGGCGAATGCAGAAATACATATAGAGTGTTAGTTGGGAGACCGGAGGGAAAAAGACCTGTAGGGAGGCCGAGACATAGATGAAAGGATAATATAAAAATTGATTTGAGGGAGGTGGGATATGATGATACAGGCTGGATTAATCTTCCTCAAGATAGGGTTCCTTAAAAGCTATTTGTAACTGAGTACAGGCTATATAAAATTTCGCTAACGAAGAGAGAACTGGTTTTTTAGAAGAATTAAAAATTAAACCAATTTTAGAACTAAATGGAGATTTCATTTCCTCGAGAACAACTTCTGAAAGTATAGGCTACTTCTGCAGATGCTAAATTACCACCTACTAGTGGAAAGATTTCTGGATCATTCGCTGTAATTGTTTAATTAGATCGTAACAAACATTAGTCCTAATACAAGAAAGTAAGGAGAAGAATGGTAATTTATCAGTACCTTAATTCAAAACTAAACTAATTGATTAAACCGCTTATAACTTCTGTCTTAGCTTTTACAAGCTCAGTAGACCCTAACCAGGCTGTTTTATAAATACTGAACATATCACTACCTTTGATTATTGTAAGTATATATTGGATTTAGGTGTGGGTAATTAAACAGTGTAATGTTAATTTAACAACAATTAACAGATAATCGTGCGTATAAATTACTCATAATTGGTTTATTGTACCCAATTATATAGTTAATTTCATTATGCAGTGCATGGATATTGAGGCACTAATGTTGTCAGTATCATTACATCCGTCCATCAGAGCTCCACACACCCAACTGATGGTCACGTTGCAATATTTTTCCTTTGTATTGCGATATTTAGTCCCCTCGTCGCCTCCTTCAGCGACAATTCTTCTCATTTTGACGTAGGTCCACGTCTTTGAACTCGAGTCATCATCCGACTGACATGTCGTAAAGCCCTCAGAGAGATAAAGCACAGATTTACTTTATTCAACGCGAAATTAATTGTAAATAATTTTTCATAAAGGAATACAAACATTACTTTTTAACATGCCACGCAATACCGCTTATCAGCGTAACTAGAAATGACGAAAATGTCAACAAGAGAATAAAAGTAGATCAAAAGGAATCGAGCTAGCCCATAGTTCCCAGAACCGAGCGAGTTGAACGGGTTCAGCAGCGCAAGAAAGAATCTGGAGTCACGCCGCTAAAGAATCTTCGGACTCAACAATCGAACCTGTGGCTGGTCCGTCCGGAAAAGAGAGAGAGAGAGATACACATGGAAAGAGACAGGACATAGGTGAAGCAATAGAAGATGACAAGAGATAGAAGAAGGGAAGAGTTAAGGAGGTGGGAAGAGAGAAGGAGATGGGAAAAGAGAAGGGAGTGGCAAGAGATGAGTAGATGGGAAGAGATAAAGAGATGGAAAAAGAGAAGACTGTGGCAAGAGATAAGTAGATGGTAAGAGATGAAGAGATGGGTACAGATAAGGCGGTGGCAAGAGATAAAGAGATGGGAAAAGAGAAGGCGGTGGCAAGAATAAGTAGATGGTAAGAGATAAAAAGATGGGTAGAGATAAGTCGGTGGCAAGAGATAAAGAGATGGGAAAAGAGAAGGCGGTGGCAAGAATAAGTAGATGGTAAGAGATAAAAAGATGGGTAAAGATAAGTCGGTGGCAAGAGATAAAGAGATGGGAAAAGAGAAGGCGGTGGCAAGAATAAGTAGATGGGAAGAGATAAAGAGATGGGAAAAGAGAAGGCGGTGCCAAAAGATAATTAGATGGTAAGAGATAAGTAGATGGGAAGAGCTAAAGAGATGGGAAAAGAGAAGGCGGTGGCAAGAGATAAGTAGATGGTAAGAGATAAAGAGATGGGTAGATATAAGGCGGTGGCAAGGCATAAGTAGAGGGGAAGAGAGAAAGAGATGGGGAAAGAGAAGGCGGTGGAAAGAGACAAGTAGATGGTAAGAGATAAAGAGATGGGTAGAGATCAGGCGGTGGCAAGAGATAAAGAGATGGGAAAAGAGAAGGCGGTGGCAAAAGATAATTAGATGGTAAGAGATAAGTAGATGGGAAGAGCTGAAGAGATGGAAAAAGAGAAGGCGGTGGCAAGAGATAAGTAGATGGAAAGAGATAAAGAGATGAGTAGATATAAGGCAGTGGCAAGGCATAAGTAGATGGGAAGAGAGAAAGAGATGGGAAAAAAGAAGGCGGTGGAAAGAGACAAGTAGATGGTAAGAGATAAAGAGATGGGTAGAGATAAGGCGGTGGCAAGGCATAAGTAGATGGGAAGAGAGAAAGAGATGGGAAAAGAGAAGGCGGTGGAAAGAGACAAGTAGATGGTAAAAGATAAAGAGATGGGTAGAGATAAGGCGGTGGCAAGGGATAAAGAGATGGGAAAAGAGAAGGCGGTGGCAAGAGATAAGTAGATGGTAAGAGATAAAGAGATGGGTAGAGATAAGGCGGTGGCAAGGGATAAAGAGATGGGAAAAGAGAAGGCGGTGGCAAGAGATAAGTATATGGTAAGAGATAAAGAGATGGGTAGAGATAAGGCGGTGGCAAGGGATAAAGAGATGGGAAAAGAGAAGGCGGTGGCAAGAGATAAGTAGATGGTAAGAGATAAAGAGATGGGTAGAGATAAGGCGGTGGCAAGGCATAAGTAGATGGGAAGAGAGAAAGAGATGGGAAAAGGGAAGGCGGTGGAAAGAGACAAGTAGATGGTAAAAGATAAAGAGATGGGTAGAGATAAGGCGGTGGCAAGGGATAAAGAGATGGGAAAAGAGAAGGCGGTGGCAAGAGATACGTAGATGGGAAGAAATAAAGAGGTGAGAAAAAATAATCTAAAGAAAAAAGGTATTTTACTAACAGCTTGAAATTAATGTAACTGAAAATAGCCTATTGAGATTAAGACAAATGTTTATGACATTTTTTTGCTCAGAATGTCTTCGAAAATAAGCTCCGTAAGGGACGGTAAATCCTCGTGAATCACCCTGTGTATATAAAAGGAAACAAGATGTCGTCGATCATAGCCTTAAAGAAGGAAGAAACGAATTGAAGAATGGTAATAATTTGGACTAAAGCAGAGAGTAGAAAATTTAAAGAGAGTAAGAGATGGAAGATGGAAAAATTAAAGCGTGTTATCTAGTTTGAGAACAGTGGTAATCACTTTATCGAAATTATCAAGTTGAAATGGCACTAATTCGAAATATCCCTTGTTTCTGTTCCACTGAATTATAATATTGTAACTTTCCCCCGGTGTCGTTTCTTGCGTTTAGAAGTGTAATGACTGCGCCCGTCGTGATGGCGGAGTTCGTCCCTATCTGCGTCGGTTAACTCTCGTTCCATTTGGTTTCACAGCGCTCGTATGTCTGCCGGCAGACACTAATGCCACCTGATACCTGCAACACAACACTGTCTGCTCACTCAGCGCTGCAAATGCACCCCTCAAGCATTCAAAAGCATGTGACAATGTTACATTACGTTCAAGTAACATTATGCTAATATTCGTGCAGGGCTGTTTGTTTACACGATCTGGTGTTCAAACCTTTTGGAAGCAGCCTAAATTGTGCTGATAAATTTATGCAAATTAGAGGAAAAAGCAAAATTAGCTGCCTCGTATTAAATTTTTAAAAAATTATGATCATTTATGACCTACTTCACAGTTTCACCGTCAGGGAACTGCGTACTGTGTTGGATTTTCATGCGGCAGAACTGAGTTTATATCCCTGCAATCCAAGTGGAATTTGACGTTCACTGCACACTGTGTCTGGATGTGGATTCTTCCCTTATCGTACTGCAGTTCTTCTATTGGTTTATAAATGTTGTCCGTACACAATTAAATTAAATCACTTTTAAGTAAACGCACAGTACAATCATTATAGATCTGCTGTGTGTGTGCAAATTATCTCAAATTTTGTCTGTAACTCCTTGTGCAATTGCAGTTTGAATATTTGGAAATGTATAATGACTTTTACCCCCCCCCTCGATGCGTTCACATAAAAGACCTCCTTCTTTCTTTCTTTCTTTCTTTCTTCTTTCTTTTTTCTTTCTTTCAATCTTCTCTCTTTCTTTTTGTCTCTTTTTCCTTTCTTTTTACTTTTCTCTCTTCTTTTTCTTTCTTTCTTCCTTTTTTCTTTCTTTTTCTTTCTTCCTTCCTTTTTTCTTCCTTCCTTTTTGTTCCTTTCTTTTTTCTTCCGTTTTTCTTTCTTTTTTCTCTTTCTTTCTTTTTACTTTCTTTTTTCTTTCTTTTTCTTTCTTCCTTCTTTTTTTCTTCCTTTTTCTCTTTTTCTTTCTTCCTTTTTTCTTTTTTCTTTTTCTTTCTTCCTTCTTTTTTCTTCCTTTTTCTCTGTTTTCTTTTTTCCTTCCTTCCTTTTTTCTTTCCTTCTTTTTTTCTTTCCTTTCTTCTTTCTTCCTTTTTTCTTTCTTTCCTTTTGTCTCTTTCTTCCTTTTTTCTTTTCTTCTTCGTTCCTTTTTCTTTCTTCCTTTTTCTCCCTTTTTTCTTTCTTCCTTTTTCTCTCTTTTTTCTTTACTCCTTTTTCTTTCTTTCTTTTTCTTTTTCTCTCTTTCGTTTTTCTTTCTTTCTTTTTCTCTCTTTCTTTTTCTCTCTTTCGTTTCTTTTTCTCTCTTTTTTCGTTTTTCTTTCTTTTCTTTCTTCTCTCTTCCTTCTTTTTTCTTTTTTGTCTTTCTTTCTTCTTTTTCTCTCTTTTCTTCCTTTTTCCTTTCTTTCTTTTTATCTCTTTCATTCATCCTTTTTCCTTTCTTTTTATTTCTTCCTTCTTTTTTTCTTCCTTTCTTTTTCTCTCTTTCTTCCTTTTTTCTTTCTTCTCTCTTTCTTTCTTTTTTTCTTCCTTTCTTTTTTCTCTCTTTCTTTTTCTCTTTCTTCCTTTTTTCTTTCTTTTCTCTCTTTCTTTCTTTTTCTCTTTTTTCTCTTTTTCTTTCTTTCTTCCTTTTTCTTCCTTCCCTTTTTCTTCTTTCCTTTTTTCTTCCTTTCTTTTTTCTCTTTCTTTCTTTCTTCCTTTTTCATTTCTTTTCTCTCTCTTTCTTTCTTTCTTTTTTCTTCCTTTCTTTTGTCTCTCTTTCTTTTTCTTTCTTTCTTCCTTTTTTCTTTCTTTTCTCTTTCTTTTTTCTCTCTTTCTTTCTTTTTTCTCTCTTTCTTTCTTCCTTTTTTCTTTCTTTCTTTTTCTTTCTTCCTTCCTTTTTTCTTTATTCCTTTTTTCTTTCTTTCTTTTTTATCTCTTTCTTTCTTCCTTCCTTTTTTCTTTGATCTGTTGTAATAATTACCGGCAGATTTACTTGTACCTGATCAGTTAACGTTGTCCAAGAGTCTATATTGTACGAAGCTTGTTTCACTTCATTTTTTCGGCATGCATTTGATACAGTGAAGTTAAATAGGGCCGATCAAACTGAGTCCATTGCGGATCTTGGCTTTCCTGTACCTCATAGATGTCCAATAATAAAACTCGTACGAGGTAACCCCTGGCGTAAGCAAACCGCAGCGCATATTCTTTAAGGTCGTTTTTCCTATTTTATATGGAAAGTTATTGACCTTAGCAGAGCATCCTGACGTGCCAAATCTCCTGGTTCTATATGCGTTTGGACACCCATGCTCTAGCTTATTTAAGAAGTCACGAAATCTTGAACGAGAAATTCGACCGAGGAACGTTTCTCTTCATATTCACTTTACAGTTGATTCTTGCTTTGTTCGTGTGTTTACAATACATCAGAAAGTTTTTAGACACCCTGTATGTCGACTTCATGACTCGTGTAACATTGCCTTGGAAGCTGGTTTGCACTTTACTTAACCTAATTACGCAGCTTCCCTATCGAAGTGAATGCAAACATAAAATACACCAGGAGTGTGTGACTTCGTGTATTAACACAAATGATGCCTTGCTGTTGTTGATTCTGTCGTGAACTTCAGTTATTTCTACATGCTATTCAACTGATCTATTTTAATGGATGTTTGTGAATTGAAATGTCCCTCGAAAGTACATTATTCTCAAATCTCTATTAGAATTGTGTTGAAATTCTTAGTGAACTGATGAGGGTTTGTATTGTTGCTTCAACACTGAATAAGCTTTGCAGATGAAAGCGACGTTAAATTTAATAAAATGGAACTAATAAGTCTCCTCCTTGATACTTTCTTCATGAGAGAAGTGTTTGTGTTTTGTTATTGGAGTTGGCGGTTGCCATGGAGCACAATTCCGCATTTCTCAAAAGAGTATCGCTATTATATGGCTCTTTCTGTACAGAATAGTAATATGCTTTACAAGAGCGGTATGTTGAAGTTTTCATGTTCGAGGAAAAGTTTGAAAAAGCGAAAAACGTAGTTGAGCTTTTTTAATTTCCGACAATTGAAAGAAAACATACCGCTCGTGTATCGTACATTATTTTGTGCGAAGATCGTTTATTACATACCTGAAAGAGGAATTTCTAATTAGTTGCAATGAAATCTCCATCTTGGTTTCTGTTCAATGACGGAAAATTTGCAAAACAAAAATATCTATCTTCAACATTGTTGCTTTAAAATGTTTTCTGTGTTTACTATACTCCAGCAGGCCGTGATATACGTCTGTCTTTTTTTTCCCCAGTCTGTGATGAGTCTGGAATCTTGTTGATTTTTCACGGCTTCCTTAATGTTATTTGCATCACGAATGCAGTAACCTTAGTGGAGTTGTATAGTTTACTTAATTTTTGCAAATATTTAAAAACAATAATAAACGTGCAATTTAGGTGAAATTGCAGTGGTAAGTATCCAATTTATAATTATTACTATATTGAACGTCTCTAAAAATAATATGTTAAAAGCCTAAAGCAGTAAAATCAATATGTCACTTAAGCTGTAAGAAGAGGGAAATTGTTATGTGTGTTAGGTTGGGAATACTGAATGTGGAATTTTAGACTTTCCGCGGATTGGTTTTGTGCAGAAACCAAGCAAATACGCATGATTTCGCACAAAAATATGTCGTCTCTTAACCAATGTAATTTGGCTCAGACGGTAGCGTTTGTAACTCGTATTCGCGAGGTTCCGGGTTCAAATCTTGCGGCCGGCCAGTGTTACTAGGGTTTTTCATGGTTTCCATCAATCACAAAGGCAAATTACGGGTTGGAAATTCATATAATTTCATGTCAATGTGAGGAATTTTCTCGATCGCACACTCAATCAGAGATGGATAGGACGAAGAGGAAGTGGTGCGGAGTTCCCACCTCGATCTCCGGATTTAACCCCTCCAGACTTCTACCTTAGGAGAGCTCTAAAGGACACAGTGTACGCCACAAAACCACAAACACTGGAGAACTGAGAGTTCAGATTGAACATGCCTGTAATGATATTTCATTAGCAACAATCCAGTTGGTATGTCGCTCTGTTGTATGTCGTTGTTGGGAGTGTACTATAGCTTGAGGGGCATTGTGAACATGTACTGGCTTAAGGAATACAAAACCGCAAAAATCGTATTTCTGTCTCATCTCGTTGCTGAGAAATAGTGTTTCAAAATGTGTATACATCAATTTGGGACACACTGTATAAGAGAATAATGCTTTTTCTCCATTATGTATACCAACCAGCCTCTAGGGATTTCTCTATACATTCAATACAGCTGTTAAAACTGTGAG
The DNA here is from genome assembly GCF_040183065.1 of Periplaneta americana. Taxonomy (NCBI): domain Eukaryota; kingdom Metazoa; phylum Arthropoda; class Insecta; order Blattodea; family Blattidae; genus Periplaneta; species Periplaneta americana. The sequence goes on along the minus strand of NC_091118.1, from coordinate 209,959,837 downwards.
TGAAATAGGGCTCAAATCCTGTATGTATACTGTTATTGTTCATTGCAAAGCGTTCTCTTTCCGCTCGATTTTTGTCTTTCAATAAGCTTTTAGAGGAAAATAACATAATGCTAATGGCAAACATTCATTGTATTTATTTTATTTTTAAATAGACTCTGTGCACGTAATGAGAAGCAACGTTACATGTTTTAGTAAAATTATATTATTATTAGAGATAATAATGTGTTCTATTTCTTATTTCTCTTAAGGAAATAGCAAAAAATGTGACATTATAGCATACTAGATGTATGATAATATTAAGAGCTAATATACAGGGTTAGTTAAAAGTTCCGCACCACCTAAATAACTTTTGAAGCATACGGTTCAGTGACATGAAACTTGTTATGTGGGGATAACCATATACTAAGAACTAAATAATGGTATTACCGAGTTTTTTATACTTCCGGTTTAACCCGAAGTAACTCTAACTCTCTTATTTTAAATGGAACACCTAATATATATATATATATATTTTTTTTTATATTTTTGAATAAAGCTCATTAAGAGCTTTTCAAAAAGTACCCACATTGATACTTCTGTGCAAATTCAGTGTTGCTAAATAAAAATGGAAGTGGTGCAAGATATTCCTAAAACCTGGTTAAATCATTCCTTAATTGGTTTCTATGATAGAGTGACACATTGTAAAGCAGCTGAGGGCTACCAATTTGAACACATAATTTAGAAGGTTATTTTAGCTTTGTTTTGTTTTTGTTAAGGAAGGAGTATTTTATTATTTTAATCTTCGATACACTTTTCTCTTTTCTTGACTTAGCAACACTGAATTTCTGAGTTCGACAGTGAAAGTTTGTAACCATTTCGTTCTTGTCTTAGCATGCTTGGACGCATATTATTAATTTTACTTACGTGACGAGAGAAATTTTACTTGGTATATTGGCACTACGCACTAAATTTAAAAATTCTTCCTGTGCAAGGTTTAGCAGCATACAGTGCGTTCATTTCAAAACTTCCCAGTCTAAATAATTATATAATTTAAATTAAATTTAATTAAACAAAAAAAAACACGTGTCCACACATGTGGAGTAACGGTTAGCGCGTCTGGACGCGAAACCAGGTGGCCCGGGTTCAATTCCCTGTCCCGGCAAGTTACCTGGTTGAGGTTTTTCCGGGGTTTTCCCTCAACCCAATATGAGCAAATGCTGGGTAACTTTCGGTACTGCACCTCGGACTCATTTCACCGGCATTATCACCTTCATCTCATTCACACGTAAATAACTTGAGATGTTGATACAGCGTCGTAAAATAACCTACTAAAAACACGTCAATTCAGATACTGAGGGGGAAGTTTAGAACTAGTCTAAATTGCATATTAATTTTCACCCCCAGCCACCCTCAATTTGAAATTTCAAATGGCATTCCTATCTTGTGATACTTAAATTTGAAAGAGTATAAAATTGTTTATACACCTCATTCATTTGTTTCGCATCTTTTGTTTTCTATTGTCGCCTGGCAACCTGGATTGTTGTTATTGTTGATTAGAGCTGAAGAGAATAAAGCTACAAAGACTATTTAGCATTTCATGTATTAGTTGTGTCTGTGTATTAAATTATTTTAAAATGATTTGTACCCTCCAAGAGAGAGCATAAATCATTCTTATTGATTAAATTTAGGAAATTACACAAAATAAATTTTGTTTTTATCCTACAATCAACTGAAAATAAAAACAGTACAGATTGTCAGGCGATTATATAAAACAAAAGATGCGAAAACAAATGAATGAACTGTATAAACAATTGAATACACTTTCAAATTTAAGTATCACAAGATAGAGGTGCCATTTGAAATTTGAAAATAGGGGTGGCAGGGGTAAGGGAGTAAAACTAAATATGCAGTTAAGACTGGTTTTAAATTTCCCCCTCAATATCCAAATTGACGTGTTCTTTGTTTAATTAAAATCAATTTAAATTTTATAGTTATTTAGACAGGAAAGTTTTGAAATGAACGCACTGTATAGCATTAATTGACTTCGAAAAACTTTTAATCGATAGAAAGACCTATACTAGTGTTTTCCAAACTGGAGATCGCGACCCCTGGAGTCGTGTAAAGGTCTAAGAGAGTCGTAAGATGACTCACAAAACAAAACAAAAAATACCTTAACACAAATTTATCTTGCATTTAGAAACTTAAATAACGTTGAAGGTAAGATAAATTTCAATAGTTATAAAGTAAAAAGTAATAAAATACGATAAATACGCGTTAAGGGTGTTTGAGAATAAGGTGCTTAGGAAAATATTTGAGGCTAATAGGGATTAAGTTACAAGAGAATGGAGAAAGTTACACAACGCAGAACTGCACGCATTGTATTCTTCACCTGACAAAATTAGGAACATTAAATCCAGATGTTTGAGATGGGCAGGGCATGTAGAACGTATGTGTCAATACAGATATGCATATAGAGTGTTAGTTGGGAGACCGGAGGGAAAAAGACCATTGGGGAGGTCGAGACGTAGATGGGAAGATAATATTAAAATGAATTTGAGGGAGGTGAGATATGATGTGGTGGTGGTGGTGGTGGTGGTGGTGGTGGTGGTGGTGGTGGTGGTGGTAGTGGTAGTAGTAGTAGTTGTTTTATTTTGCCTGGCAGAGTTAAGGCCATGATGCCTTCTCTTCCACTCAACCAGATTTCAATAATATACATGAAACACAAAATTAGATTACAAAACAACACAAAAGAAGATACCTTAGAAATTACATAAAATATAGTACAAAATTACAAATAGTCAAGATCGGTTACATAATATAAAATTACAAATAGTCAAGATCGGTTACATAATATAAAATTACAAATAGTCAAGATCGGTTACATAATATAAAATTACAAATAGTCAAGATCGGTTACATAATATAAAATTACAAATAGTCAAGATCGGTTACATAATATAAAATAAAGTAGAAAATTACACATAATCAAAATCAATTACATAACTTAAGAGAAATATACTCACTCACACATACACAAACACATAATTTATAAGACCTAAAATGCTCGAGATAAATTCGACGATTAATTAACTTGAGATATATTATACAGTTAATATACTAATAGGAGAATACATGATGGTTACAAGACATAAAATGTTGATTAGCAAAGTCGTACTAAATGGCATACAAATACAAATAGATAATAAAAAAAAAGAAATGAAAAAAAAAGAAGAGAGAGGAGAAAAAAATAACAACTTGGTCATTTAAGACTACATAGAAACTTCCGCAAGAGTCTAGTTCTGTTCATTAAAAACATTTCTAAGTAGAGACTGGATTAATCTTGCTCAGGATAGGGACCAATGGGGGGCTTATATGAGGTCGGCAATGAACCAATGGTTTCTTTAAAAATAATTTATTATTATTATTATTATTATTATTTATTATTATTATTATTATTATTATTATTATTATTATTATTATTAATTCAGCTGAGTTTAAATTTTTTTCCGTTCATTATATAAAAATTTCGTTGTAAATTATTGTGATATAATGCAGTGAATAATTAGAGATATGAAAAATAACTTTTCAATTATTTTTCGTAAGATTAATTACGTGAAGAGAAGGGAAAGTTTTTACACAAGCGTGGTGTTTCATTTATGCAGAATGCTTATAAAACGAACACAATTAAATAAAACTCTTGCGTTTGCATTAAACTGAATGTAAACCTCATTTTGTTTCTGGAAATAGTTTTTCTCAGGAACCTACAACTTCATATTTATCTGACATGAAGTTAATTAAGGATGTTTTGTAGCTAAATATTATCTCAGAATGTATTCATATAGAGAGCTGAATTATTCTCATAAATTATGTAATGCGTCATTCTAATTAGGTATTTTATGGCAGATTGAATTATAAAGGGTGCTTTTTTAAACCACACGCTGCTGCATACAGGGTTATCCGTAAGTAATGTCATTTGTTTCAGGGGGTTACTTTTTTAGATACTTCAACAGAAGAGTTTAATACAATTTTGCTCGTTTTCGAGATAAAAATTATTTTTCTGCGAAATATTTCATAGCGTGTTTTGGAAAAGCCATCGATTTAATTTCCAACGCGCTCAGTCTATTTAAGACAGCAGTGTATTATGATGTTGTATTTGATTGTATTCTTCACCTGACATAATTAGGAACATTAAATCCAGACGTTTGAGATAGGCAGGACATATAGCACATATGGACGAATCCAGAAATGCATATACAGGATGTTTCCGAGGTGGTGTTACAAACTTTCAGGGATGATGGGGAAGGACACATGTATCAATTTGAGATCAGGAACCCTGGTCCAGAAATGACCGAGTCGAAAGTTATAAGCAAAAATAGTTGTGTGGAAATGGAATTGTAATTTGGTACCACGTGCCCTCCTTCCCTTAACCTTTGGAACAGTCGTGGAAAGATGGTATCGGTCGGATGTCTCCTACGTGGGTACTTGTCCCAATACAATCTGTGAGCTTGTCTACTGTTCCCATTGGCTCATCCGTATTCGAAAATCAGGTCTGCTTATTCCGCTCTCGTGTACTCCTCCATTTCACTAGGACTGATCGACTGGACACTGCAACTTGTACACATACACTGCTGTCTACAGACGTGCATATCAGGACCGACCATGTCCGTTACACATTACGCTATCTGCATTGCTTTAGTGTAGTTTCCTGTCCCCATCCCTCAGACAGCGCACTGAATGGAATACTGTAAGTAGACAACGTAAACAACGTCAGATGAATACAGTATGTGTAAGATGTACTGATAAATACACATAAATAAGGTGTTCAGAGGAATAAAATTGTTTCATTTCCACACAACTCTTTTTGCTTCTAACTTTCGGCTCTGTCATTTCCGGATCAGGGTTCCTTATCTCAAATTGATACATGTGCCCTTCCCCATCATCCCTGAAAGTTTGTAACATCACCTTGGAAACACCCTGTAGAGAGTGCATATACTCCGGAGGGAAAAATACAGTTCCTTTGTAGAGGACGAGACGTAGATTGTATGGTAATATTCAAATCGATTTGAGGGAGGTGGGATATGATAGCAGAGGCTGGAATAATCTTGCTCAGTATAGGAAATAGATGGCGGTCTTATGTGAGGGCGGCAATGAACCTCCGAATTGTCTAAAAGCCTAAGTAAGTGTATTATGATAATAAATGATTGAAAGAATTCGGTCTCAAATTTTGTTAATACTACTGTATCTCCTTTCTTATATTGATTGTATTATTTTATTTCTATTTCTCTTGTTTGTTTGTAATTATATTCTTTATTCTGTATATTTAAATTTAAATAAATAAATAAATAAATAAATTAATTAAAAAAAACAGTTCAAGCTAACAATTGGTTCAAATTTGTGGGTGTAGCTCTGTTTAAAGACCTTTCAAAAGGCATGTTAATATTTTGTTTCTATGTGTAATTCTGTGATACGAATGAAGGTTCATAACGTTTGTTTTCAAATATTAAAAATTAAAGTTGACACTTGACTGGAAATATTCCGCTGCATGCAAGCGTGGAGCTGTGATTCTGACAGGTGGCTTAGAAAGACGTGTTGCTATAGAGATGCTTGTCAGACGACGTCAATAGGAAGGCAGTGATGACCGGGCACACAGTTGTGGATGCTACAAGAACCTCGTGTATAGATTTTCTTTTCTTCCTGACTTCCTTGCGTTTCCTTTTCTCAAACCCATCTCTCTCTCTCTCTTGCCTCTCTGAGCTACGCAATTTTTTGTTATTGCTCTCCAGAAACCCTCAGATGAATGGCTTGAAATCCTTTTCGGCCGACCTCAAGTTTTTCGATATAACAACACTATTACAGATGAATTCCTAATCCGCAAGTTTATAGATTACCATGTGGAACATGCACTGGTTTACAGTTCAGTCAACAGGGTGTTCCAGTAATTGAAGCGTTGGGCAGAATAACGGTCTATATCACAATCTGCTAACTGTGCAGGAGGAAGAAATATGTTACATCATAATTCTGCTCATAAATTTACTATCGGACGGGCAACATAGACAGCTATTCCATCAATATGTTTTGTACACTAAGCGAAGTATACGATTGTATGTTGTTGAAAGTCATATTACACATCATAGAAGTTTGTAACATTTTTAACTCCACAGAAATGATACTGGGGAATACAGACAATAAACAGTTTTATACAATCAGAATATTATGAAATATACAAAATCAATAAAAAGGTTAAATTATGAACAAAATGATTATGACGTTTATTTTTAAATGCTATATACAGGGACATCATTTTATTTTTACTTCAATTTTTATTGCATCTGAGTTTCTCAATGTACTTCACTCCCACCCCTTCTAGTAACGAACTCAATCGTCCTCCACGCAGATCCAAGTCTGCATATAGCCTACAGTCATAGTAGCCTTACGGTCATAGTAAACAGTACGTTCCAAAAATATGTTCGCGTTTTCCGGTGACGAAAGAACTTTTAATATTGAATCATATTTTCGCACAGGTACTGTCCGTTTGCCTACGTCACATCCCGATTTCCCCCACCTGCTTCTGCACGGTCCTCTGTAAAAGCAGGGCTGTCTTTGCTCTTTTCTGAGAACATTAATTTCTCTTAGGAATTGGACGTCTACGTAATATTATACAACTGTTTAAAATAACTTAAATAAAAGGGCCTCGTTAAGTAATTAACTGTCACGTGATTTCCCCCCTTTCTACGACCCTACGACATAACCACTTGGACGGACAGTAGATAGTATGTCTGAGTAATTTTATCTTTTCGGATCGGGCAGAAGTGAAGATTGAATTTACAGTACGTAAGGTACTCCTTTATAGAGTAGATACAGAATTATTTCAACATGAGTTACTAGTACGAAGGACGCAGCTGGTAATTGGGATTAGGTACAATACTCTATAGTGCGATAATATGCACATTAGAACTGAAGCCTGTATCGAAATGAACGGCCACCAATTTCAAAAATGTGTTTAAATATCCATATTATGATTATTTTTCAATTTAACTTCATTCTCTATATTGTACGCTAATGTGCTGTAGACAGTATAATATACACTGCATAATGAATACGTCCACATGGACAGCTCAGTTCGTGAGTAAAAACACTTATTCTTATACAGTACTGTATTTTGATTAAACAAAAACCTAATGAAAATAATCAAACTCAAAAATGCGATATTTCCTAGTTTACGTAAATGGATGAACTACTTTTCTTCCCTCCTATACCTAGTAAAGTGATTTGTTTGTACATTACGCCAGTATCATCGAACTCCAGTCGTGGAAGGGGGTAGCAAACGGCGTTGATCCAAAGGTATAGCCAGGTTAATATTAAAAATGTTAGTAAAAATAAAATGATGTCCCTGTATTAATATGAATTAACACCATGTAATTTACTAAAATTACACTCAATGTCATATTATGAATAAACATACAATATTGATTAAATAATAACACTATTATTAGAAAATAACTGCAGTATTGAGATGTATGAACAGCATTAAAGTTGTAACAAAACAAATGAATGAAGAAAATTAAATATTGCAATTGAGACATTGTTGGGGGATGGAATCTGAACCCCTGTCCCGAATATTCAATATCCATCCCAACAGATGCCTTATCTATTAAATATACATTTTATTTAAAATAAAGACAATATCAATCACAGTTTTTAAATTCTGACTGTAAGAGGGTAATAGATTTTAAACATTTCCTTTCTGACATCAGGAGCAAGCTGTGAGCACATCTCCTTGCACGAAATACTTTGATAAAATTCTAAGATAAACTATAGTGCCAATACACATTTTCGACCAACTAACACTAGGTGAAATGTAAGTTAAAATACAACTAATAAAATACTGCAAAAATAACACACAGAACTTACATTACTTGGGGGAACTTTCGCACGAACTTGCGACTTTGTCTTCCTTCTTGTATACTCAAGGCCATTGTCTCTCAGCAAATTTCGTGACACATCTTTCCACTTATTAATATTAATTTGTCTCGATCCTTTTTTTTTTAGTCGGTCAATATATATCGTAGAAATCGTCATTGTCTTGCATTCGTCCATTTTACGTAGTAGATCAACCGAAACCTGATACACAGTTCAAGTACCCAGTATTCGTAAAGAGAACAAACTCCCGTGCCTCGTGTAGAAGCGCCTCTGATACAGATATTGAAAAATTATTTTTTTTACACCTGTGTAAGACTATGTAGAGCATTATTCCATTAAAACTCATTCTGAAAAATTGTAACATTATTAAATTACTTTATGCTCGACCATGCCGAAATGTAGTAATTATACACCTGGTAGCAGTCCTTTAATGCATGTCATTAAAGTACACCTATTCATTAAAGTTCAGGTTTTCGATTATTCTCGGATATGCAATCGAAAGACAACGAGGGAAACGTCACGGAGGCTGGAAATTCAATATTGTCGCAGAAGATTATGTTCTGTTACTATAATAATTAGCGTTAATTGTAAGTAATATTCAAATAAATTCAATTTGTCATCTCGTTTTTCAATTCTAAATCAATTTCCAGTTCATCTTATTCTCTACATTACATCAAGGTCAATGACATTATTGTTCCTCGGAAAAAATCAATACTTTCGCGTCTGCGCACATCTCACAATTCACGAGCTATGCACAAGGTCACTTCCGATCTTCAGTCATATACAAATAAAATGAATACTTCTGAATAATTTCAAGTTAGAAATATGGTAGAGCATAAAAAGTCGTATGAAACTTGCCTATAATGGTAATTAAGACGCTCGTATGAAAATTATGAAACTCGCTTGCGCTCGTTTCATAAACAAACATACTCGAGTCTTAATTACTATCATTATAGGCTCGTTGCATAATGTACTATTCTATTATTACACAGAAAATAGGAAAGAATGGAGAAAGCTGGGTTTGCACTGAAAGACGTTCCCTTTGGCAAAATACTATAAATGAATATTCATTATTAAAAGCCTTCTTTATTTCACCTGTCCATTGATTCATTCAGTAAACGCAGCTTTCTGCCTTCATTTGTTTCTTAATGCATTCTATTTATTTTTCTTACATAAAAGTTTTAGTTGTAAACAAAAGAATGAAGATCTGTACATCGTAAGGACTTCACAGATAGAACTTGTGTTAGAATAGCGATGTAAACTTCAATTTTCAACAGGTATGGGAGATTTAAAATCTACAGACACGTTCAGCTTTTTTTTTTATTTTTCGGAGGATGTATTGTGTTTAATGAACCTCTGCAATGGGATGACCTGCACAGCTTTAATTTCTCTCTTATTATTTTAGTGACGAGGCTCGTTCCACAAAGTGACGTACTTTTATAATTGCTACACACGCGCGTGTGTAATCACAGCCACAGTAATTAAGAAATGAGATCACAGGATTCAGAGAAATTAAGTGGGGGAGTTAATGTACAAGACCAGAGGGCGTAAGCCTCAAACGACGTAATCAGAAAGGTGTACTAATATAGCCGTATGGGGTTAGTTAAGTCAGCTATTTCGTTGAGATTGCAGGGTCTGAGGTTTCTGTTTACAAATTGATTTACATGTGTAATGTAACGTATATGCTTGAGATATTTAATGCTAACCGACAGATATTGTTTGCTGAGTCAACTGTCCGAAGACAGGTTTGAACCTCCAAGTGACATCGATAAGGCATGTCTCATGAGGCAACTAAGCCAGAAGTTAATGGGGTATGGGGATCACTGTATTGAATATGGTAGTATACTTCGCACGAAAACATGACGACCTTCCCTCATCCCCTTCACCAGTTAACTGCAGGCACGCGCAAGGGATAAACCCTTAGCCGAGTTGCCAATTCTTGAAGTCATTGTGATTTGCGGACGTTTTTCAAACTGTGTTCCGTGAAACCGCGATTTTCAGAAATATACCTTGTAAATATACCTTAATATACCTTAATTTATAATTACTAAAACAAAATTGGTATAAAAATGAGCAAACTTATTTTAAAAACACTTTATATTTATATTTTCACTAACATGTTTTGCCTAAATAAACAAAAAAATGCAGACTTCTATAATAAGTCTTAAATTCTCATGTTATTGAAGTTCCAGAATTTTATACTTAATTAAGAATGTTGCGCTGGTAAAATTTTCTGAAACTGTGATCATTGAATAGTTATAGAATTTATGGTACAAAAGAGTAAAGTTAGATTTTATCAGCTTCGCCTTGGGTGATAATTTCCACGAACGCATAAAATCTGTTTACTCTAGTGTGCTATACAATATTTTATTCATTACTGGTATGGAAATTTAATTTTAAATTGCAGGGCTTTTCTTTGTAATGTGTTGTTGTTGAAGAAGTTCATATATATTCATTTTACTATTGCTAATATGTTGGTTGTCATGTAGAGTGATTTAAAAACATTTAATTCACTGCTGCAAGTTACAAAACGTTTAAGCAGTGCTGTGAATAATGTCATTATTTAGGTTGCTAAGGACGGTGTTGCTGTTGGCGATATCTCTTTCGCGTACTGTTCACATATGTTCGGCAAAGTAAATCACGTATAAAATCGTCTTCTTACCGAATTCTGTTTTAATTTGTTTATTTTCTCTTTAGTTGGTGAACCGTAATTCTTAATGTCTATGCCCATATATCCAACTCCGCCGGTTGCGTCCGATGTTAAGTGATTAAGATTTATACTTATTAAACTGCCTGAACTTTCGATAGATAGAATTTCTAACGTTAGACACAATTTTAACACTTTGTTTTCTTAGCTAAGCTCCTCTGCAAATAAGATATTCTGTTTTATCGACGGTGTTATTTGTTGTTCTTGTCGTGATGGTCTTGGATCTTCAGGTGTATCAGGAGGCCTGGCTGCGGATCATCTGCTCCTACACTCATTAATTATGGCCGGAATAAATTAGACATATTGAAGCGCACAACGGTATAAAACAACACGTCCAAAAAGACACTGACAATGGGTGAAAGCCAACAGGTAGAGGCAATGACTACTACATTTGGCAATGCTGGGATCTAGCGTATTCAATGAAATTACGTCTGCTCTTGATAATGGTAAGCCTCCTGTTGGAGTTTTTTTGCGATCTTAGCAGAGCTTTCGACTGTGTGAATCATAACCTTCTTCTGGCTAAGCTTGAAAGATATGGTATTCGTGGGACAGTTTTAAAATGGTTTGCCTCTTATCTTCAAAACAGATATCAATATGTGGAAATACTACACAAGCATCATAAAATAAATAATTTTACACATAAATATAGATCCAAGAATGTACATATTGACGTGGGTGTTCCTCAGGGCTCTGTTCTGGGCCCTGTATTGTTTCTTTTATATGTAAACGATTTACCCATGTATGTAAGAAATCATTTTATGTGTATGTATGCTGATGATACTTCTGTCATTGTAAAAGATGGAGAGGAACTGGATTTAGAGACAACCTGTTGTGACCTGTTAAAAGATCTCAAAACATGGTTTGATAGCAATCTGCTTCACTTAAATGTTAATAAGACCGGATATATTTACTTTCACAATTCTCAAAAGCGAAATTTGAAGGACATCAATATTTCTATTCAAGATCAATACTTATGTAAATGGGAAACTACTAAATTCTTGGGCGTTACATTTGATGATTGTTTGTCTTGGAGACCCCATTGCACAAGTTTAATTTCTAAGCTCAATAGCATTTGTTATCAAATCAGAATTTTGAGGACGATTATAAATCACGATGTATTAATGTCTTATTATTTCGCACACGTCGAGTCTAGGCTTTCATATGGTATTTGTTTTTGGGGATCTGGAACCATGCTGAATGATATATTTATTGCTCAAAAGCGTATTGTCAGATGCATAGCGGGTGTTGACAGTAGGACCTCTTGTAGGGAACATTTTTTACAATATAATATTCTTACTGTTTATGGTTTATACATTTTTAATGTTTTACTACTAATTTATAAAAATCTGTCTGATTTTCATCAAAATTGTGATTTCCATACCTACGACACTCGTAACAAAAATAGTTTAACTATTCCAGTTCACCACCTTACAAACACTAGTAGAACATATATGGTCTTTGGTATTAAAATATACAACAGTTTGCCTGATGACATCAAATATACAAAAAATTCTCTGAAATTTAAGAATTATATAAAAACGAAATTAATAAAATTGTGTCTCTACAGTCTTGAGGATGCACGCATGGGCCGTTGAAATGAATAATGTTTTTTTTTTTTTTTTTTAACATTAAATTGTAATTGTATATATTTGACCATGTCTATGCATACATTATGCCATCGACAATAAAGTTTTATCTATCTATCTATCTATCTATCTATCTATCTATCTATCTATCTATCTATCTATCTATCTATCTATCTATCTATCTATCTATCTATCTATCTATCTATCTATCTATCTATCTATCTATCTATCTATCTATCTATCTATCTATCTATCTATCTATCTATCTATCTATCTATCTATCTATCTATCTATCTATCTATCTATCTATCTATCTATCTATCTATCTATCTATCTATCTATCTATCTATCTATCTATCTATCTATCTATCTATCTATCTATCTATCTATCTATCTATCTATCTATCTATCTATCTATCTATCTATCTATCTATCTATCTATCTATCTATCTATCTATCTATCTATCTATCTATCTATCTATCTATCTATCTATCTATCTATCTATCTATCTATCTATCTATCTATCTATCTATCTATCTATCTATCTATCTATCTATCTATCTATCTATCTATCTATCTATCTATTGTATTTCTGCCACGCGGCTAGGGGTTGAGTAGAGGATGGGGGTTTATGAGGGATTACCAATTCCAAGAACAGAGGCCGTCATGTTTCCGAGCCAAGTATATTATTCGTATGGAGAAAGAGTACATTGAAACCTGTCTAAAGCGGCCATCTGAAGTTATCTTGTAGAATGGCCGTTTTATCAGGTGACCGCTTGATGAAGGTTGCGGTTTTTGTGAATCAGCATGAAAATGTTGAATTTCATTGACTTTTTACTACTAAGCGCGTACAATAATCGTGCATATTAATGTCAGCTTCTTCCATTCTTGCAACTAGATTTATTGTTGGACATGATTTCTCTCTCAAATTAACTTCACAGTTCCTCTGAATCAACTGAATGAAAACAAAACAAAAAAAAATTCGTAGAAGCTGCCAAATAAAGAAAGATAGAAAGCGGAAAAGAAAAAAAAATCTTAACAATTTGAATGGTTAATTACTGAAACATACTGTGACATTTTCAATAGAAAAAGTCCGTGTTTCAATCCCTTAAAAACGAGTAAGAATTTATAGCTTTTGCAGGCTCGGAGTGGAAAGTGACAAGAGTCATAAAACAGTAACCAACTACCCCCAATATATGGAGGGTGTACTGTTGTACACTTAGCTATTGTCCTCGTGATATTGCTTCCTGTCCTCTAACCATCGAAAAAATAGTTCAGACAGTATCCGTGAAAAGATTTTTTGTTGCACAGTGGCTATTATAGTCAGGACCCAATCCAAGTAGACTCCCCAGGCTGCTGGCCGGTGCATGAGGTGGCCGCTAAATGAAGAGAGAATTTGTATTGATCTTATGGAAAATCCAGTTGGTTCCTAAGAAAATTGAACTTTTGGCGAGGTGGCCGTTTAAATGAAGTGACCGCAAAGGCAGGTTTCACTGTATATTGAATATTAAGAGTAGAGGCTTTATAAATATAATGCAGAAAAAGTGAAAAGAACATATTATCACAAGTCTAGTATATACAGTCACGAAGCTTGAGTAGTTGAGAGTACTAGGAACAATAGACTGTGCCGGTACTATTTCGCATTGTCTGTGATGAGGCGATAGTAGCGATCCTAGTGGTTAGCAACAATCTATGGATGCATATTCCTTACGTATTGTACTTCGTGCCTGTATATAGGCCTACTAGACTGTGATATTATTGTGCTTATAAGATGTCTTATAAAATACACTAAGTTGGTATTATTTACTTAAGGCCTATTATAATAAAGGTGGTATCTGTTTTTTGGAAGACATACTTAGAAAAAACGTCATATAAACATTTGTCTTAATCTCAATATTTTCAGAGTTACACTAATTTAAATTTATTTGTAAAATACCATTATCGTTTTGTTTTAAGGGTAAAAGAATATTACAGATAAAGAATTAAATATTCAAGAGTATCGTTTCTTTAATTAGCTAGTATTCTGAAGCTAAAAATGCGTTGTGAATTCCATAGTTGCTTCGTACAGAATTTTTTTTCGATTTTTAACTACAAAAATTACCCTTTTCTTACGCATTTATCACAACAATTGAAGACATTATTGCAAAAACAGCCCTAGTCATTTACAATGAAATTGAGTTAAGGACACATTTGCTACTATTTCAAATGTTTATAGACTTCAAAAACGACACATGTCAGGTGCAATAGCCATAAGGATAAACACCAGTTGTACAGAAACAGCTGACATATGTTACTGTATTTATTTTTATTGCTCTCCTGAAAAATAGCAATTTTGACAAGGGTTGTTTTTGTAATAATGTCTTCAATTGTTACAAATCACGCCACTCTCGCAAATTCTTTAAGACTGTACAATAGGATGTGTAATTAAACTGTAAAGAATCAAGTTTCTGAAGTCATATGATTTGTAACAATTTTTTTGATAAGTGCGTAAGAATGATGTCATTTTTAGTCTAAAATTGAAAAAACAAAATCTGTACAAAGTAACTGATTACATATTTTTAGCTTTCAGAATACTAGCCAATTAAAGAAATGATACTCCTGAATAGTTCATTCTCTATTTGTAATATTCTTTTACCCTTAAAAATAAAGAAAAAAGGTGTTTTACAAACAACTTCAAATTATTGTAACTCTTAAGATATTGAGATTAGGACAAATGTTTATATGACTTTTTTTGCTCAGAATGTCTTCGGAAATAGGCTCCGTAAGGGACGGTAAAATGTCGTGAATCACCATGTATATTGAAAAAGTAGTTAATTTTTGGACCGGAACAAAAAAAATATATATTTGAAGAGTCCACTGCAAGAATGATGGATGTCACTTTCTTGTCGAAAATGAACCAAGACTGTCAATGCATAGCTTAAGACATATAGAATGTACATACAGAGTTATATGGCATTAACACTGATAGTCATTGTCCAGTAATGATCGGAAAATCACAGTTAAGCTTTGAGCGCTAAGCATTTCAAACTTTCAATTGCTTCTCCTGCAAAATGTATTCCAAATGACATCCATCATTCTTGCAGTGGACTCTTCATTTAATGTACTATGCGCTTTTGCCGTGTAAAATTCTAGTCACAATATATGTAAGAATATCGTGTAGAAACTAATTTCCTACTCCCAGTAGTTTCTGAGAAAGCTATCTAACGAACCATAACCTTAACACTTAACTTGGCAAAGCTTTATTTCTCACACTAGTTTATTAAGCCTTGTCGGACCGTAAAGAAAACAACTATCGCAATGTCCATATTTTTATATGTTGTACAATATTAATTAATTTAGAAATCTTCTCACTATTCGTCAGCTGCCACAAGGAACAAAGAGTACTTAACCATATAAATGTGTACAAGTTCATTGAACCATTAATTTTGTTTTGACAATGAAACTCCTACAAGTACATAGCTGCAAATACATTTTGTGCGAGATCGTGCGTATTTGCTTGTTTTCCGCACAGAACCAATACGCGGTAAGTGTGAAATACCACATTCAGTATTCCCAACGTAACACACGTAACAATTTTCCTCTTCTTACCGCTTAAGCGCGACATTCATTTTACTGCTTTAGGCTTTTAACATATTATTTTTAGAGACGTTTAACATAGTAATAATTATAAATTGGAAACTTACCACTGCAATTTCACCTAAATTGCAATGTTAATTATTGTTTTTAAATATTTGCGAAAATTAAGTAAAGTCTACTACTCCACGAAACTTATTGCATTCCTGATACAAGTAACATTAAGGAAGCCGTGAAAAAATCAACAAGACTCCAGATGCCGATGTTATTACTGCAATATGTTATATAAATAATATTGTTAAAATATTAAAATGAAAAATAAATCATTACATAACCTTACCGTTTGTTTTAAGTTCGCATTTATAGACTGGGGGAATAAAAAGACAGACGTATATCACGGCCTGCTGGAGTATAGTAAACACAGAAAACTTTTTATAGCAACAATGTTGAAGAAAGATATTTTGTTTTCCGAAGTTGAAGTCATTAAACAGAAACCAAGATGGAGATTTCATTGCAACTAATTAGAAATTCGTCTTTCAGGTATGTAATAACCGATCTTCGCACAAAATAATGTACGATACACGAGCGGTATGTTTGTTTTCATGTTCTCGGAAATTAAAAAAGCTCAACTACGTTTCGCTTTTTCAATCTTTTCCTCGAACATAAAAAAACGTCACCATACCGCTCTTGTAACGTATATTACTATTGTGATCGGTGGAAATATACCTAGTTTTAGAGAGTCAAGTGTTACAAAAAAGTAAAGAATGCTAATGAACTTGGTTTCATTTCGAATATAGGTGATTCTTCAGGAGAGCAATTGATCCTTTCAATGCAGCTAGAGTTACAATCGGAATAATAGATGTAGGCATTCCAAGCCTCTTAAACACATCTTTCATGAAGAGAGCAGCGGTACCTCTTGCTCCAACCAGAAGTCCGATTACTTCAAGCTCTTCTAGCTGGTACTTTCGGAGGCAATATGGAATGGTAGGATTGTAGATATTCTTTTTTTCCTTATCCACTTCTGCTGGCTGTTCCTCATTCGTTTCAAAACGCACAGTGGGATCAATTATGAATCCAGATCTTGTATATTCCTTGAAAGCTATTATATCTATGCGCCGTGTACTGCCAGTGACGGAGAGACCATGTACTTCTTCAAAGGTGTTGTAATCGGCATCTTTAAGGACAGTGGCTATAATTGATCGTACTTGGTGGTGTCTAGCGTTTCGCAGACCTTCACCGTGCGGACAGGATCCCAGGACGTGTGCAAGAGTTTCAACCTCGTTGTGGCAATGCCTACAACGGTTGTCCTGAGATCTTCGCGGCACACCACGTACTGCAGCAACATTTCCAACTATTTTAATGCCATCGCGCCATTCGCTGTTGGACAGTCCTTCGTGTTTACAAATCCATTTGTAGAAACTAGGATATCTATACTAATAATAAATCTGTAAGCGAAATTTTTCTGGTAATTTTCGATTTTCCAAAAATAATTGGTGTTAACATGTATAATTATTCATCCTGAAACCGAAAATCGCTTTTTTGAAATTTTTGTTTGTATGTCTGTCTGTCTGTCTGTATGTTTGTTACCTTTTCACGCGATAATGGCTGAACGGATTTCGATGAAAATTGGAATATAAATTAAGTTCGTTGTAACTTAGATTTTAGGCTATATGGCATTCAAAATACTTTATTTAAAAGGGGGGTTATAAGGGGGCCTGAATTAAATAAATCGAAATATCTCGCTTATTATTGATTTTGTGTAAATTTTACAGAACAAACGTTTCTTTAAAAATAATTTGCGATAAGTTTTATTCCTTGAAAAATTTTGATAGGACTGATATTTAATGAGATAAATGAGTTTTAAAATTAAAATAACTGCCATCTAAAGCAGTGTAATGAATTAAAAAACAAATGAATTCGTCTATAAGGGGCCTTGGACAGCAACAATCGAAAGCTATGAAACATAGCCTACAGATAATATTTCTGTGTTTGTATGAAGTAATATCGGAAGCTAAATTAACCGATCTGTATAATTAATTATTATTTCAGCATTGGAAAGTGTAGTTTCTCTGGATGGACATAATGCTATAATGTTATTACAGTAACGTTTGAGTGAATCTAGGACAGGTAAGATTAAAATAACTTCTTATGCACAGAAAACTTAAT
Source organism: Periplaneta americana (assembly GCF_040183065.1). Lineage (NCBI taxonomy): Eukaryota > Metazoa > Arthropoda > Insecta > Blattodea > Blattidae > Periplaneta > Periplaneta americana. The sequence goes on along the minus strand of NC_091118.1, from coordinate 209,941,905 downwards.
AGGCTATTTTGTAACTCACATTCATTAAACTATGGTTGCATGTAATAACAAATAAGAAACATGTTAAAGGAATTGTCATTGCACCAAATGAGTGGTCTCTTGACCAAAAGATCGCATTTTAATTATTTAAATACAATTTAAATTAAGTAATATATTAAACGATTTATCCTTCTATCAAACACGAATGTTCCCTGGATCAAACGTCCTATTTTAATTATATAATTACTTTATATTTGCAAATCAAGATTACCTGAAATCTTGATTTGCATAATACACGTCACTGTTCGTTAACAGAAAACCACAATTTAAGTCACACGGAGTTAGTGTGCACTCGAAGTTGGTTGCTTGACGGTTGTCAGCCCACTTCGAGGTCTGTGGATATAGAGGGAAAAATTGGATCGGTGTCGGTTAGAGTTCCCGAGTAGCTCAGTGGTAGAGCGTTGGTACGTTAAACCAAGGGTCCCGGGTTCGATACCCGGCTCCGGAACAATTTTTCCCTCGAAATTATTCAAATCAACTTTACAGGGAGTTATACCTGAAATCTTCGTTTCTGTTCGTTAACAGAAAACCACAATTTAAGTCACACAAAGTTAGTGTGCACTCGAAGTTGGTTGCTTGACGGTTGTCAGCCCACTTTGAGGTCTGTGGATAGAGAGGGAAAAATTGGATCGGTGTCGGTTAGAGTTCCCGAGTAGCTCAGTGGTAGAGCGTTGGTACGTTAAACCAAGGGTCCCGGGTTCGATACCCGGCTCCGGAACAATTTTTCCCTCGAAATTATTCAAATCAACTTTACAGAGAGTTATACCTGAAATCTTCGTTTCTGTTCGTTAACAGAAAACCACAATTTAAGTCACACAGAGTTAGTGTGCACTCGAAGTTGGTTGCTTGACGGTTGTCAGCCCACTTTGAGGTCTGTGGATATAGAGGGAAAAATTGGATCGGTGTCGGTTAGAGTTCCCGAGTAGCTCAGTGGTAGAGCGTTGGTACGATAAACCAAGGGTCCCGGGTTCGATACCCGGCTCCGGAACAATTTTTCCCTCGAAATTATTCAAATCAACTTTACAGGGAGTTATACCTGAAATCTTCGTTTCTGTTCGTTAACAGAAAACCACAATTTAAGTCACACAAAGTTAGTGTGCACTCGAAGTTGGTTGCTTGACGGTTGTCAGCCCACTTTGAGGTCTGTGGATATAGAGGGAAAAATTGGATCGGTGTCGGTTAGAGTTCCCGAGTAGCTCAGTGGTAGAGCGTTGGTACGTTAAACCAAGGGTCCCGGGTTCGATACCCGGCTCCGGAACAATTTTTCCCTCGAAATTATTCAAATCAACTTTACAGGGAGTTATACCTGAAATCTTCGTTTCTGTTCGTTAACAGAAAACCACAATTTAAGTCACACAGAGTTAGTGTGCACTCGAAGTTGGTTGCTTGACGGTTGTCAGCCCACTTTGAGGTCTGTGGATATAGAGGGAAAAATCGGTGTCGGTTAGAGTTCTCGAGTAGCTCAGTGGTAGAGCGTTGGTACGTTAAACCAAGGGTCCCGGGTTCGATACCCGGCTCCGGAACAATTTTTCCCTCGAAATTATTACTTTATATTTATTTCTAACAGGTGCAGCGGAGCGCACGGGTACGGCTAATTGTTTAAATAAAACTACGCCTTTCCCTTTCTGTGGATGACGACATTGTGAAATTTAAATTTTCCTACCAATTTTTTTTTTTCTTTTGTTCTATTAAAATTATAGGATATTGCCTATTAAATGTTGTATCCTATAGCATACATTGTCAATTTAAGGGTTAACATAGCCGATATAGGATATACCGGGTCCTCTCAAAACTATTCTAGAATTCGTCCCTTAATGTACCTTCCACCTTGCACACTTTTAAAAGAAGTCTAGTCTTTCTTGCTGGAGGTTGTGGTAATAATCTTGGTGGCGATACATAGTCTTTGCATGAATTGTGAAAGTTATCCACTCATCAGTTCCGGGTTGAAGCTAGTTTTCAAAATGTACCCAAAATTGCGTCGTTACCTCCAGTAGATAATCAGCAAAACAGTAAGACAAAAAGAGAGGGCGTGTAGAACAGCTAACGTGCATAGAGAATGGAAATGACAGACAGAGCGGACCGACGCAGATAGATAGAAGGGGGTGGAACACTGCTACCCCCACATTCCATTTGCCAACGCCCCGGGATCTGCCACACTAAGAGGGTGGGAGGTGGTGGGAAGGGAGGGTGTTTTAATTAATGTAATGGAGAAGACTGCGTGATTAGCGTGGTAACCAGACACGTAGGGGTCGAAAAGAAGGGGTAACTTGGGAGGGGGTGAAATAAGAGCAAGGGCGTCTACACCTAACCTACACAGATCACAAAAAAATATGCAAGGGAAATTGTGGACTCAGACTTCGATACTGTGACATTGATGTGTGGTGAGAGAATTTTGGCGATATTGTCTTTCGTTTTTGCAGCGGAATTTCGAAAATTCGCCCCCTTTCAGCTTCTTCTGGATATGCAGGGCCTCAACGGGTGATGCTATTGATAAATTTCAGAGAAAATATGTGTGTGATAAATTGACATATTATTTTGTCATACGTTTTATTCGTTTGGCAGAAAAAATTCATTAATTTCTTCGTATTATTAGCAGCATTCGTACTAAATGCTTCTTTTCCTTGAACAATCATTCATGAGGCATAGATAAGTGCAAAAAATGTTCCAAGTATCCGGTTAAGGATTTATGTACAACTTACAGCAGTAAAATTTTTCGAAATATTCAACATTTTTTTATGCTCGACTGTACCGAAATGTAGTAATTATACACCTGGTAGTAGCCCTTTAATCCACCTCATTAAAGTACATCTATTCATTATAATTCAGTTGTTCAGCCAATGAGAAATCACCATTGTACTGATTGTACCATTATAAAACCGCAAGTATCGAATATTCTCGGATATGCAATCGAAAGACAATTAGCGAAAAGTCACGGAGGCTGGAAATCCAATACTGTCGCAGAAGGTTATGTTCTGTTACTATAATAATTAGCGTTAATTGTAAATAATATTCAAATAAATTCAATTTGTCATCTCGTTTTTCAATTTTAAATCAATTTCCAGGTTATATCAAGGCTGATGTTCATATTATTCTCTAGATTATATCAAGGTCAATGACATTTGTGCCTCGGAAAAAATTAATACTTTCGCGTCTGCGCACATCTCACAATTCAGGTCAGTTCCGCTCCTCACTTACATAACCATAACATGAATACTTATGAATAATTTCAAGTTAGAAATATGGTCGAGCATAAAAAGTCGTATGAAACTTGCCTATAATGGTAATTAAGACGCTCGTATGAAAATTACGAAACTCGCTTGCTCTCGTTTCATAAACAAACATACTCGCATCTTAATTACTACCATTATAGGGTCGTTACATAATGCACTATTTCTTCATTACTGTATATTGTACAATAATGAAAAGTGGCATGTATAAAACCCTGTCCTTCTGCTATTTTTTTTTTAATTCAAAACGGTGGCAGTTCACTGTGCATTGATGAAGCGTTTCCCTCATAACTCATAAACTTGTTAACTTTTTCAGGTTCTCTCTCTTTTATTTTATTTCTGAAACTCATGTTTACAATATCATGCTCTTTCACTACATTACTTAATAAATAATATATTTTTTTATTTTGTGTTAGAAGAAAATACGTACTGATATTTGATCATTTTTAAATGGATTTCTTTTTCATCAGACAATCTATCAAAGGTAGAGAAGTGATTTTGCATCACATTGTAGATACGACATGCATAAAAACACAGAAAAAATTTCATCACAGAATGTTGGATAGTTTTTGAGTTATGAGGGAAACGCTTCATCACTGCACAGTGAATTTTTAATTTTGGAAAATAGTATAAATAATTTCTTTATACATCTTGATTACACAATTCTTAACACTGTATCACTTCGGAATATGTATGGTAAGACTTTCCTATGTTAAATTTCAACGTAACTTTTTTACATGTTTCGACCTATTTATGGGTCATCTTCAGAACTAGTCGTTGTTGGTCTTGGCGCCACTTGTTCTGTTTCCTGTGAGGGTGTGTTCCTGTGGTATAGTGTAGAGTCAAAGAGTGTATGTGTTTTGAAGTTGAGTTGTGTGCTGAGAATTTCGTTGGGTGTGTTTTCGTGTGTCTGTATATTTCATATTGTTCTAGTGTGTTTAGTTTCTGGCTTTTTGGTTGGATGTGTAGTATTTCCATGTCTGTGTTGATGTCTCTATGGGTGTGGTTAGCATTTGTGATGTGTTCTGCATATGTGGAGGTGTTTTGTAATTTAGTTATGGCTGTGATGTGTTCTTTGTAACGTGTTTGAAATGATCTGCCTGTCTGTCCTATGTATAAGTTGTTGCAGATGTTAAATTTGAGTTTGTATACGCCTGTGTGGTTGTATTTGCTTGTTTGTTTGTTTGTGTGTTGAGATGTTTTTGTAGAGTGTTATTTGTTCTGTATGCGATGTTGTAATTTAATTTCTTGAATGATTTTGCAATTTTGTGTGAGTTTTTGTTTTCGTATGTTAGTGTGATGTAAAATCGTAAAAATATGTTTATCATACCCATATAGCAGAAGGACAGTGTTTTACACATATTAATTTTCGTTATTATACAAGATACTGTAATGGAGTAAAAATGTTGAATATTTCCAAAATTTTACTCCTTTAAGCTGTACCTAACCCCTTAAGAAGATAAACTTCCGTGTTCTATATTCCAGACAAAAGGCTGGTTTTCTTAGCATTGTTACAGTTACATATTATCTTAAATTATATGTCGCAACCGTCCATTCATTAAAGCTGATTTATTTCTTCAATATTACATATCAAACATCCTGTTATTTATCAACAATTTATTATTTTAATCATATTTAAATGTAACTATTTTTAAAATTGTTTGCATTTTTATCCATGTAATGTGTTCATATTTATTGTTATATTTATATTTAATTGATCAGAAGATGGCAAAATAACTTGCCGAAAACGTTAATCTATTTTGTATTTGTCATATAAATCGATCTGTTTTAGTGAACACTAATTCACTTAGCATAAGATAAGCCATTCAGACGACAAAACATAAACAAATAATTCCAAAGAAAACCTAAGCTGAACTAACTAAAACCAAACTCCAGAAAACATTGTTATAATGTCAATGCATAATTTACATGTAAGTAGACATTGGAAAAGACAAAGTACATGATTATATCTCGTGACGAGAATATTGTACGAAATGGAACTATAAAGATTGGAAATTTATCCTTTGAAGAGGTGGAAAAATTCAAATATCTGGGAGCAACAGTAACAACATAAATGCTACTCGGGAAGAAATTAAACACAGAATAGATGTGGGAAATGCCTGTTATTATTCTGTTGAGAAGCTTTTGTCATCCAGTCTGTTGTCAAAAAATCTGAAAGTTAGAATTTATAAAACAGTTACATTACCGGTTGTTCTGTATGGTTGTGAAACTTGGACTCTCACTTTGAGAGAGGAACATAGGTTAAGGGTCTTTGAGAATAAAGTGCTTAGAAAAATATTTGGGGCTAAGAGGGGTGAAGTTACAGGAGAATGGAGAAAGTTACACAACACAGAACTGCACGCATTGTATTCTTCACCTGTCTTAATTAGGACCATTAAATCCAGACGTTTGAGATGGGCAGGGCATGTAGCACGTATGGGCGAATCCATAAATGCATATAGAGTGTTAGTTGGGACGCCGGAGAGAAAAAGACCTTTGGGGAGGCCGAGACGTGGATCTGAAGATAATATTAAAGTGGATTTGAGGGAGGTGGGATATGATGGTAGAGAATGGATTAATCTTGCTCAGGATAGGGACCAATGGCGTGCTTATGTGAGGACGGCAATGAACCTTCGTGTTCCTTAAAAGCCAGTAAGTAAGCAAGTAAGTAGACATTGATTTGGCACGGTTGAACACTATTTTGTCAGTTTTTGAACCTTAGTTTTGGCATTTTTCTGTGTCTACAACATTCGTGATAGATTCTTCTTTTAACTTTATTGAAGTGTCTCAAGTATGACGATAGAATTGTATTCTGTGTGATATAGCATCGGCAGTTTGTATATCTTTGGGGTAGTCGTGTAATCTTAGATGCAATGAAATAGTACAGTCATTTTGTTCTAAGAATTCCTTACTGTGATTTTTTTTCCTACTGTTCTGACACTCTTGAAATTAAACGTAGTTTATTTTCCACTAAACAATACTTTTATTTTTTTAAATTGAAGTATTGCACTACTTTTCTATATAAGAATGATAAACGGAAATGTGGAACATAGGCTACCCTGCTCGACAGCAAATTCATTACGACCCCTATTATTGCCGCCAAATCCCAGAAAAGCAATAAAGAAGAAGGTGGAGGCAATATCAGAAAATACAGCGGTGCTGTACTGCGCAGACTCGACTCTGATCCAGGAAATCACGTCTACAGGTTTACGTTTGTGTTTGATTGTCTACGGTGTAGGTTCGCTGCCGAATCGCAAATGAATCAAGAGTTAAATCCTGAAGCCTTCTTTCCATCAGAATGCTGACCAAATACATAAGAAAACTGCAACTTATTCTGAATATGTTAATATCGACGTGTTCATCTTGATTACACAACTTTTAACACTGTAGCTATCACTTCGGAATATGTATGATAAGAACTTTCTTGTGTTAAATATTATTAACGTACCTTGTTAACATGTTTCGACCTATTTTCGGTCATCTTCGGAACTGGTCGTTGTTGGTCTTGGCGCCTCTTGTTTCCTGTGTGGGTGTGTTCGAATTGTAGACACACAACTCAATTTCAAAACACACACACTCTTTGACTCTACACTACGAACGCACCCACACAGGAAACAAGAGGCGCCAAGATCAACAACGACCAGTTCCGAAGATGACCGAAAATAGGTCGAAACATGTTAATAAGGTACGTTAATAATATTTAACACAAAGTTCTTATCATACATGTCTGTTTAGCTCAGTTGGCTAACGCGTGTTGTTTTAAAATCCTATAAACCCAACTTCGCAGGTTCAAGTCTCCTCGCATCCCAAAAGGTAAATTATTACAAAATTTTAAAAAGATGCATATTAGATTTGGATGTAATGTACAAATTACGACATAATAATAATAATAATAATAATAATAATAATAATAATAATAATAATAATAATAATAATGTATTTTAGCTGGCAGAGTTAAGGCCGTAAGGCCTTCTCTTCCACTCAACCAGCAAAAAGTGTATATACATATGCATGAACTTACAAAGAATTCAACAATTTGATTTAGATGAGAGTTACATGTATACAAGAGTTATTTACGAATTAAACAACAAAATACTATGAACTATTAATTAAACACTGAAATAAACTGTGTAGCAGAATTAAACTAAAATACATAGAATGTTAATATATTTCAAATAATATTAGATAATAGAAAGAGATTATTATGAGACAATTTTGAAAATACAGCACAATCAGGATGATGTCTAAAGAAAAAAGTAACAATGTAGTCAGTGATAGTTTAAATCAGTATGATTGGAGTGAAATGCTAATAAGGTTATCATTTAAGCTGTTCTTAAAGGTGTTTGTTGTCTTGCAGCCCCTAATACTTTGTGACAAGGAAGTCACATAGCAGATAGAGAAAAGAGAAGGAGATTGAGTGTATGTATATTTAAGAAATGATAATAAAGAAGTAGAGGTAGTGACATCTAGTAACTAATATATTAACTTCTTGAGTAATAGTTCAATGGAAAAGTATACGTGTGTACCCGGGTACTACGAAAATACTAATGAACTGTGAGATAAAGTTCAAACTGTGAGGTAAAGACTTTATCTCGCTAGTGGAATAAAATAATGTTGAATAAAAGCCTACTTTACAAACGCAAAAGTATTTAGTAAAGGCATGTTTTTCGTTATGGTCATGGATAAAATTAATTATCTAGGCTAGCTTACATTACAGTAGATAAGAACTGTTCTACAGCCAAAAGCTACAAAAAAAAAATAGCAACGATTATTAGGATCGGATCCATGGCAACCAGATTTCATGCAATTTTTCCTAATGTTTCGTACACACTCATCTGCTGTCAATTGTTTTAAGACCTAAAACAGAAAATCTGACTGTTTGGTCATCTAAAGTACCCAGATCTCTTATTAACGCGTGTTACTTTGCTTTGCTGTCATTAGTAAAGATGTGTGAGCACTCTAAATTATTTACCCACTCCGTGCCGCTGGAGAACAGAACTGCGATGGCCACAACTGTTGTGTACACAACTGTTGCCATGAGCCGTGTGTCCCGCCTTGCAGTTTGCTCATGCTCCTACCTTAATTGCCGCCACACATCGTAATGTTAACAATATTTTGAAAACATCCCCGCTGACTCGACGTCCCGTGGCATTATCTTCCTCCCTAGGCCAATATTGACAGTCCAAACAGCAGAGTTTCGGTTGACTTCATTTAATATCGCTGGAACAAAAATACCGAAACACCGAGGCGGTAAACAGGGCTCCTTGACAGATCGCCCATAGCACGTGGGTGCGTAATGGGGGCTTCCCTAACTAGGTTACTGCGGGCCGCTATTGGACAAATGTTACGTTACTGTTAGCGGCTCCCTAATGAATAATTCAATTGCAATACGGGCGTAATTGAAAGCAATAATCGAATTTCCGTCACCTGCGATCAGATGGATAACAATGGCAGACAGTTTTTCACTAGCTGTAAGGGCAAAGTAACACTTCCATGTGAAAATGGAAAGCCGCAACGATTGGTACGTTTTTAGAGAGAAAAGTGTTCTATTATTATTATTATTATTATTATTATTATTATTGTTGTTGTTACTTATTTACTTACTGGCTTTTAAGGAACCCGGAGGTTCATTGCCGCCCTCACATAAGCACGCCATTGGTCCCTATCCTGAGCAAGATTAATCCAGTCTCTATCATCACATCCCACCTCCCTCAAATCCATTTTAATATTATCTTCCCATCTACGTCTCGGCCTCCCCAAAGGTCTTTTTCCCTCAGGCCTCCCAACTAACACTCTATATGCATTTCTGGATTCGCCCATACGTGCTACATGCCCTGCCCATTTTAAACGTCTGGATTTAATGTTCCTAATTATGTCAGGTGAAGAATACAATGCGTGCAGCTCTGTGTTGTGTAACTTTCTCCATTCTCCTGTAACTTCATCCCTCTTAGCCCCAAATATTTTCCTAAGAACCTTATTCTCAAACACCCTTAATCTATGTTCCTCTCTCAAAGTGAGAGCCCAAGTTTCACAACAATAAAGAACAACCGGTAATATAACTATTATATAAATTCTAACTTTCAGACTTTTTGACAGCAGACTGGATGATAAAAGCTTCTCAACCGAATAATAACACTCATTTCCCATATTTATTCTGTGTTTAATTTCCTCCCGAGTGTGATTCATATTTGTTACTGTTGCGCCAAGATATTTGAATTTTTCGTCCTCTTCAAATAATAAATTTCCAATTTTTATATTTCCATTTCGTACAATATTCTGGTCACGAGACATAATCATATACTTTGTCTTTTTGGGATTTGCTTCCAAACCTATCGCTTTACTTGCTTCAAGTAAAATTCCCGTGTTTTCCCTAATCGTTTGTGGATTTTCTCCTAACATATTCACGTCATCCCCATAGACAAGCAGCTGATGTAATCCGTTCAATTCCAAAGTCTGTCTGTTATCCTGAACTTTCCTAATGGCATACTCTAGAGAATATCACTTGCTGCACTCGTCTCGTTTTCTACTAATTTTGGTATACCCGATCGGTTTTTATCGGCAACTGAACCAGTTTCTACAAATTTGTTAATCAACTTACGAAATGATTTTACAGAGCAGAATCCATTTCTCAATCCATGTAACGTCCGATATCTTCTCAATACAAATGCGTATTTTCTATTGCATTCGTAATAGCAGTGAAGAAGGCAAATTCGAACTCGTAAATGTAAAACCATTGTAAAAATTATTAAAATGACTCTCCTACAATTGCCGTCTGTATTCTCAACAACAATTATTGTTTATACAAGCGTGACACATGCCAGGTGGTAACAGGATGTTTTCTAGTTGCCAAACTTTCAGACCGGCCACGAGGTTCACTCAGCCTCCTATAAAATTGAGTACCGGGTCTTTCCCGGGGGTAAAAGCCGGTCAGAGCGTGGTGCCGACCACACCAACTCATTCTAGTGCCGAGGTCATGGAAAGCATGGGTCTCTACCTCCATGCCCCCCAAGTGCCTTCATGGCATGTTACGGGGATACCTTTCTTTCTTTCTCTCTTTCTTTCTTTCTTCCTTTCTTCCTTTCTTTCTTTCTTTCTTTCTTCCTTTCTTTCTTTCTTTCTTTCTTTCTTTCTTTCTTTCTTTCTTTCTTTCTACAAGCGTGACACAGCTACCATAGCAACGAAACACGCATCGATAAAAAAAAAACCCAAACCTTCTAAACAGTAATGGTATCTATATGATATCAAACTGCTGATATGTACAGTTGTCAAAAAAAAAAGTGGCCGCACTCGTGAACAGCGAATATTTTCTAAGTCCACTTCGGATCACGGCGATGTTACACGATGCATATGCTTGCAGAAGCAGTTCTGGAACTATGGAATTATTCCAAATCTGCGTCTCATAGACCAGCGGTTGGGTGCTTACTTAATGATTCGAACGTTGTGGATTTGAGCCTTCTTCAAGTTTTCATTTTATTTTTTAATCGTTCTTTAGCGATATAAATAATAAATATTTAAATTAACATTTTTATTCTGTTATCGTTTTTTTATCGATGTCAAGTTATTATATTTTGTTATATCAGCAATATAAATAATATTAAGTTATGATTTTTTGTATTCTGTTATCGTTCTTTAACAATATGAATAATATTCACGTTTTTTTATATTCTGTTATTGTTCTTTCGCGGTATAAATAATCTGTATTTTATGTAAGTAATTATTATAATACAAATAACTATTTTTCTTTGTAAAATAGGTTATTTTATTTAAATAATTAAATATATTATATAATATCTTATATTAATTAAACAAACTGATATTTATCATTTATATTCTGCTATCGTTCTTTAGTGATACTGCATAAATGATATTCAAGTTATTTATATTGTTATCGTTCTTTAGCGACATAAATAATATTCAAGTTATGATTTATTTATAGTTCTTTAGCGATATAAATAACATAAATGTCTCTCTCTTGAAAACAAAACAAAAAAGAACATAAAAAGCACGAGGTTGTATTCGAACGTAGGACGTTACCAATAAGAGGCCAGAACGCTACCATTACGCTATCAAGTAACACACAGAATACTTTAATTATAACTGTAGATATCACGCAACGTGGTCCAACAACATGTAACATCGCCTGTCTCCGAATTGTGACGAAGATACCCGAAGGGAACTTTGCTTCAAGAGAGCGGCCACTTTTTCTTTTGACAGCTGTACAGAAGATACAGCTGTTTAAAAATGGGAACTTACTTTTGAATAATCTTATATTTATCACTTAAGAAGCAAATTATGATTTTTGCATTTTCGTTTAATATATTTTATGCTCGACCATGCCGAAATGTAGTAATTATACACCTGGTAGCATCCTTTAATGGACCTCATTAAAGTACACCTATTCATTAAAGTTCAGGTGTTGCACCAATCAGAAAACACCATTGTAGCAATATGAAAGCGCAAGTATCGATTATTCTCGGATATGCAATCGAAAGACAACTAGCGAAACGTCACGGAGGCTGGAAATCCAATACTGTCGCAGAAGGTTATGTTCTGTTACTATAATAATTAGCGTTAATTGTAAATAACATTCAAATAAATTCAATTTGTCATCTCGTTTTTCAATGTCTAAATCAATTTCAAGGTTATATCAAGATTAATGTTTATTTTACTCTCTAGATTGTATCAAGGTCAATGTCGACATTTGTTTCTCGGAAAAAATCAATACTTTCGCGTCTGCGCACATCTCACAATTTACGTGATATTGCACAAGGTCAGTTCCGCTCCCCAGTCAGATAAGAATAACATGAATACTTATGAATAATTTCAAGTTATAAATATGGTCGAGCATAAAAAGTCGTATGAAACTTGCCTATAATAGTAATTAAGACGCTCGTATGAAAATTATGAAACTCGCTTGCACTCGTTTCATTAACATATTCGCGTCTTAATTACTATCATTATAGGCTCGTTGCATAATGTACCATTATTTGTTTTAATTAAGATAAATTGCGATTATCTAAAAATAGTCTGCAGTCAACGTAAAAGAGTGATTTACACAATCTTGGAAATGGAATAAAATCGACTTTGCCTCGTTCTTTCAAACTGTTCTTCTTTCTAAAAGACTTGCCACATTTGTATCGCATTATACTATATAATGAAATGCATAATTTGCATCATTAATAGCATATTATAGAACTTTGCATTATGACATAGACTAATAGTCACTTTAAAAATGTATTCGATTCCGCCATTATCTGTCATTCGTTTATCTGCACAGCTCAAGCAGAGAAATTTTCAACCGTAAAGGCAAATATTAATAATTGGTAAAGTATCTGCAGAGACATCTACATGCACCGGTCGTTATAACAATCAGAACGGAAATGAAGGCAGCCATGTAGTCATGGAGATGAGAAGGAGCAGGGATTAGTTTTCTACACCTTGAACGCAAAGTGGCAGTCATTTGTTCTTCCCTTTGCCAGAGACATTGCACAAGCATTAAAGCTAAGTAGAGGGAGCATTATGGAAACATTGAGAAATTAAACGTACTAGTAGTGAGTTCTGCTTGATTTTAATCACGGAAAACTGTTTCAGGAAATTTCATAACTTGCCTTAAAGCACACTTTTAGGTCTGAGACTCGCTCAACTTGTAAGAGATTCTAGAATATTCGTCCCACTTGCATTATCAAAAACGCCTACAGCTCTTTTCGTGGTTCATTTGTTTCTATTTTCTCAAGAAGCAACTTACTTCATGCTCAATAAACTCTACTAAACTTCGGTTTAATATACGGCCTATTACGAAAGTATACAGGGTGTCCCGTTATTATTGCCTTAAACATGTCTATCGTGTTATACATTTGAAAAGAAATAAAAATGTCATATGAACTAATTGTCTAAATGACTTAGTAACAGAGATATGACAGAGAGAAGGTGACATTGAAAGATGTCGTTCCTAATAATGTAATAGTAATATGCGTTACAAGAGCGGTATATTGAAGTTTTCATGTTCGAGGAAAAGTTTGAAAAAGCGAAACGTAGTTGAGCTTTTTTAATTTCCGAGAATTGAAAGAAAACATACCGCTCGTGTATCATATATTATTTTGTGCGAAGATCGTTTGTTACATACCTGAAAGAGGAATTTCTAATTAGTTGCAATGAAATCTCCATCTTGGTTTCTGTTCAATGACGGCAAATTTTCAAAACAAAAATATCTATCTTCAACATTGTTGCTTTAAAATGTTTTCTGTGTTTACTATACTCCAGCAGGCCGTGATATACGTCTGTCTTTTTTTCCCCCCCAGTCTATAAATGCGAACTTAAAACAAACGGTAAGGTTATGTAATGATTTATTTTTCATTTTAATATTTTAACAATATTATTTATATAACATATTGCAGTAATAACATCGGCAACTTTGTTGATTTTTTCACGGCTTCCTTAATGTTACTTGTATCAGGAATGCAATAAGTTTCGTGGAGTAGTAGACTTTACTTAATTTTTACAAATATTTAAAAACAAATTTAGGTGAAATTGCAGTGGTAAGTTTCCAATTTATAATTATTACTTTATTGAACGTCTCTAAAAATAATATGTTAAAAGCCTAAAGCAGTAAAATCAATATGTCACTTAAGCGGTAAGAAGAGGGAAATTATTATGTGTGTTAGGTTGGGAATACTGAATGTGGTATTTCACACTTACCGCGTATTGGTTGTGTGCGGAAAGCAAGCAAATACGCACGATCTCGCACAAAATAATGTGCGATACACGAGCGGTATGTTTTCTTTCAGTTCTCGGAAATTAAAAAAGCTCAACTACGTTTCGCTTTTTCAAACTTTTCCTCGAACATGAAAACTTCAACATACCGCTCTTGTAACCCATATTACTATTCTTTGATTCTGCGCCTAAGGTTACTAACATTTAAATTATACTTTCTGGGTCAACAGATGCCCAAGGAACCCGGAGACATTTCAACACAGCAGACGTAAATTCAGGATAATTCAACATTGTTTGTTCCCTTCAAGGAAAGTGAAATAACAAAACACTGACGATTGTAGAGCTTGCGAACTCCACAAGTAAGAACAGTATCACATCTTAGAAATTGTTTGTGGGGGAAATAAGAGACCTGCTGTGTAGGGCTTCTTTTCAATCACAGGAACAAAGCCCTTCTCTTTCATTCCGTATTCAGCATTCCTCAGGCTTTCGTGAATTTCTGTACATCCACGAAACATCTCTGAGGGCACGAAACTTCTTCAATTGCTACTCTTTGCAAACTAACTTCATGCAGATATAAGATAATTTCTGTGCCTAGTTGGTCAGTGACAAATCTTGGAGTAGGTAAGTAATAATAATAATAATAATAATAATAATAATAATAATAATAATAATAATTGATACTAATAATAATGATTTATTTGTAGTTACATAATTACATCTGTCAAGAATAATAAAAGCGATTTATTCGAAAACGGATGAAAAATGTAAAAATAACTATTAAATATTGTTGTTAAGTCAACTGTCTGAAGATAGGTCTGAACCTCACAGTGATACCAAAAAGGAACCACTTATGAGGAACCTAAGCCAGGAGATAATGGGGTAGGGCGGCAAGTTTCTTTCCCCCTCCATTGCATACATCGCCGACTAGCTACATGTTACTCTAGTCAGACTTCAGATGCATACAAACAATTGTTCTTCCTCTGACACATATCGTCAAGTGAGATGTACTGCCTGATAATAGATGTAGGTATCAGTCCGAACCTGCTATTTAATATTGTATACATTGACTCTAAACTGATGGAAGTCTTATTATCTTACTCAAATTGTTTAATCATTTTCTAACACGTCCGAATTTATTTATTTATTTATTTATTTATTCAATTAATCCGAAGGTTTAAGGCCATAGATCCTACCAGATAACAGTAAATAATGATTCCACCCATATATTATTTAATATCATAGACGGAATTTCTACGAAAGCTGCTATTATATTGACCTCGTTATTGTTAGACCTTTGGACATATTGATTACATCATTGACCACTGGTTGAATGACTCACTGTCTGATCGATTGGTTGACTCACTGACTGATTCATTGTTTGACTCACTGACAGGTTCGTTAACTCACTGACTGAACGATTTGTTGACTCATTGACTGACCCATTATTTGACTCACAGACCGATTGGTTGACTCACTGATACCTTGTTTGACTCACTTATTCCTTAACTCACTGACTGAACGATTCGTTTACTCATTGACTGACCAATTCTTTGACTTACTTATTGACCGATTGGTTTACTCACTGACTCGTTGTTTGACTCACTGACTGACCGTTTCAGTGACTCACTAGCTGATTCATTGACACAATGACTGACTTCTTGACTCAGTGACTGACCGATTCGTTGACTCTGACTACCGATTGATTGACTCATCCATTGGCCGATTGCTTGACACACTGACTGATTCATTTGTTTGACTCACTGACTGACTGGTTGACTTACTGACTGATATATCGGTTGACTCACCCACTGACCGGTTGGTTGACTAACGTACTGACCAATTGGTTGACTCAAACATTGACAAAATCATTGACTCATACATTGACCGATTCGTTGACTCATAGATTGTTCGATTGGTTGACTCATAGAGTGATAAATCTCTAGACTTACTGACTGATCGATTGTTTGACTCACCTACTGACATTGTTTGATTCAGTGACTGTCCGATTGTTTGAGTCATTGATTGATCAGTGACTGATTGGTTGACGCACTGACAATGAATTGTTGACTCACTGACCCATTGGTTGACTGACTGATCCATTGGGTCACTGAATAACTGACTGATAGATTGGTTGACTGATAGATTCCTTGACCCACTGACTGAAAGAATAGCAGACTCTGACTGACCGATTTGTTGACACACTGACGACTGATTCTAGCACTCACAGACAGGTTGATTGACCGATAGAGCCACCGGCGTAGCTAAGGCGGTTAAGGCGCTTGCCTGTCGATCCGGAGTTGCGCGCGGGCGCGGGTTCGATTCCCTCTTGGGCTGATTACCTGGTTGGGTTTTTTCCGAGGTTTGCCCCAACTATAAGGAAAATATCAGGTAATCTATGGCGAATCCTCGGCATCGGCCGCTAAATAACTTCTTAGTTGATACAGTGTCGTTAAATAACCAAGTAAAATAATAAAAAAATTTGACCGATAGATCGACTCGCTGAATATCCAATAAAGTCACTGAATAAATATTTTTTTGATTCACTGAATTACGGATTTTCTGACCGACTGATTGATTGATTATCTGACTGACTGATAGACCGGCTCACTATCTGATTGAATGACCTTTAGATTAGATCACTGACCAAACAATTTGACTCAATGAATTGCCGATTTTCTGACTCACCGACTGTCCGATCTACCAATAGATCTAATCACTCAGACTCTCTTATTGCCTTACTGAATGATCGATAGAATAACTCACTGATTAAACGATTTAATTCACGGAATTACCGATTTACTACCGTTTGGTAGATTCATGCATACTGGTAATTCGTTTTCATATACAGGGTGTAAACGATATAAACTGCCAGAAAAAAATACTGGTGATATAGCATAAATTACTGAACAAAAAAGTATAATATTTTTCGTTAACGCTTATAGTTTCCATAGAAAAAAAAAGTTATCTTTAAGTATAATTTAATGTTTTTGGAAATTATAGTAGACCGTCATTATTTACTTTGGTGCGCCACGTGAATTGCAATACTATGGTGGTGTCAGCGTGTATTGGACGGAAGATAATTCGCAATGACGTTCATATTTACTCTAACTTACTTATTGGCGTTTAAGGAACCCGGAGGTTCATTGCCGCCCTCACATAAGCCCGCCGTCGGTCCCTATCCTGAGCAAGATTAATCCAGTCTCTATCATCATATCCCACCTCCCTCAAATCCATTTTAATATTACCTTCCCATCTACGTCTCGGCTTCCCCAAAGGTCTTTTTCCCTCCGGTCTCCCAACTAACACTCTATATGCATTTCTGGATTCGCCCATATGTGCTACATGCCCTCCCCATCTCAAACGTCTGGATTTGATGTTCCTAATTATGTCAGGTGAAGAATACAATGCGTGCAGTTCTGTGTTGTGTAACTTTCTCCATTCTCCTGTAACTTCATCCCTCTTAGCCCCAAATATTTTCCTAAGCACCTTATTCTCAAACACCCTTAACCTATGTTCCTCTCAAAGCGAGAGTCCAAATTTCACAACCATACACAAGAACCGGTAATATAACTGTTTTATAAATTCTAACTTTCAGATTTTTTGACAGCAGACTGGATGATAAAAGCTTCTCAACCGAATAATAACAGGCATTTCCCATTTTTATTCTGTGTTTAATTTCCTCCCGAGTATCATTTATATTTGTTACTGTTGCTCCAAGATATTTGAACTTCTCCACCTCTTCAAAAGATAAATTTCCAATTTTTATATTTCCATTTCGTACAATATTCTGGTCACGAGACATAATCATATACTTTGTCTTTTCGGGATTTACTTGCTTCAAGTAAAATTTCCGTGTTTTCCCTAATCGTTTGTGGATTTTCTCCTAACATATTCACGTCATCCACATAGACAAGGAGCTGATGTAACCCGTTCAATTCCAAACCCTCTATGTTATCCTGGACTTTCCTAATGGCATATTTACTCGAACAGTAAGAATTAAACTACTATCGATCCTAAAAACATTATATTTATGGAATTAAAAACAAGAATAGAGGAAAAAAGAAAATTTCACTATACATCATGTTTAGTAGACCGAGATGTACAGTTTGTATAGTTTTGGCTATTTATATGGTTTACACCCTGTATATCTGAATGTAGGTTTTTGTGTTATTAAAGGTTCAATGTAACGCCATTTGTATGTCCTTTAAAATATTCAGGTAAGTGTAAAACAATGCACCGTTCAAAGTACCCTCCATTACGTATCTGTACCGTACATTTTTTTCGGTTTTAGAGTCCGTGGTTCCCTTGGTTTAAGTTAATCTCTAGACAAGCACGCTCCCACGCAAACCTTGAAGAACTTCAGACTCTAACAAATATGGCTGCCAGACTGAAGTTTTCCATTGTCCGCAAGCTACTCCATTCTTCACCTGACTCGCTGCTTTTGTTCTGAGAACTCATCTGTTGCGACTCGCTGGGTAATTTGTGTCAACCCCGACACTTGTCATAACCAGTTACATAAGAAAGTCTCACCAAGTTGCATTCTGCCCCTAATTAGCATCCAGTGGCTTCTTCAACACGCCACACGGCTCTGCTGCCATCTTTCTCCACTTCGCACTCATTTCTGTATGGTCTTTTTTTCTTCGTGCTTATTCTTCTAGGTTTCTCTCATCATTGTTGTTCTTTTTCCCATTCTTATCTGTTTCTCCTCATATCCTCAACTTTCGTTTATCCATCTGTATTATTTTACATTCAAACCTCCTCTGCTTTCTTTCCTTGTTCCTCAATTTCCTGTTTCCATATATATTATTTTACATTCAAATCTTATCTTCTCTCTTCGTCTATTCTTCAGTTTCTTCTTTCCATTTACACAGATTAAGTTGCGTTCAAACCTCACTTGCTTTCTCTCCTATTTCAACTATCTTCCTTCCTTATGCTCTTTTCGACATATCTTTCTTTCTTCTGTTCAATATTTCCTTATTTCTACCTACACTATTTCAACCATTTTCCTTCCTTATGCTCTTTTTGACATATGTTTCTTTCTTCTGTTCAATATTTCCTTTTTTCTACCTACACTATTTCCACTATCTTCCTCCCTTATGCTCTTTTTGACATATCTTTCTTTCTTCTGTTCAATATTTCCTTATTTCTACCCACACTACAGTATTTCAACCATCTTCCTTCCTTATACTCTTTTCGACATCTTTCTTCTGTTCAATTTTTCATTTTTTATACCTACACTATTTCAACCATCTTCCTTCCTTATGCTCTTTTTGACATATCTTTCTTTCTTCTGTTCAATATTTCATTATTTCTACCTACACTATTTCAACCATTTTCCTCCCTTATGCTCTTTTCGACATATCTTTCTTTCTTCTGTTCAATATTGCCTTATTTCTACCCACACTACAGTATTTCAACCATCTTCCTTCCTTATACTCTTTTCGACATCTTTCTTCTGTTCAATATTTCATTTTTTATACCTACACTATTTCAACCATCTTCCTTCCTTATGCTCTTTTTGACATATCTTTCTTTCTTCTGTTCAATATTTCATTATTTCTACCTACACTATTTCAACCATTTTCCTCCCTTATGCTCTTTTCGACATATCTTTCTTTCTTCTGTTCAATATTACCTTATTTCTACCCACACTACAGTATTTCAACCATCTTCCTCCCTTATGCTCTTTTCGACATATCTTTCTTTCTTCTGTTCAATATTGCCTTATTTCTACCCACACTACAGTATTTCAACCATCTTCCTTCCTTATACTCTTTTCGACATCTTTCTTCTCTTCAATATTTCCTTATTTCTACCTACACTATTTCAACTATCTTCCTTCCTTATGCTCTTTTCGACATATTTTTTTCTTTCTTTTGCTCAGTATTTCCTTATTTATACCTACACTATTTCAACCATCTTCCTTCCTTATGCTCTTTTTGACATACCTTTCTTTCGTTTGTTCAATATTTCCTTATTTCTACCTACACTATTTCAAACATCTTCCGTCTTCATGCTCTTCCCACATACCTTTCTTTCTTCTCTTCAATATTTCCTTATTTCTACCTACACTATTTCAAACATTTTCCTTCTTCATGCTCTTCCCACATACCTTTCTTTCTTCTCTTCAGTATTTCCTTATTTCTGTCTACACTATTTCAACCATCTTCCTTCCTTATGCTCTTTTCGTCATATCTTCCTTTCTTTTCAATATTTCCTTATTTCTACCTACCCTATTTCATCCATCTTCCTTCCTTATGCTCTTGCGATATTTGCTATCTTCCTTTCTTCTTTTCGATATTTTCTTATTTCTACCTGTCCTACTTCATCCACCTTTTTTCTTCCTGCTCTTCAGACACATATTTATTCATCTTTTCATTATTTCCTTATTTATACCTACCCTATTTCATCAATTCTCCTTCCCCATACTGTGTTTAACCTATATTTTTTCTTTCTTATTTCACCTATTTTAACTACCCCATGTCATCTATCTTTCTTTCATTCCGGGTAGTACAATGTGCCCATCCAAACGGCCTACGTGCAACCCCTGCCCTCCTCTCAATGGGGACTAATAGAATAGATACTCTCGCATCTTGCCTGTGTTTTCGTTGTTGCTGTACTTAAGTCGCCTTAAGCTATTTCAAGAAATCGGATCGTGCTTCGATGCCAGACACTTCTCTGGATCGATTAGTGCACAATCGTCCCGGTGTTGTTTGCCAGGTTGCTAAAGATCCTACTGAGGCCCTTATTACACAGTTGTCCCTTATACATATACTCAGTGCTCCGCAAGCTCCCCATATATATTTCGTGCTTTGCTAGGGACGTAGCGTGTGTTCTGATTGATGTTCAGGGATCACTGAGAGCTGCTGTATCAGCAATAATTCAGCAGCAAGCCGTGGGAGAATCCGGCCTACCAAAGCAAATCTCGCAGGCAGCTTCTTTTTCTCCTCTCTAACACGTCTGGTTGGCAGTCTCGCACGTTTCTACGCCATCGTTTTGGGATAGAAATAAACTTTTATATGTATTCTTCCTTTTTTTGCCGTCCTCGTTAGACGTCACCTGGCTTGCACACATTTCACGAGCCTTGTCGCATTACCGAGGCCTTCGCGTCTAATTCCCACGCAGCCTGACTCAATCTAAAAGTTCTTCACTCGATTTCCACGCTTCGCACCCCGTGCATGAAGAGTCGTGGGGGATGTAACTGCAATCATTTTTTAATATACTGACTTCACAAAAAGTACACGATGCTACAAAAACTGTTCACCGAATCTTTTAGTAGAATAGTGTATTAAGAATATTTGATGCACAGACAAAAGAGCAACGAAAATATCCATTATTTTATTTTTATTAGGTCTATACAAAGTCTCGCAATTAACGAAGCCTCGTTAAATAGAAGTTTAATAAAAAGATATACATAAAATCAAAACGAGTTTTATATCTCTCTTCAAATTTTTTCTTAGACAGTTCGTTCATTGTTCAGCAGTGTATCGATGTAGCCCGGTTTTGAAACGATTACGATATTTAAACGCCTGAAAAGTAGGCTTCCCACAGGAATCGTTTGTTCCCTTTGTCTTCTGAACACTTTCCATAAATCATACGTTTGCTTTCAAAATAAACGTTCATTGCAAAAAAAAAAAATATATAATATAATGTACTATAATGTAATACATTACACGAGTAATACCTAGTGCAATAAAATATACTTACTTACTGGTTTTTCAGGAACCCGAAGGTTCATTGCCGCCCTCACATAAGCCCGCTATCGGTCCCTATCCTGTGCAAGATTAATCCAGTCTCTGTCATCATATCCCACCTCCCTCTAATCCATTTTAATATTATCCTCCCATCTACGCCTTGGCCTCCCCAAAGGTCATTTTCCCTCAGGTCTTCCAACTAACACTCTATATGCATTTCTGGATTCGCCCATACGTGCTACATGCCCATCTCAAACGTCTGGATTTAATGTTTCTAATTATGTCAGGTGAGGAATATAATGCGTGCAGTTCTGCGTTGTGTACCTTTCTCCATTCTCCTGTAACTTCATCCCTCTTAGCCCCAAGTATTTTCCTAAGCATCTTATTCCCATACATCCTTAACCTCTGTTTCTCAAATTGAGAGTCCAAGTTTCACAACCATAAAGAACAAGAAGTAATATAACTGTTTTATAAATTCTAACTTTTAATTTTTTTTAGAAGACTGCATGACAAAAGCTTCACAACCGAATAATAATAGGCATTTCACGTATTTATTATGGGTTTAATTTCCTCATGAGTCTAATTTATATATGTTGCTGTTGTTCCAAGGTATTTGAATTTTTCCCCCTCTTCAGAGGGTAAATTTCGAACTTTTATATTTCCATTTCGTACTATGTGTTTTCGGGATTTACTTCCAAATCTATCTCTTTACTTGCTTCAAGTAAAATTCCCTCATTTTCCGTAATCGTTTGTGGGTTTTCTCCTAAAATATTCTGGTCCTCCGCATAAACAGCACCTGATATATAAGTTAATATAATATAATATAATATAGCTTAAATGTAGTTCTGTTTATAAGTATTTGCCTTATATGAACTGTTGTATCAGTGAAGCGAGGTGAGTCAGTGAAGTTATGGTTTTACAGTGCAGTGAATACTTCCGATCAGTGATAATTTACAGCGTCAATGAAATGCGTTCTATAGTGTCAATGAAATGTGTACTAAAGTGTCAGTGAAATGCGTCATAGTGCCACTACAGTGAGTGAGATGAGAGTAAAGTGAAAGACTATTGAAACTTACGTATTGTCTGTACATATGTAGGTTGTATTGTAAAATTAGGTTATTTTATGTTTTATTATTAATTGTAATTATTGTGTTAAATTGTATTGTGTATTCGTATTTTATTGTGTATATAATTGTATTGTGTATTGTATAATTGTATTGCGTACTGTATAATTGTATTCTGTATTGTAATTTTATTGTCTATTGTTTATATTGTGTATACCACTGTCACCGGGTGCTTGCCTACTTACAGTGTAAATAAATACATACAGTATAATATAATATAATATAATATAATATAATATATAATATAATACAATACAATACAATACAATACAATACAATGTAGCACAGTGCAATACAATATAATTGCAATATATTATAATCTAGGGATCTCTTGGAAAAGAACTAAGGAAGAGACTTGCGAAGTACTTTGCATGAAGTGTGGCATTGTACGCGCAAGAAAAATTGACATTTCGACAAAGTGAAGAGAAAAACGTCTGGAAGCATTTGAAATGTGATCATGAAGAATAATGGAGCGTGTGAAATGGACAGACAGAATAAGAAACAGAGCTGTGCAATAATGAGTAAGTGAAGAAAGAATGTTGCTTAAACTGATCAGGAAGGGTAAAGGAAATAATTGACTGAGGCACTGGCTGAGAAGAAACTGCCTACTGAAGGATGCACTGGAAGGAATGGTGAACAGGAGAAGAGTTCGGGGCTGAAGAAGATATCAGATGATAGACGACATTAAGATATATGGACCATATGAGGAGACAAAGAGGAAGGCAGAAAATAGGAAAGATCGGAGACTGCTGGGTTTGCGGTGAAAGACTTGTCCTTGGACAGGAAACTGTGAATGAAATGCATTGTTGCAGGGGTTTATTGAAAAAGCCTTTAGATTATTATTTCAGTGAAATAACTAGTAATGATTGTTATGAAATGTTTGTTTCATACACTGTAATTATCTGTTGAACTGACTGGCAGATATTGAAAACGATAAAAAGAAAGCCGTGCAATAGTTTAGATGAAAATGCTCGTTCATAGAGAGATACATGTAGGGTCACTGTATATCGATATCACTTGTTTTTGTACGAAATGTGCTGAAAATGCGTATATTTCCACATTAATCTCGAAATGAATTTTCGCAGCGTTAAAATGTTTATTTTTACTCCGGGTAATGAAAAAGTAAAATTGTTAGTTGGGCATCATACTGTGACCCTGTTTATTGAAAATGGATGCACGGTAAAATCTTGTTTTTTTACGCTTGCCAACTTTAATTTTCAACTACACATAACGGTTTTTATTTTGCAATCTGATATTCCTCTTTGAAATTGAAACGTACTGTTCTGCCACTCTAGTCTAATGATTGAGTTCCCAATGCAATAAAATTTCAAACCGTCCCTGTAATTCGAGATCAGAGGTTTCCGTATCGCTAAACGCTTCGCATCTGTTTGCAGTGTCCTAGTAACCTACATACGTGCAAAACTCCGGATTTGTTCTGTAGTAGACTTTTGATCATTTTTCATTGTAGATTTTTTTTATTTAACACCTGCCACATTTACAATCTGTCTACTATAGACAATAAGTAAATATTATAAGAGAATATGACATGAGTGGAGATGTTATCCCATGACGACACTCCAAAAGAAAAATAACAATGTTTTAAATAGCTGTAGTAAAAATGAATGGAAGGTCAAGAGCATTGGTCCTTTTAAGTCTTCTTATTGTTTGGCTATTATCCAGCAAATTTAATGCATGATGATTCGGATGTTTATTTAATCTGTGCAGGTATTTTTTATTGAACTTAGAGATTTCTTCTTTTACAGTTGAAATGTTTAGATCATGATGAATGACATCATTACGTACATACCATGGTGCAGTGACAATGGAACGTAAAGTTTTGGACTGATACCTCTGCAGCATTTCAATGTTTGAATTGATAGCAGCTCCCCACAGTTGGATACCGTATGTCCAGATTGGTTTTAGTATGACTTTATAAACAAGAAGTTTATTTTCTAATGACAGTTTTGACTTAGGTCCCGATATCCAATAGATTTTTGATGTTTTAAAATTTAATTTTTTACGTTTAGTTTCAATATGTTTACGCCATGTTAATCGGCGATCTAAATGCATACCTAAATATTTAACATCGTCTGCTTCAGGAAGTTCTTTGTTGTACAGTGTTACAGGAGGACAGTTTTCAATTCTGGTTCCGAAAGTAACATGAACTGATTTGTTTTCACTCGCTTGTATTCTCCATTTAGTTAGCCAGTCTTCTGTTTCTTTCAATTCATTCTGCAGGTTTTCAGATTCTGTTGGTGGATCTTCATGTGAAGCAAGAATAGCAGTGTCATCAGCGAAAGTAGTTAGCAATACTTCATTAGAAATTGTAAAGTCAGTTGTATAAATCGTATATAGTATAGCACCTAAGACTGAACCTTAAGGTACACCTGAATTTATGTCATGGAATGAGGAGAAATGTTCTCCGAACTTTACTTGAAAAATTCTCGATGCTAAGTAGGAGTGAAGTAATAGATAATATGGTTGCGGAAGTATGACTTTCAGTTTGTAAAGTAGACCAAGATGCCAGAATTATCGAAGGCTTGTTAAATATCTAAAAAATACAGCAGAGCAATATTTTTTTGTTCCTTTGGCATCTTCAATTTTATTCACGACTCTATGAATTTGTTCTATTGTAGAGTGTTTTCTTCGGAATCCGAACTGATGGTCAGTTATAATATTGCTGTCAGTAAGATTGTAGATTTAACGATTTTTTTTCTTATCTTCAATGGATGACACATTTACGTAGCAGACTCTACTGCTGTAAAAATTCATATTTAACATAGCCACGAATTACACACTATTTGTCTCTGAAATCGTCATGGTATGAATAAGGTAGAAAGAAATAGTAAGAACGAAAACATTAGAGATTTATATAAGGCCATAAAGGAATTTAAGAAAGCATATCAGGCAAGGTTAAATTGTGATTAAGGATGAGAATGGTGACTTGCTTGCAGACTCTTATTCAATCCTGAACAGAAGGAAAAACTATTTTGGACAACTACTAATGTAGATAAGCTAATCCAAATAGAAATGATTGGGACGAAATTCAAATACAAACTGTTGAGCCATTTATACCCGAACCCACACTTTCTGAAGTCGAAATTGCGTTAGAAAAGCTGAAAAAGTGCAAGTCTCCAGGTATCGATCAAATTCCAGCAGAATTAATACAAGAGGGTGGAAGCGTAATATCTAGCGAAATTTATAAACTTGTACTTGCTATTTGGGAAAAGGAAATTGTACCAGAACAATGGAAGGAATTCATAATCGTACCTATTTTTAAGAAGGGGGACAAGACTAACTGTAGTAACGTTCGAAGAATATCAATTTTGTTGACGTCGTACTAATTTTTTTCCAGTAGGCCTATTCTTTAGGGAAGATTAATTCCATATGTAGATAAAATTATTGGGGATCATCAGTGTTGTTTTAGGCGTAACAGATCGACTATTGATCAGATGATTTTATTCGATTAATATTGGAGAAAAAATGGTAGTATAAGGGTGCAGTGCATCAGTTATTCATAGATTTCAAAAAGGCATATGACTCGGTTAAGAGAGAAGTTTTAAATAAAATTCTTATTGAATTTAATATTCCCAAGAAACTAGTTCAATTAATTAAAATGTGTCTCAAAGAAACCTACAGCAAAGTCTATATAGGCCAGTTTCTGTCGAATGTTTTTCTAATTCACTGCGAACTAAAGAAAGGACCTTTACTTTTTAACTTTGCTCTGGAATATGTACTCGTAATCAGAAAAATCCAGGATAACAGAGAGGGTTTGGAATTGAACGGGTTACATCAGCTGCTTGTCTATGCGGATGAAGTGAATATGTTAGGAGAAAATCCACAAACGATTAGGGAAAACACGGGAATTTTACTGGAAGCAAGTAAAGAAATAGGTTTGGAATAAATCTCGAAAAGGCAAAGTCAGAACATAGTACGAAATGGAAACATAAAAACTGTAAATTTATCCTTTAAAGAGATGGAAAAATTCAAATACCTGGGAGCAACAGTAACAAATATAAATGATACTCGGGAGGAAATTAAACGAAGAATAAATATGAAAAATGCCTGTTATTATTCGGTTGAGAAGCTTTTGTCATCCAGTCTGCTCTCAAAAAACCTTAATGTTATAATTTATGAAATAGTTATATTACTGGTTGTTCTGTATGGCTGTGAAACTTGGACTCTCACTTTGAGAGAGAAACAGAGGTTAAGAGCGTTTGAGAATAAGGTGCTTAGGAAAAATTTGTGGCTAAGCGGGATGAAGTTACAGGAGAATGGAGAAAGTTACACAACACAGAACTGCACGCATTGTATTCTTCACCTGACATAATCAGGAACATTAAATCCAGACGTTTGAGATGGGAGGGCATGTAGCACGTATGGGCTAATACAGAAATGCATATAGAGTGTTAGTTGGGGAATCCGAGACGTTAAAATAGATTTGAGGGAAGTGTGATATGATAGCAGGGACTATGTAAGGGCGGCAATGAACCTCCGGGTGCTTTAAAAACCATTTGTAAGTAATTTCTAGATTAGTCTCACTCTGAAAGCCTCTTCTTGCAGTGGTTTCTTGATTTTCTAGGATGTTATTTCATCCCATGTTTCTCTTAATTAGGCTCAACTAGTACCTCGCTTTTCTCTCTTCCTTGTTTTCTATTCACCCCCTATCTGCATGCAGTTAGTCTGGTCTTATCTGTGGAATTCCATTTCGCAATACGTAATCGCGGAAGGTCTGGATCGTAAGTAACGCGGCGAGGTGGCTACACAAATAATCATGTGAATTCGGTTGTCCGCTGGGGCCTGTCTAATCTGTCCGCGCCGCATGTTGTGTTGTGCCCATATTTATACGCGCCTTGGGACGAGGTCTGCCGCTGTAATGAGTTGGTTGTGGCCTCTCTACACTTTTAGCCCGATAAATTACCCGTGGGTTGCTGAGTTACGCGGCAGTCAACTGTTACACCCACAAATACGCGCAAGTTCGTGTGGAATCACGTACTGCCCTTGAATAAGACTTATGCGGTGTTCATTTATGAGATACTGCATCTCTTCATTATCTTGTAGAAGCAAACCTCATGCAGTCAGAAAATCATTACCACAAACACCACAGATTCGTTATCATCATCATCATCATCATCATCATCATCATCATCATCATCATCATCATTAGGGCTAGGATTTGATGACCTATAAATCATGAAAAAATGTTCTACAACAATACATTTATGGCCTAAAAATCTTTCAAAAATGCCCTTAAAATGCCCTAAAAATTGATCTTACATAATTGCCTTAATAGGAAAAGAGGTTTTGTATGTATGTATGTATGTATGTATGTATGTATGTATGTATGTATGTATTAACACTACAATTGGGTATACACCCGGTGGCAGTGATATATTATATATATTATTTTAATGTACCGAAGTACATATGATATTTCCATGCAGATATTCTGCGTCATCATACGATGAAAGAGTAATGGAACGGAGAAAAATTCTCTCCGGCGCCGGGATTTGAACCCGGGTTTTCAGCTCTACGTGCTAATGCTTTATCCACTAAGCCACACCGGATACAACTCCGACGCCGGTTAGAATCGTCTCAGATTAAGCTCCAACTCTTGGGTTCCCACTTCGTGATTTAAGACGGCGCTTATTCCGTCGGATCCCGGCCAACTAGTCACTCATATCGAGTGCACCTCAGCACATGTGTGGACTTCGGTCCTGCGTTCATAGACATCTATGACGTAGTGCAGAGGGCGGCCACTAGAGGGAACCCAAGAGTTGGAGCTTAATCTGAGACGATTCTAACCGGCGTCGGAGTTGTATCCGGTGTGGCTTAGTGGATAAAGCATCAGCACGTAGAGCTGAAAACCCGGGTTCAAATCCCGGCGCCGGAGAGAATTTTTCTCCGTTCCATTATTCTTTCATCGAGTGATATATTAGTTCATTATGCAACGAGCCTATAATGATAGAATTAAGACGCAAGTATGGATATTTATGAAACGAGCGCAAGCGAGTTTCATAATATTCATACGAGCGTCTTAATTACCATTATAGGCAAGTTTCATACGACTTTTTATGCTCGACCATATTTCTAACTTCAAATTATTCAGATGTATACATTTTATTTGTATCTGACAAGATCGGAAGTGACCTTGTTCTAGGTCGCGAATTGTGAGATGTGCGCAGACGCGAAAGTATTGATTTTTTCCGAGGAACAATAATGTCATTGACCTTGATGTAATCCCGTTAAACTTGATATAACCTTGATTATTGAATTCGACATTGAAAAACGAGATGACAAATTGAATTTATTTGAATATTATTTACAATTAACGCTAATTATTATAGTAACAGAACATAACCTTCTGCGACAGTATTGGATTTCGAGCCTCCGTAATCGATACTTGCGGTTTTATAACGGTACAAAGCTGACTTGTCATTGGCTGAACACTTGTAAGCTGAGTTGTCATTGGCTAAACACCTGTACTTGGTTGAGCATGGTTGAGCATAAATACATTTTCATTATCTGCTGAAATCATAATTTAATTTAACAGTAACAGTGGGGACAGCTATACACCAATGCTTATGTATTCACAGCGAGATATGTTGCTACACAGGGGAAGCCATCTCTGTATAGGTAGGCCTAATTAAAACACGAATTTTATTACGCCATACGGAAGGCAGTTTGATCAAAGACATTATTATTACTATGCAAGGTCTTTGGGTTTGATATGCGATGATGTTATATAAATTTGAACATATGACTTTCTATTCATTGTTTCATTTCATTCACAAAATACAAATTTTATAGGCTACAATTATAGGTTAAGTTACCTTTGGGAGCAGGACCAATGTCAGCTGTGCCTTATTTCGACTGTTACCATCAGTGCTACAGGAAAGCATTTTTATAGCTCGACAAACGCATTCTCGCTGTAGTGTGTAACGGAACTAAAGCTGCATCTACACAGTTCAATATTCCAATCGCGTATGCGTGCAATCTGGGAAGAATATTGAAAGAATCAAGTTTAAAAGGTACGTTCCATTAAGATGCATGAAGATTTTGTGTCTACATGGTGCGCCGTTTTGAACGTCGTCTTCACTGCGTAAATATATTAATTAATATTAAATATCAATCTTGCATTCATGGCTTTAAAGTTGAAAGAAAAGTTTAACCGTGTAGTTGGATCTTAATGTATTCATGATCATCAATTTACGGGGAAACAGTTAGCGACAACCACTAAACAAAAGAACGACCATTGGATAAATTGATAGCGATAAATCTAGCTTCAAAAATTATCGCAAAGTATGACTGTGATTTGTTGGAATTCAAAATTTCATTACACTTCATTGGTCGGGAATGGAATGACGTCATTTAAACGAAATAGTCATCACAAACACCACAGATTCGTTATCATCATCATCATCATCATTAGGACTAGGATTTTGATGACCTATAAATCATGAAAAAATATCCTAAAAACATTGCATTTATGGCCTAAATATCTTAAAAAAAATGCCCTTAAAATGCCCTAAAATTGACCTTACATAATTGGCTTAGTACAAAAAGAGGTTTTGTACTACTTAATATTTAGATTAGTAATTAAATTAAATTTCACACAATTTTTTTCTAAGTAGTACACTTTAATTAATTATTTTACTGATGTAGTTACTATGTATGATCGTTCACCTCTGCCTTGGCATGTGGACGTGAGGTCAGCTGTCAGCTGTTCGGTCTTGGTCCTTCATGGGCTGTAGCGCCATGGATTTACTTTACTTTTAGTTTCCATGTAGTCTACCACAAGGCCACTCTTATCCGGAATTAGCAGGTATAGAGGAATCTATATTGGAGGGGTGGTTGGACTGATCTATTACATGGGGTGCACTACGTTCAAATGTCAATATTTGTGTAGAAAAACGATTAAAATATTATACAAAATAATGGGTATTAATGGACAAAATATGTAAAGAAAATAGACATTATTTTACAGTAATAATGGGGATTTATGGCAAAAATTAAATGAAAGTGCCTAAAAAATGACCGAATAAAACAAAAGATGCTCTTATGAGTTCAAAATGTCCTAACAAATATATATCTTAAAACACTCAGTTTATTACATAACATATTTATACTAAAGCAGCTATGTCTCTGGCTTACTAGAAAAAAGATGCAATTGCATCATCATCAGTTTAGTAATTTTTATTATTTTTTACACAATGCAATTTGACATTTCTGGTCTCTCCTGACAATGGCTTATTTGTAACCCACTTCTGAGGTTGGGGCACCTGGAAGACGGAGTTACACTGTCCCGATGATATTATGATAGGATAATTATGATTTATGAAGTGCCAGGAGAGGTCTTAAACATAAGCCTAACCTAATTTCCAGACCATGGACGAACACAGGAACATTCCCCTTTAAGGAAAAATTCCTGTGTTCTAATCGGGAATCGAACCCGGGACCTCATGACCACTAGCTCTCACCACTAGCCCATTAGGCTGGTCTGTTTAGTAGTTATTGAAATGTTATTAATATTTATGGTCATTCTCGTAACTAACTTGGTTGCTAAGTCAGAGTCTGATGTTTTCTTGTTTTACAAATTGCCAAAGCTTTTTATTTTCTAAACAAATCCCCGTTAATTAAGGAGAGATTCAAGACCCAATTGACCAAAACTAACAGTTTACTATTGAAATTTTTTATCTTTAAAACTACTGAACCAACGAGATTCATTTCACAAATCATGGCAACTATGTTATATCTTCCGAATAAATGAAAACATGGTTAATTCAGAATAGAATAGAATAGAATGTTTGATTTTTCGCTGGCAGAGTTAAGTCCATAAGGCCTTATCTTCTACTCAAAAACATAGCATAGGAAAATAGATACAATCCCAACATAGGCTAACATGCAACATCATAAGAAAGAGTAAACTCAAACAACAAAACGTATAACTAACACAAGAACAAAACAAATACATCACACTAACATAAGAAAACAAGAACACAATATACAAGATTGCATCATCATTGAAGAAAATAAAATACAACATTGCATACAGAACACACATCGAGTACAAAAACATCTTAACACAGACAAGACACACAAATAAATACAATTCAACAGGTGTAGGTATACAAACTATCATGCAATATAATAACAGTACATCATGCAACGAGCCTATGATGATAGTAATTAAGACGCAAGTATAATTGTTTATGAAACGAGCGCAAGCGAGTTTCATAATTTTCATACGAGCGTCTTGATTACCATTATAGGCAAGTTTCATACGACTTTTTATGCTCGACCATATTTCTAACTTGAAATTATTCAGAAATATTCATGTTATTTTTATCTGACAGAAGATCGTAAGTGACCTTGTTCATAGCGCAGAGAGATGTGCGCAGAGGCGAAAGTATTGATTTTTTCCGAGGAACAATAATGTCATTGACCTTGATGTAATGCAGAGAATGTATAACCTGGAAATTGATTTAGAATTGAAAAACGACATGACAAATTGAATTTATTTAAATATTATTTACAATTAACGCTAATTATTATGGTAATAGAACATAACCTTCTGCGACAGTATTGGATTTCCAGCCTCTGTCACGTTTCCTCGTCTTTCGATTCCATATCCGAGAATAATCGAAAACCTGAACTTCAATGAATAGGTGTACTTTAATGACATGCATTAAAGGACTGCTACCAGGTGTATAATTACTACATTTCGGCATGGTCGAGCATAAATTTATTTAAAATGCTCAATCATATGATTTATCAATTACGCAAATTTTTTATTTGCTAATACATCTTAAAAAAAGATATTTATGAACGTTTTCTCCTGTACGGCATCATCAGAAATTCAAAATTTGACGAAATCTAAACATAAGTCCATTAAGTTGTACACAGTAATATGCATAGAAGTGGTTGAATGATTTTTCATGAGTTTTCTGTAATGGAAATCTTATATTGGGAGAATGTTCAATTTTGAAGAATTTGTGTAATTTATTGATTTGGCGAAAGATAACGTATCAAAATTTGTGATTATAAAATATGAATATTAATGCATATAAAAAATGTAACATGAGTTACACTATTAATGTTCACAATTTACTTCGACCTCATCTCGCCAGATATCATCTCGCTATCACCAATCTCATCGACGCTAAATAACCTAGTAGTCGATACAGCGTCGTTAAATAACCAACTAAAATACAAATAAATTCACATTTTTTAATCATAAATGTCATGTTTTATCTTTCCGCAATCAAAAAATTACACAAATTATTCAAAATTGAACATTCTCCCAATGGGCAGGGCATAGTTGCGCCCCACGGTAAGATAAAATGCAGCAGATAAAAAAGGGTCCCTATTTTGTGGGCATAGTTGCGCCCCGTTCCCATCAGGTAGAGAATAGGGTATGGCATAGTTGCGCCCCGAAGAAATCAGGTAGCAGGATGGACATGGCATAGTTGCGCCCCGAAGAAATCAGGTAGCAGAATGGACATGGCATAGTTGCGCCCAGATGAAATTGGTAGAGAAAAAGACACTACGGGAACTCGAGCCTCGTAATCAACCAACCTTATTGATTTCTTATGCGATTTAATATTCATTATCGATACCGTTAAAATGAACACCATGAAGTTGGCAATATTTTATTAACTGTTTTTCTACTGTTTATGCAGTGATTATCAATAACCTACCATTAAAATGAACACCATGAAGTTGACAGTACTTTATTAACTGACATATTCAAATGAGTGAGCCGTTGGAATATGGGGCCTTAGCAGTCTTGACATTTTATTAGTGATTTTCACACCGTCTGTGGCGTATAGTGAGGTTAATTTAAAATGAATGTTAAGTTTAGTGAAAAGGGTGAAGAGTTAATAATTCACAGTGGTTCCAAGTTTCAATTTTCGAAACCCTGTACTGTAGCGTTAAGATATCGATGTAGAAACAAAAAATGCAATTCATTTATTGTGTGTGATCGATAAAAAAGTGTTATTTTAAATAGTAAAATTGATCATATGCTAGGCCTACCTGATTCCAATGCAGCTATCACTGTAATATTGTTAAATAATTTATTTATTTTTATGACAATCACTTTCATGTATACTATGTCCATCGGGGCGCAACTATGCCATGTCCATTCTGCTACCTGATTTCTTCGGGGCGCAACTATGCCATGTCCATTCTGCTACCTGATTTCTTCGGGGCGCAACTATGCCATGTCCATCCTGCTAACTGATTTCTTCGGGGCGCAACTATGCCATGTCCATTCTGCTACCTGATTTCTTCGGGGCGCAACTATGCCATGTCCATTCTGCTACCTGATTTCTTCGGGGCGCAACTATGCCATGTCCATTCTGCTACCTGATTTCTTCGGGGCGCAACTATGCCATGTCCATTCTGCTACCTGATTTCTTCGGGGCGCAACTATGCCATGTCCATTCTGCTACCTGATTTCTTCGGGGCGCAACTATGCCATGTCCATCCTGCTAACTGATTTCTTCGGGGCGCAACTATGCCATGTCCATTCTGCTACCTGATTTCTTCGGGGCGCAACTATGCCATGTCCATTCTGCTACCTGATTTCTTCGGGGCGCAACTATGCCATGTCCATTCTGCTACCTGATTTCTTCGGGGCGCAACTATGCCATGTCCATTCTGCTACCTGATTTCTTCGGGGCGCAACTATGCCATGTCCATCCTGCTAACTGATTTCTTCGGGGCGCAACTATGCCATGTCCATTCTGCTACCTGATTTCTTCGGGGCGCAACTATGCCATGTCCATTCTGCTACCTGATTTCTTCGGGGCGCAACTATGCCATGTCCATTCTGCTACCTGATTTCTTCGGGGCGCAACTATGCCATGTCCATTCTGCTACCTGATTTCTTCGGGGCGCAACTATGCCATGTCCATTCTGCTACCTGATTTCTTCGGGGCGCAACTATGCCATGTCCATTCTGCTACCTGATTTCTTCGGGGCGCAACTATGCCATGTCCATTCTGCTACCTGATTTCTTCGGGGCGCAACTATGCCATGTCCATTCTGCTACCTGATTTCTTCGGGGCGCAACTATGCCATGTCCATTCTGCTACCTGATTTCTTCGGGGCGCAACTATTTCATATCCATTCTGCTACCTGATTTCTTCGGGGCGCAACTATGCCATGTCCATTCTGCTACCTGATTTCTTCGGGGCGCAACTATGCCATGTCCATCCTGCTACCTGATTCCTTCGGGGCGCAACTATGCCATGTCCATTCTGCTACCTGATTTCTTCGGGGCGCAACTATGCCATGTCCATTCTGCTACCTGATTTCTTCGGGGCGCAACTATGCCATGTCCATTCTGCTACCTGATTTCTTCGGGGCGCAACTATGCCATGTCCATTCTGCTACCTGATTTCTTCGGGGCGCAACTATGCCATGTCCATTCTGCTACCTGATTTCTTCGGGGCGCAACTATTTCATATCCATTCTGCTACCTGATTTCTTCGGGGCGCAACTATGCCATGTCCATTCTGCTACCTGATTTCTTCGGGGCGCAACTATGCCATGTCCATCCTGCTACCTGATTCCTTCGGGGCGCAACTATGCCATGTCCATTCTGCTACCTGATTTCTTCGGGGCGCAACTATGCCATGTCCATTCTGCTACCTGATTTCTTCGGGGCGCAATTATGCCATGTCCATTCTGCTACCTGGTTTCTTCGGGGCGTAATTATGCCATGCCTAGGCCTCCCAATTGACCGCGGGGCGCAACTATGCCATACCGCTCCCAATATAAGATTAACATTACATAAAACTCATGATAAATCATTCAACCTTTGTTATACATATTACTATGTACAAGTTAATGGACTTATGTTTAGATTTCGTCAAATTTTGAATATCTGATGATGCCGTACAGGCGAAAACGTTCATAAATATCTTTTTAAGATGTATTAGCAAATAATAAATTTGCAAAATTGATAAATCATATGATTGAGCATTTTAAATAAATTTATTATCCTGAATAGATTTATCTGAAAATCAAAATGAATTGCAAAATATCATGCAACAGTTGCAACGATTACTAGCCTACATGGACAGACAGGCAGATCATTTCAAACACCTTACAAGGAACGTAACACAGCCATAAAAAAATCCACAAAACAATTCAATATGCGCAGAACACATCACGAACTCCAACCACAACTACAGTAACATAGACACTGACATAAAATACTACACATCCAACCAAAAAGCAGAAACTTGACAGCCTAGAAAATATATGAAATATAAAAACATACAAAAACACACCCCCAGCAATCCTGAACACTCAACTCAATTTCAAAACACACCCCATTTTCGACACAATCATGAACACGCCTCACCACAACAGGAAACCAGAAAATAGCGCGGGACTTTCACTAGGCTTTGGAAAATGAAGAATATCACTTCGAAACTGTTCAGCAAGATAATTGCCTCATATTAACACAGTAAAGAAAAAATATAAAGTTAATCCGTGATTAAATAAGTGTCAAAAATGTATATAGGACATTGAAGACAATCTTCTATTGTACTCTCATTTCGAAAAATGAACGGAACATTTTCCGCAAAGTCTACTGTGCTTACGTTCTTTCAAAACCTCACTCTAATGAATTAGGCGCTAATCTTGATGGCATCTGATGAAACTGAGAGGACATAAGGTTGTCCAAATGTTGTATGTATTTATTCACACTGCAGTGGGTATATACTCGGTGGCAGTGGTAAATAATTACACTCAATAATGACAATAATAAACTTATTAATTAAAAATACAATTAATAATAATACTAATAATTAATACTAACAATAATTAATAATAATAATAATAATAATAATAACAACAACAACAGGGAATATACTAAATTAAATAAAACGATCACTTAAAATAACATTTGAAATAAATCTGGTCTGTACCTTAAAACTAAGATCGAACTAAAACCCACGAGTATGATATGTTCATATCTGCACAAGTACCTTTCAAATTACACTCATTTCGCTGTAAACTCACTCACTGCAATGGAACTACGACACATTTCACTGATTCTATCCTGATTTCACTAACACTTCAAAAACATTTCACTGTTCAAATACTTTGCACTGCCACTATGAACTATAAAGCTTCACTGACAGGAACACGTTTCACTTACACAGCACACTTCACTGACACGACATACTTCTTCACTGATACAACACACTTCACTGACACGACATACTTCTTCACTGATACAACACACTTCACTGACACAACATAATTCTTCACTGATACAACACTTCAATAACAACATATCATTTACACCCTTTAAATACTGTGTATAATTACCGTCTATTAGTAAGGTCCTTAAGTCTATTTTAAATACATTTTTGGTTGTTGGTAAAGCCTTTAATAAGTCTGCAGGTAAAGCATTCCAGTCCCTGATAGTACGATTGAGAAAAGAAAACTTTCCAGTGTCCGTCCTCTGCCTTCTTTCCCTCAGTTTATATGAGTGGTCGTTCCTTGAAGAGTAATTTGGCGGCTGCAACCTATTTTTTGTTGTCTATCAGGCCGTCAATAAATTTCTTAGAAGCAACTACAACTGCCAGTAGTGTTGAGCTATCTGTCATTATCATTGGTCGTGTTGAATGTCATCCATGGATGACAGATTTTTCCATTAATTAATCGTGAACTGCTTCAGAACAGGGACAGCAATCACATTGTGTTGAAGCACGTGCATCATTGCTAGTGTACCAACTGACAGGCGATAAAAATACCTTCAGTACATCCTACACGACAACTCTGCCGATCTTTGTTAACTCGCTTTGCTAACGTATGTGCACGTGAATAATTTCTTTTAAAATGTCACATACACTTTCTAAACTTAAAAAGTTTCCACGTTTTATACATTTTATTCATCCATATCCTTAAGCTTTATTTTAATGCTATTTTATATACCGGGTGTTTCATAATCCGTGAAACAATTTTGAAATTCACCATAAATAAACTAATCAACGGATACTACATGTTATTATACAGAAATGTAGGCAAACTCTCCAAGTTTTTTTATACATCTCACAAATGCTCAATGTGTCCACACTTGGTGATACAGGAGACATCTGGGCGATAATCCATTTTTCATCCCACACGCGTGTCAACATTATTACGATCGATCAGTTCCATAGGTGCGGTGATACGGTCGCGAAATTCCTGAAGATTAGCGAGGAATGATGTTACAAAAACAATGTCCTTCACAATTCCCCACAAGAAAAAAATCGCAAGATGTGAAATCCGGTGACCTGGGTGGCCACAGCACTAATTTTTCGTCTTATTTCCACAGCGCCCTATCCAACATTGTGATCAGTTTATGTTGTGCTAGATTCGTACGTCATTGTGGAAATGAGGCGGGCAGCCGTATTGTTGGGAAATGTAATTACCACAGGCTTTTTCCTAACAAAGCTAATTCACTACTACTCCTACTAGCGGCAAACCACGACAACTTTGTAATACAGCCTTTTCTTAACAAAACTTGTAGAGTTCCCCTTCTATAGAATAATAAAATTACAATTATCCGTTGCTTTTTTATTTTATTTCTCGTGAATTTCTAAAATGTTTCACGGTCTTATGAAAGACGGTGTTTTTGATGTCTGAAAATTGCTCTTCGATATATAAGAAAAGAATATTTACCTACTTGTACATAAAAAGTTCTTGGAATTATGAATTTTCAAAATGTTTCTTTTGCGATTTGTATCGAACTTTTATTTAAAAAAACTAAACTCCGGTCATTCGCTGACAGAAGTATTTTACCCACATGTGTCCGCGAAAATAAAATGAATAAGCCAAAAAAAAAAAAATAAAAATACGTCCTCACTCAACGGACAAACTTCTGCTTCTTCAATTAAAAATGCGACGTTCGTCCTGACTTAATTCTTTTTAACACTGCCAAGAAAGAGCTCAAAAAACAAAATGAATTACACTTATCAGATTTTGTAGTGGAATAGTCCAAATACACATCGGATAATTAGACAGAGCAGTGAGGCTAACGTAAGATTAGTTTCTAAAAAACTAACATAGCTGTCTTTTCAATGTTTCCAACTGTTACCAGATATCACCAAAGGAGGTGGAATCGCTACTATATGTAAAGAAACAATAATAATTCGTATTTATTTCCCTATGTTATTGATTGGTCTAATGTTAAAATGTCTTTTTTGGACGTCGTGCGTTTTTTGTTACTTACCGTTAGTGTTCAAATTTTAGCCGGTGGTACACTAACCGGTGTTCATGCACGTGGGTATTAGGGTATAAAGTTGGAAGACTCGGATTATAGAGCGAGACGAATCGCGTATGAGTGAGTGAGTGAGTGAGTGAGTGAGTGGGTGGGTGGGTGGGTGAGTGAGTGAGTGCGTGGGTGGGTGAGTGAGTGAGTGAGTGCGTGGGTGGGTGAGTGGGTGGGTGAGTGCGTGGGTGGATGGGTGAGTGAGTGAGTGCGTGGGTGGGTGAGTGAGTGGGTGGGTGGGTGGGTGGGTGAGTGCGTGGGTGGGTGAGTGAGTGAGTGCGTGGGTGGGTGAGTGGGTGGGTGGGTGAGTGAGTGCGTGGGTGGGTGGGTGAGTGAGTGAGTGAGTGCGTGGGTGAGTGAGTGCGTGGGTGGGTGAGTGCGTGGGTGGGTGCGTGGGTGGGTGAGTGCGTGGGTGGGTGAGTGCGTGGGTGGGTGGGTGAGTGGGTGGGTGGGTGGGTGAGTGAGTGTGTGTGTGGGTGGGTGGGTGAGTGAGTGCGTGGGTGGGTGAGTGAGTGCGTGGGTGGGTGGGTGAGTGAGTGAGTGAGTGCGTGGGTGAGTGAGTGCGTGGGTGGGTGAGTGCGTGGGTGGGTGAGTGCGTGGGTGAGTGCGTGGGTGGGTGAGTGAGTGCGTGGGTGGGTGGGTGAGTGAGTGCTTGGGTGGGTGAGTGTGTGGGTGGGTGGATGAGTGAGTGCGTGGGTGGGTGAGTGAGTGCGTGGGTGGGTGAGTGAGTGCGTGGGTGGGTGAGTGAGTGCGTGGGTGGGTGAGTGAGTGCGTGGGTGGATGGGTGAGTGCGTGGGTGGGTGAGTGCGTGGGTGGGTGAGTGAATGCGTGGGTGAGTGAGTGCGTGGGTGAGTGAGTGCGTGGGTGGGTGGGTGAGTGAGTGCGTGGGTGAGTGCGTGGGTGGGTGAGTGCATGGGTGGGTGGGTGAGTGAGTGCGTGGGTGGGTGAGTGCATGGGTGGGTGAGTGTGTGGGTGGGTGAGTGCGTGGGTGAGTGAGTGCGTGGGTGGGTGAGTGCGTGGGTGGGTGAGTGCGTGGGTGGGTGAGTGAGTGCGTGGGTGGGTGAGTGAGTGCGTGGGTGGGTGAGTGAGTGCGTGGGTGAGTGAGTGCGTGGGTGGGTGAGTGCGTGGGTGGGTGGGTGAGTGCGTGGGTGGGTGAGTGCGTGGGTGGGTGAGTGAGTGCGTGGGTGGGTGAGTGGGTGAGTGCGTGGGTGGGTGGGTGGATGGGTGGGTGAGTGAGTGAGTGCGTGGGTGGGTGGGTGGGTGAGTGCGTGGGTGAGTGAGTGCGTGGCTGGGTGAATGAGTGAGTGGGTGGGTGGGTGGGTGGGTGGGTGGATGGATGGGTAAGTGAGCGAGTGAGTGTGTGGATGGTTGGGTGAGTGAGTGGGAAATATTTAAAACGTACGGGGATGCCGAGACGTAGATAGGAGGATAATATTAAAATGGATTTAAGGGAGGTGGGATGTGATGGTAGAGAGGATAGGAACTGATGGTGGGCTTATGTGAGGGCTGCAATTAACCTGCGGGTTTCTTAAAAGTCATTTGTAAGTAAGTAATAAGGTGGCACACTGTCGAAATACATAATAAAATATAATACATATTATTGCTAGTCTTCTGCGACGTGAAGAGCATTTACGTCCACAGTCTTGCAGTGGTACAGGGACGAATGCAGTTCTCGCAGAGCACGAGATCCATGTCGCTACCCTGCTGCAGTGCACTCCATCACGATGCTAATGTCTTTGAACGAACTTGTATTACAATAGCAAATGCTTTGAAGCTACCAATGCCTCCAGCGTAGCTTAGGGGTTGACAAGCTCTGCTAATCCTCCCAGGCTACGATCCGGC
Organism: Periplaneta americana; assembly: GCF_040183065.1. Taxonomy (NCBI): domain Eukaryota; kingdom Metazoa; phylum Arthropoda; class Insecta; order Blattodea; family Blattidae; genus Periplaneta; species Periplaneta americana. The sequence goes on along the minus strand of NC_091118.1, from coordinate 209,900,990 downwards.
TTCGTTTCGAATCCCGCTGCGTTTGATTACCTGGATGTGGAGTTTTTCCCGAATGTTAAATATCATTGCAAATCCTGGACAGGTAACTTGGTCGTCAAATAACATAGGCCTGCGATTAGTTTTTTTATTTTATTTTAGCTGTTCGTCACATATTTTTGTGTGCTAAAACAGAAAATTACACTTAAAATTACGTATCATGTCCGCCTACAGTTTTTTTTTTCTAAAAAAAAATGGAGATCTAGCATTCATACAACGGTGCTCTTAGGAGTGATTTCTACAAACTCATTAAATTAATCATGGATAAACTATCTCTTGGATAAAATTGATCTAATGATAACTCTGTGTTTCTACTAATCAACAAGTTAAATTTATCCTTGTATAAATTATCTATCCATATGTTAATTTCAAAATCTGACAATAGAGCAGTAATACCAGGAAGACTGATCTTTAGTTCCAAAATCTGCCTGTAGAGAAGTAATACTATAATCAGGATGGCTGTTCTTTAGTTCCCAAATCTGTCAGTAGAGCAGTATTACCACAGTCTACTACATACAGTCACGAAGCTTGAGTTTTGAGGGTGCTAGAAACAATAGACTGTGACGGTACTATTTTGCATTTCCGGTAATGAGGCGATATTAGCGATCCTAGTGGTGAGCAACTATCTAATGTTTGCATATTTACTACGTATTGAGCTTCGCGACTGTATATACTAGACTATGGTATTACTATAATTAGGAAGTCTGTTCTTTAGTTCCAAAATCTGCCAATAGAGCAGTAATGCTACAAACAGGAAGGTTGTTCTTTAGTTCCAAAATCTGCCAGTGGAGCAGTAATACTGTAATCAGGAAAGCTGTTCTCGAAATTGAATTCCAAATATTGCGAATAGTATGAATTTTATTGTTTGCATTTATTCTGATTAAATTAATATGTAATAATTTTCTTGTAAGTTAATATTAAAATTAAAAGTCACATAGACTACTGAAACGTTTATGAAATACAATTCAGTTATTTGTTTTTATGTGGGCCGGATAATATCTGTTTTCGGAGTCATTTGACTGTATTCCGTTGAGAGTACCATAATTATAGCCTATGGCATTTGAGAAGCCAGAAAGGTCATACAATCCATTAACGATGGCCTTGGCTTCATGTCCTGTGGGCATTGTGATATGTTCATTGGTTATATTAGCAATTAAAAATGAAATTCTCTTTATGTTTTTTCATACTGTTGTTTTGTGAATTCGTAAATTATTCCCAAATTAATATTCGAAATCTTCTTGTGCCATAAAATCCTAAAGTTTCAACATAAACTGTCATGGATCTTTTACATTTTCGGGCAACGTTAGGTGGAATTCTTTCTACAGCAGAGATGAGACGATATTAGCTCCCAATCATGGTAGAAGAGCTCGACCTTGATCACGAGCGCATAGCGCATCCACTACGTAGCGTCGTAACGTAGACATACATATACATACATCGAATAAAGGCAGCAATTATTACAATAACTTGCATTACTAAATTTCTGGCTGTGTAATAGGGTTAATTATTCAGCTATTTAATATACATGTACATATAAACAAATCAAAAAGGAAAGGGTTTTTTAGGAACAAAAAGACAAATAGGAAAAGTTAATTGTATGTAAACCATTTTCTTGTTAAAAGCAATTGAATCGCCCCATGCAGAAAGGGCTTCAGTCACAAATTTTGAAAAATGAGATATCGATGGAAATCATATCTTTATGGGTGGCTCCATCGGCCTGTGCAGAAAGGTGTTCAGTCCAATGCTTGGAAAGATAGGAGCTGAAGCGTCAGGCTCAGGGTTCTATGCAGAAAGGAATTCAGTCCAGGACTGAAGCCCTTCTTGCTAAGAACCTGCATTTGTGCAAAGATGTTAATAATAATAATAATAATAATAATAATAATAATAATAATAATAATAATAATATTTTTACCGGTGAAACGCTTGATAAAAGTTAAACTTCGACATCCTCATATTAATGATAAGACAAAACGGTGTGCATTGGCTGAGAAATTGGTGCACAAACGAAAGGCTAGGGAATTCTATAACAAACTTGAACTTCAACCCCGTGTATTATGTCTTGAAATAGATTTTATGAAAAATATTTATTTACCGGTTATTGCTGTCCAGGAAACATTTTACTTGCGGCGGCTGAATGTTAATATATTTTGCATTCATGACATTAGGAAAAATAAAGCTATAATACGCTTTTATCATGAGGGTATTGCCAAAAATATATGTAATAAGGTGTGTTCTTTTCTGGATAATTACCTGCAAGGCATTCGTTCTGAAATTACAGTGCTACATTTGTTTTGCGACAACTGTGCAGGGCGGAATAGAAACCATACCTTAGCAAGATTGCTCATATTTTTAACAACCACCAGTCGATTTAAAGGAATCGAGCAATTCTTTCCTGTAAGAGGTCATTCTTTTTTTCCTGCGACAGAAATTTTGCTACAATCAAACACTCCCTTAGAAGATATGATCGACTGTACTCTGTGCATGAAATAACTGAACTGATCATACAAAGTAATGCATCTGCGAAGTATGAGGTATGTAAAGTCCAAATTGAGGACATTTTGGATATTAAAAACTGGTAGCCAATGTTGTATAAAAGAAACTGCACCGAAGTCGGTACCACGAGATAAGAAGTACATTTTGATATCAGACACAATGAAGCAGTTTTCATACAACAGCCAGTTACGTGGCTGTATAATCACATCCCAGTTTATTGATGGTATCGTGAAACACACATTCCGTCTTTTCCATCAAACCGTGCATATCCAAAGGCAAAAATTCCAGTGAAAGCGACAAAAAGAAATGACATTACTAGTAGATTACTCCCTTATGTACCAATGAGCATCAGGAATTCTATACTGAACGATCGGTGGAGCGGAGAAAAATTCTCTCCGACACCGGGATTCGAACCCAGGTTTTCAGCTCTATGTGCTGACGCTCTATCCACTAAGCCACATCGGATTCCAATTCTGCTACCGAATTGAATCCTCTCAGTTTACTCTCCACCTCTTAGTCTCCAACCCTCATGCACTGTGTCACAGATGTGTGACAGTGGCACAATGTCCAACACACACCGCTCCACCAATCCATCGTATGAAAAAGCAGAATTTCTGTACGGATATATGTTGTGTACTTCGGTATATTACATTATTATATTGACATTTGGCACTATATTAACTGCAATATTATATTATAGCATATATTACAGGTTTGTATTTTCTTTCTTTCGCTTGTGTTGTTTGTTTTGTTTTTTCTTTTTATGTATTTTGTATATGTATCCATATAAGCAACCCGTAATTGGAACCCTGCTTCTTTTGGTGGTGGATTTAAAATAAAATAAAATTAAATTAAAATAAAATATCGCAGTAAATCAGGAATTCTACCAAGAAATTACACTCTGGTCCACAAGTGAAGTTGTTGACCAAGAAGATCAAGATTACTAAAGAAATAGACAGTGTATTGTATTTTTTTTTTTAATTTCTGACATTTGCTTACATAAATATTGTTTCAGAACCAATTGTTTTAGTTTATTTTATGCTCATAACCCTTTCACAACCCCAAACTATAACCATTACCCCAATGAAATAATTAATGATGCTCATTTTTTCAAGAAAATAGAAAAAAAAATGTTAAGATATATTTTGCTCCATGCAGAAAGGACTTCAGTCCAGCACACAAAACTATTTTTTTTTTTTTTGTCATTTAAAAAGTTCAAAGTCGTTGCAACTCTGTAAGAGCATTCTTGCTAGGTCAATAAATAACCGTGATTTTTTTCATAAGCTTCGAACTCATAATATAGTGTACAGAGTGTTTTTTTTTTAGTTTTCTAAAAACTAGGTCTAATGGACTGAAGCCCTTTCTGCATGGGGCGATTCAATTATTTATTATGTAAATAATTCACTTCATTGGTTAGGAGAAACTAATAGGGTCTACCTGCTCGACGTGTGTGATCTCTAAGTACTTTTCAGTATTTGTTGAAAAAAATAATGACAATATTGATTGAAATAGAGTATATTGATTGTGAAAATGTAGTCCTTACTCTCCAGTCGTGATTATGTAATGAGTTTTCTTAGAGTGATTTGTGAGATGCACGTAACACGAAAAAACAAACTGATTATATTAAGATATTGAGAGCCATCGTAATTTTTTGGGGTCAATCATTTAAGGGGATATGTATGATTTTTAAAACGTCCACAATTTTCGGCCAAAATTTGTGAAAATTAAACTATATAAACAGATCTACAATACTACATAATCTGTACAAAATTTGGTGCAATTAGGTCTAATAGTTTTGAAATTATATTTTTTAAATATATTTTATATTGACGTTACTAAAAAAAGCTCCTTGCATCAAAGTTTTCAAAATTTTTAGTTCACATTTGCTCAAAATCTTGAAAATAGTTATTGGAATAAAAGTGAATTAGTTTTTGAGCTTAGTAATAGTATAAGTTAAAATGCAATCAAAGATAAAATGTTATTTCTAAATTAAAGAAACACGTAGTCTAATAAAAGTAAATATCCAGAAACAAGCAACAAATAAAACATTTAAAATAAAGAAATAAAAGGAATCTAGATACAATCTACTGACCCAAATGTAAATTAATTTATCTTCGATGTCAATTCCGAAATGAATTTATTTCTCTCTACTCCTGAATAATGCCTATATTTTTTTCATCTTGCGTCTCATAATGCCGTTTTATGTTGCTTTTTTTGCAAATGATACTTTTTTTTACACAACAAACACTGGACTTCATCACCATGTTCGAAGCATAAATATTGTATCTTCCACTCTTCCTTGAAAGCTTTAAGCTCTTCCGTTCCGTCATGATGCGCTGTGTTCTAAGATCTGTACATCCTTTAGCGATGTTTACAGGTAAAAGAGCTCCGCGCATGCGCAGCGGGCATAAAAGAGCTCTCGCTCGCAATTATTAGTCACCATCGCAAGTCTGTTCTACAGTGACATCAAAAACTTTTTCCTTACACTTTTATTGTACCTTGTTTTTTTACTATACGATGCAGGAACGTGCTTACAAACGGAGGTAACCGTCGGATCGCTCTCGCTGTATTGTGAGCAGTCTGAAGGGGCACAACATTCAGTTGCTGTGTGTCTGTTGCCGACGTAACATAGAGTGGTATAGTGTGTTTCGAAGACATTATTGCTTTTTCTGTGCAACAGAGAACTTTTCTTATTGAAGCATATTTCAAGGATGGAGATTGAAACTGGTAATATAATATTGAAGACTGTGAAGAACAGTTTATTTCTCGTTTTCCTGATTATGTAATCACTGAAAACTTCCGCAGAAATCTTAATAATTTGGTTAGTAAATTTAGAGAAACCGGATTCACAGAAGGGAAAAGGTACGTTGGAAAGACTACAAAACTAACAGAAGATTTAGTTGCAAATGTAAAGGGAAAAATGCAGAAGATTTCTCATAAGTCCATAAAGAGATTGGCTCCAGAAACGGGCATTTCTTACGGAATATTCAACTGAAATAGGGGAGTAGAATTACGTATTAATGTTTTCAATTTAGTATGAAATAAACGTATCTAATTGCCTGTGTTTATGAACACTTAATTAAAATTGGATTATACAGTTTACTTATTATGTCTCGTGACGAGAATATTGTACGAAATGGAACTATAAAAATTGGAAATTTATCCTTTGAAGAGGTGGCAAAATTCAAATATCTTGGAGCAACAGTAACAAATATATCTGACACTCGGGAGGAAATTAAACGCAAAATTAATATGGGAAATGACTGTTATTATTCGGTTGAGAAGCTTTTATCATCCAGTCTGTTGTCAAAAAATCTGAAAGTTAGAATTTATAAAACAGTTATATTACCGGTTATTCTTTATGGTTGTGAAACTTGGACTCTCACTTTGAGAGAGGAACATAGGTTAAGGGTGTTTGAGAATAAGGTGCTTAGGAAAATATTTAGGGCTAAGAGGGATGAAGTTACAGGAGAATGGAGAAAGTTACACAACACAGAACTGCACGCATTGTATTTTTCACCTGACATAAGTAGGAACATTAAATCTAGACTTTTGAGATGGGCTTGACATATAGCAGGTATGGACGAATCCAGAAATGCATATAGAGTGTTAATTGAAACACATAAGGGAAAAACGCATTTGGGGAAGCCGAGACGTAGATGGGAGGATAATAATAAAATGGAATTGAGGGAGGTGGGATATGATGGTAGAAATTGAATTAATCTTGCTCAGGAAAGGGACCGATGCCGGGCTTATGTGTGTGCGGCAATGAACCTTCGGGATCCCTAAATGCCAGTTATAAGTAAATGACAAAACATGGTATGTCTAGTCCCATTAGTAGCTAATACACTACTAATATTAATAAGAAACCAAACACTGGCCCCTAGTTATCAAGATATTACGAGGTTGTGTAGAATCTATAAACATCTCTTTCGCCTGAATTTACCGTCACTGATTGTCTCAGTAGTATTTCACTCCTCTTTGAAAATAATGTCAAAAATTAACTGCCATTGTGTCATGAAATAGAGAAAGTGTAAGGGAAGTTATATTGAAAAGCAACATAATAACAAGTGACTCCATAATGGAAGGGTGGAAGCAAAAGTTGGAAGTTTTTGAGCTGCATTCATTGAGTGAAGTTTGAATGAAAGTTGGCTGCGGGAGTTTACAGCGCAGTTGGCCTCGCATCCTACGCACTTCGGCGCGTTCCAAATTGCTAGTAGTTGACCAGGCGCACACGTGGGCATCGCTGCAACTGACTTAGATTCAAACAAAAGAGAAACAGTGCAAACGTAAAATCAATGACAGGAGAGAGAGAAAAAAAAAAAGAATGGAGAGAAAGGAAGAAACTTTGATTTTTCCCTTCTCTACGACAAGTATTCCCCCGTGTACCCCTGCTTAAAATGTCGTGTGTTGACCTGGCAGAATGCTCTCTTCTCATCTGACACTGAAAGAGAAGATGCGGCCCGGTTCAAGATAGAATTAATGTAGCGTAACGTAACAAAGGCCTCACTGTTATTTTTACAAGGAAATTGAAGTGGACAGTAACGAGTGCGTTTTATTGTTACTATGGAAACGCGTGCGATGTCCGTCGTGTACTGCAAGTTAATTTCCAGGGCGGAAAGTGAATAAAAAGAGACTGCAGAGTTGAATTTCATTGCCGGAGACAATAGTCCAAACATTGCCGTGTTCAAGTGGAAATTCTAGTGGAAAATGACGTACCTTGTTTGAGTTTATGGTATAGGCTTAACATCATCTTTCCTGACTATAGTCCTTCATTAAAATTAACCACAAATATAATACGTTTTTCACTTCTGGTGGTGTGGAAGAGAAGGCGTTATGGCCTTAACTGTAACGGGATAGATAGATAGATAGATAGGTAGGTATGTAGGTGGGTGGGTGGGTGGGTGGGTCGGTAGGTAGGTAGGTAGGTAGGTAGGTAGATAGATAGATAGATGGATGGATGGATGGATGGATGGATGGATGGATGGATGGATGGATGGATGGATGGATGGATGGATGGATAGATAGATTAGGTAGGTAGGTAGGTAGGTGGATGGATGGATGGGTAGATGGATGGGTAGATGGATAGGTATGTAGGTAGATAGGTAGGTGGATGGATGGATGGGTAGATGGATGGGTAGATGGATAGGTATGTAGGTAGATAGGTAGGTGGATGGATGGATGGGTAGATGGATGGGTAGATGGATAGGTATGTAGGTAGATAGGTAGGTGGATGGATGGATGGGTAGATGGATGGGTAGATGGATAGGTATGTAGGTAGATAGGTAGGTGGATGGATGGATGGATGGGTAGATGGATGGGTAGATGGATAGGTATGTAGGTAGATAGGTAGGTGGATGGATGGATGGGTAGATGGATGGGTAGATGGATAGGTATGTAGGTAGATAGGTAGGTGGATGGATGGATGGGTAGATGGATGGGTAGATGGATAGGTATGTAGGTAGATAGGTAGGTGGATGGATGGATGGGTAGATGGATGGGTAGATGGATAGGTATGTAGGTAGATAGGTAGGTGGATGGATGGATGGGTAGATGGATGGGTAGATGGAGAGGTATGTAGGTAGATAGGTAGGTGGATGGATGGATGGGTAGATGGATGGGTAGATGGATAGGTATGTAGGTAGATAGGTAGGTGGATGGATGGATGGGTAGATGGATGGGTATGTAGGTAGATAGGTAGGTGGATGGATGGATGGGTAGATGGATGGGTAGATGGATAGGTATGTAGGTAGATAGGTAGGTGGATGGATGGATGGGTAGATGGATGGGTAGATGGATAGGTATGTAGGTAGATAGGTAGGTGGATGGATGGATGGGTAGATGGATGGGTAGATGGATAGGTATGTAGGTAGATAGGTAGGTGGATGGATGGATGGGTAGATGGATGGGTAGATGGATAGGTATGTAGGTAGATAGGTAGGTGGATGGATGGATGGGTAGATGGATGGGTAGATGGATAGGTATGTAGGTAGATAGGTAGGTGGATGGATGGATGGGTGGATGGATGGATGGGTAGATGGATGGGTAGATGGATAGGTATGTAGGTAGATAGGTAGGTGGATGGATGGATGGGTAGATGGATGGGTAGATGGATAGGTATGTAGGTAGATAGGTAGGTGGATGGATGAATGGGTAGATGGATGGGTAGATGGATAGGTATGTAGGTAGATAGGTAGGTGGATGGATGGATGGGTAGATGGATGGGTAGATGGATAGGTATGTAGGTAGATAGGTAGGTGGATGGATGGATGGGTAGATGGATGGGTAGATGGATAGGTATGTAGGTAGATAGGTAGGTGGATGGATGGATGGGTAGATGGATGGGTAGATGGATAGGTATGTAGGTAGATAGGTAGGTGGATGGATGGATGGGTAGATGGATGGGTAGATGGATAGGTATGTAGGTAGATAGGTAGGTGGATGGATGGATGGGTAGATGGATGGGTAGATGGATAGGTATGTAGGTAGATAGGTAGGTGGATGGATGGATGGGTAGATGGATGGGTAGATGGATAGGTATGTAGGTAGATAGGTAGGTGGATGGATGGATGGGTGGATGGATGGGTAGATGGATAGGTATGTAGGTAGATAGGTAGGTGGATGGATGGATGGGTAGATGGATGGGTAGATGGATAGGTATGTAGGTAGATAGGTAGGTGGATGGATGGATGGGTAGATGGATAGGTATGTAGGTAGATAGGTAGGTGGATGGATGGATGGGTAGATGGATGGGTAGATGGATAGGTATGTAGGTAGATAGGTAGGTGGATGGATGGATGGGTAGATGGATGGGTAGATGGATAGGTATGTAGGTAGATAGGTAGGTGGATGGATGGATGGGTAGATGGATGGGTAGATGGATAGGTATGTAGGTAGATAGGTAGGTGGATGGATGGATGGGTAGATGGATGGGTAGATGGATAGGTATGTAGGTAGATAGGTAGGTGGATGGATGGATGGGTAGATGGATGGGTAGATGGATAGGTATGTAGGTAGATAGGTAGGTGGATGGATGGATGGGTAGATGGATGGGTAGATGGATAGGTATGTAGGTAGATAGGTAGGTGGATGGATGGATGGGTAGATGGATGGGTAGATGGATAGGTATGTAGGTAGGTAGGTAGGTGGATGGATGGGTAGATGGATGGGTAGATGGATAGGTATGTAGGTAGATAGGTAGGTGGATGGATGGATGGGTAGATGGATGGGTAGATGGATAGGTATGTAGGTAGATAGGTAGGTGGATGGATGGATGGGTAGATGGATGGGTAGATGGATAGGTATGTAGATCGATAGGCAGGCAGGCAGGCAGACAGACAGACAAGTGAACGAACGAACAAACAAGTAAACGAACAAAGAAACAAACAAACGAATAAATAAATAAATAAATAAATATTGTCTTACACCTTCAGTTAAATTATTATTCAAATAATACAAATGCAGATATATTGTGAAATATAAAATATAACACGAAATAAAAGAAAATAATACAATAAATAATAGAAAATATTTATTTTTCATTATATTAGTCTGACCCAACGTAAATCCATTTTAAATCCCGTCCAAATTCAACTTAACAAATTTCAAGCGCAATAATTAACAATAATCCCAAATATAAATAATTATAACAACAAATTTTCTTGGCTTAGAAATCGATTAATGTGTTAAATGGGGAAAATCATGTTTAGGGGTTAGGTGCACCTTACAGTAGTAAAATTTTAGAAATATTCAACATTTTTTTCCTCCATTACTGTATCTTGTACAATAATGAATATTAGTATGTGTAAAACATTGTCCTTCTGATATATGAAAAAAATATTTTTACGATGTAAAAAAGAATCATTTACATTAATTTTTTTTTTCAAAATTCAGTTCACTTTACAATGATGAAGCGTCTCCCACATAACTGAAAAACAACCCAATATTCTGTGATGAAAATGTTTGTGTGTATTTATACATGTCATATCTACAATATGATGCAAGATCACTTCTCTACCTTTGATAGATTGTCTGATAAAAAATAAATTCATTTTAAAAATGGTCTAATGTCAATATTTTCTTGTAACATAAAATAAAAAAAATATTTATTAAGGAATGTAGTTGAAAGAGCATGATATTGTAAACATGAGTTTCAGCAATAAAATAAAAGAGAGAGAACGTGAAAAAGTTAACAAGTTTATGAGTTATGAGGGAAACGCTTCATCACTGCACAATAAACTGGCACAATTTTGAATAAAAAAATATATATATAAATATTTTTTAATCGTAAAATATGTTTTCATATAGTACAAAGACGGTGTTTTACACATACTAATTTTCATTATTATACAAGATACAGTAATGAAGGGAAAAATGTGGAATATTTTCAAAAAAATTTACTGCTGTAAGCTGTACCTAACACGTTAAAGAAATTACCCCCAAACTACATTCAGCATGTTTTGCTATTATATCTATGCACGAGATAGTAAATATCAATACCTTAAAAACAATATACTTTGCATACTTCCACTCGGTAATGAGTTTTGGAATAATATTCTGGGGAAATTCCACAGATAGTAACAGTATATTCATACTACGAAAAGAGTAATTAGAATAATAGTGGATGCCAAATCTTTGGCATCGAGTAGGACCAATTTCAAACAACTATAAATAATGCCCAGTATATTTTTTTCATTAATAAACTTCCTCGTATGTAATCGTGAAAACTTTGTAACTAATTCAACAGTTCATAGCATAAATACACGTCAAAAAATGACTTTCATACTCCATCGGCAAGTCTGTCGTGCTATCAAAAAGGAGTGCGTTAAGTGGTAGTAAAAATTTTAATAGCCTCCCTATGGATATAACAAATCAAACACAAAACATAAGATTATTTAGGGTCAAATTAAAGAAGTACCTAATTTCTCACGCCTTCTATTCTGTAGGTGAATTCAATGACATTTAACAACGCTTCATGAATATTTCTGTCTTGTATTAAGTATCGACACTAACCCATTGTGTTGTACTAGTATATTGTAAAATTCTTCTGTATATATTTCAACTAGACTGTGACTATATTATGACTATAAATAACTGATTAAATGGCGATCTTACTCGTGTTAATTGTGTAAGCATTTGCGGCTTACAGCTGTTTCGGTGCTTCTTCACACCATCCTCAGAGCCTACTAGATCTCGGCGTCATCTCGAACTTCGCTGCCTGTTGTGTGGGTGCGTTTGATTGTTGAAAAGTGTTGAAATGCGGTGTCAAACACACTACAAAGACATCTCAACACACAAACGACACAAACAAATAAATACAACCACACAGGCGTATACAAACTCACATGTAATAGTTGCGACAGTTTCTACATTGGACAGACAGGCAGATCATTCCAAACTCGATACAAAGAACACATTAAAGCAATAACCAGAGGACACAATACATCTACATATGCCGAACACATAACTAATGCTAACCACACATACAATAACATAAATACAGACATGGAAATTCTACACATACGACCCAAAAACCAAAAACTCAACACACTAGAACAATACGAAATATACAAACACACTAAAACACACCTTGATCAAATTCTCAACACACAGATCAATTTCAGAACACACACACTAAATGACACCACACTTCAACACTTTTCAACAATCGAACGCACCCACACAACAGTAAGCGAAGTTCGAGATGACGCCGAGATCTAGTAGGCTCTGAGGATGGTGTGAAGAAGCACCGAAACAGCTGTAAGCCGTACATGATTACACAATTACACGAGTAAGATCGCCATTTAATCAATTATTTATATTCAAGTGTTAAAAGTAGTGTACGAAAGATTCAACATGGATAATACGACTTTGTGGTAGTATTAAACATTTTTGACATGTTCCATATTCTGTCCGTGAAGCGACATACGAATACCATGGAATGTAAGTAATTACAATACATTACAATAAAATACATAGTGGGTTTGTCTTGCGACACAGAATAGCTAACAAAATTTAAACGAAATTACTAACAGATTCCAAAAAATCTCATTGTCATATCGAATAGGAGACCTAGGAGAAAGGAAGATGCTTGAGGTCAGATGTGACAAATAATATATATTTTTAGAACTAGGTAAAGTCAATCAGTGGGTGTATAATCGATCATTTGCGTTTTTTATTGAAAATTATACATTTTCTCAGTTACTTGTTAAAATTTTGTTATGCTGACTTCATTGCCTGACATTGCAAATGTAAGCGAGAGGGGCAACAAAAAGCCTGCGCATGCCAACAATGGGAACACTGTGTAATTACCGTTGAAGTGGAAATTGTTATTTTCAAATTTTTCTCTTAAACGAAAACAAAGTCTTACAAACTCTAAATTATAGTCAGCAATGAAAGGAGACAGGAAGTATACGTAAGTACTTTTCGTTGAGATTGTATCCTGAAATAATAGTTTTGCAGTTCGTAAATGTTAGTATTGAAACTTATTATTTTAAGAAAACTTGTACCTTTGTAGGATTAAGTCGATCATGCCATCGACCTATTCGAAGCAGATGGGACCAGCAGGAAGAATAACACTTATAAACAGAAAAGTGTCATAGTGTAGCTTATATTGATGGGATAGTGGAGAAAGAGGAAGACGAAATTATGGTGTGAATTTCTTGCGTAAGAGAAGCACTGCCAAAGGAACATATTTTGTACACCCCTCTGTACCTGACTATGGGAACAACGTTGTTTCTAAAGTGACATGAGGAGGGGAATATTTCAAATAACATCTGATATAAACCTAAGCAATGTTGAATTGCACTTTAGGTTATAATTGAAGGATGGTATTTCAATGTAAATTTTGAATTCTTAAATCTTTGTTTGTTGGTATGTGAAGTATTAAAATGTGTTTTTATGTTTTATAAGTTGGCAATCATAGTCACGATTGTACAGTGGAGACCTATAGGCCTAATTGTATAGAATAGTATGATCACAGTAACAAAATATACATTATATAATGCTATAGGCATATATTGAAGATTATTATTGCTTTTACACTCCTTATAACAAATAAAATATATGTAATACATTTAATTTTTGTTTTTTAAAAACATAAACAGTGATCGACTTTACTCTGCAATATTTTAAAATCGATCTTAAACTAAAAATTCAATGGTGATCGACTTTACCCTATTTAAGCAGGTAACTTCGATCACAAGTCAAATAAAAAAAAAACAGTTTTTTTTATAGATTGTAATTCAATTCTTGTAACGTGTCTTCATAAGTGAAGGATAAGACGACAAAATGCAATTTTCTGAGGAACTTCGCTCCATTGCATAATCTCAATATCATTTAAAAATTGCAAAATCGACAAGTGTTTTTAATTAATGCACCCGATCTTCTACGGTATCTAATTTAGATACGATTACCCCAAATTCGATCGTAATCGCCCTACTCCATTTTACATTCAGTGAATTGAACCAGGGTCCGCCGGATTTGTAGGCTGTTATACTACCAGCTGAATTACTGTCGAAACTGCTATGTAACGTGCAAAAAAATCCTGTTTTTATAAAATTGTAGGCAATATTAAAAATAGAGAGTTAATATCGGGCGGTGCTCAAAGTAGAGACTTGGATGTGGAAAGCGATCATTAAATGGAGGGAGGTATTGACATGGTATTGCAGCGATATGAATTGAAAGAGTAGCAATGTACTGGAAACGCAAACGTTATTACAGCCTGATCCTAGCGGAGATATTTGTAGTCGAGTGTAAATGTTTGTGTTTTGTTTGTGTCAATTCGTCGTTTTGATGTGTGAGAGGCCATGATATGTTTGCGCTGGGAACGCACGTGAAGTTGCTAGGTGAGAGAGCTTGCAGGTTTGTCGTTTGTGTCGTCGCTGATGAGGATATTCTTAACTCTACCACACATGCAAATAAATTAACAAGTGTTTTTAATTAATGTACCCGATCACATGAATGCTAATTGTTTGATCGTCTCAATTTGATCTATCCATACACACCGAGGAACACTAGGTAAGACTTCCAGTTAAGATAATGCAGAATCTACATTGACAAGGATCTTATAGTTCTGTAGAGAATTTCATGTTAAGAAAAAGCATTGAGCATTTGGGGCTATTCCATCAAATGACCAGTTACCATAGAAACGCCTATCTACCACATACCTTGTACAATGTATTAAGCAAGACCCATAAAACAAATGCTTTTTTCTTAACGTGGAATCATCTATAGCAGCGGTGGCGAAAATGTAATCGTGCGCCGAGCCACTGTGTAACCTGCAACGTGCATGGCACCTATGGAGGGAGGCGGACACCCGAAGGGGAAGTGAAACAACTGTCTGACTTATTAACGGATTTTCATTTTCCTTACCTCAAGCACTTAAATATAATTTTATACAGTACAAGCTACAAACTAATGTTTAGTACGTGTAACGAAGAAAGAAATGAACAATATCACAACCTAAATTAACTGTCTTCAGAATGTCTCTGCGACAGAGTTTCAAAATCAGGAATTATGTCACTTACTGCCACTCGTAGTTGATCACGAAGGTATTTGTCTGTCAGTCGTGATCTAAATTTGGTTTTTACTATTTTCACTGCTGAAAATAATTTTTCACAAACGTAAGTGGTAGCGAACATGGCTTCAACAGAGCAAGCGAAAGAACGAAGCTTCGGAAATTTATTTTGTGGAAAATATTTGAAAAGTTTAACATTTATCAAGTCCTTACATCTAGCTTTCATTTGAAATCAAATAGTAAATCAGTGAGTTCAAATTGAAGAGCTAACCGCATTATTCGTACATCTGCTGAAAAAGGATCGACGTACAGAGATGATGATGATGATGATGATGATGATGATGATGATAACAACAATAACACTTAACCTTTTAATGTTTCATGAATGACATGTAGTATAATGCCGTTTTATGTTATACAACCGTTTTCCTCGTAATACTTGTGAACAAATCATACATTTAATATTCTCATCATATTGACAGCAAAAAATGCGTCCTCCCATCCTACTTGGAACTTTCGTACATGGTTTCGAGAGAGACATATGCCACTCGTAGTTCAGAGACAAATACAAATGGAACGGAGTTTGACTCCAGTGAGTGAGAGGGTGGGGGTTGGCAGAGGTTAGAAGCAAGCGAAATGCACAGCTGTCACTGCGAGCCACAATATCTCGCGAGTCACGTTCTCGCCACCGCTGCTCTATAGGTTATCTCATGGTTAATATACTCGTATTTACCTTTGGGTCCGAGATTCACAGGTTCGAAATCAGCCAAGGGCGGGCAATGGATTTCAAGGAGCAATGATATTCTTAACAAGGCTTCCTCCGGGAGAAATATAAAGCTGCGAATCTCTTGTCGTACATTTACGGCAAGTAAAATAATCCTGCCTCCGATAGCGCATCCAGGCAACTTTATTTTGTCGGTTGTTTCTCTTCCACGTTCTAACTCGAAACTTCAGTTTAAAACGACGTTAAACTACTACTGCTACTGCTACTACTACTACTAATAATAATAATAATCATAATAATAATATTAATATAATAAAATTAACAAGAAGCATCCTAAATTAAATGAAGCACGATCACTTAAAATAACATTTAAAGTAAATCAAATTTGTATCTTAACCCTAAGTTCGAACTAAAACCCACGAGTATGATATGTCCATACATGCACAAGTACCCGCTGTCAACTCACTCACTGCACTGGAACTATGACACATTTCACTGACACTATCCTGATTTCACTAACACCTCAAAAACATTTTACTGTTCACATACTTTGCACTACCACTATAAACTATAAAACTTCACTGACACAACACACTTTCTTACTGATACAACACTTCAAATAATAAAACATCAATTACACCCTTTACATATTGTGCATAATATACTACCGTCTATTAGTAAAGTCCTTAAGCCTAAGTTGTAATGAAAACAAAAAGCAAAGCAAAAGTTGTTGAATATAAACATGTTTCTACTGTATAATATTTTCATAAACCTTCCACCAGTATTTTTCTGTAATTTAGAACGATGTTATGGTACGGGTTTGTTTTGTACCGTACGATTTGGTATAGTATGGAATGACATGACATGGTTTGATATGGTATAGTTTTGTAAGGTACGGTATGGTTTAGCATGGCATGGTTTGTTATGATACAATATGTTTTAGTATGGTATATGGTACGGACTATTGATTGAGATAGTACAATCTCACACCCTGTAAGGCCACTTACATTAGTCCATTGCACTACGTTCAAAATGTCACGCTGATAATAACCAATAAATTTTAAGGACAATGTCCTCTTGCGTACATCACAGTATAGTATGGGTATGAACTAGTGTTGTGGGATTTAATCGATTAATCTATTAATTTCTGTTGTAAGATTAATCGATCAGAAATATTTAATCGAATAATCGAGGCCATTAAAATTAATCGGTTGTAATTGATATTAATTATTATTTTGTTAATACAAACTCATACTAAAAATTCAGACAATATTTCTCTTTCGCAAAATGCTTACTTAAAAGCACAATAGTACTGTTATTTTCTAACTGTAAACCAGGTAGCGTAGAGAAAATCATTGCACAAACACTTCAGAAAGAGATGGAGATATGAGGACAGTGACCTAGTCTACCTCTATTGACAGTTGAAACACAATGCGAAACCCTTATTAAGTTTTAAGGTTTTCCAAGAAAACTTCCACCTTGTTGTCAGCTCATCTTCCTAGCATATGAAATACAAACTTTTCTGGGATTCTTCCCCTTCATCCCTTATAAAATAGCCATGTCTACACTGTGTGCAAGTCAGAGCGTAACTACCTTCTTCTCTTCCTAAAATCTGGTAATTCGATTACAATAGGGGCCAGTCTTCTGTTTCGATCGCTATAGTTCTGCACTTGCAGTTTCTGTACAAAGTTTGTATTTAAGGCTGTGTGTTTAGTTTGATAAAGAAAAAAAAATCAGTTTTCTGTTGTTTGTGAAAAGTGTAAACTCCATTATGTCATATGAGAATTTGAGAGGTAAATTCGGTGAAACGTTTGGATTTAAATTGAACGATAGTGGAGAAGTGCTCGACAGAAAAAAAGTTTTTTCGTGTTTAGTGATGCAGGAAACATTGTTACTAAACGCAGAGCGGCACTTAATTCGGAGCATGTGAATGCACTCACATGTTTAAAATCATGGATGAAGCAGTATTAACTAGGTGAGTCTTCATACTTTTTGTTATTTACGTTTGTCTCAAAAATTCCCGGAGAAATTGACACAATAAATTATAAGCCTCATAATAAATATGTTAGTACGTAATTAAAATAGTTTTTTTTTGTAATATAACGATACAATATATACAGATATACAACATTTAATACTTATGCTTATCACCGAACACAAGTTAAATTTAACAATAATTGTGTATTATAGTATATTAATAGTACATTATGCAACGAGCCTATAATGATAGTAATTAAGACGCAAGTATGTTTGTTTATGAAACTCGCTTGCGCTCGTTTCATAATTTTCATACGAGCGTCTTAATTACCAATACAGGCAAGTTTCATAAGACTTTTTATGCTCGACCATATTTCTAACATGAAATTATTCAGAAATACTCATTTTATTTGTATCTGACAGAAGATCGGAAGTGACCTTGTTCATACCTCGGAATTGTGAGATGTGCGCAGACGCGAAAGTATTGATTTTTTTTTTCCGAGGAACAATAATGCCATTGGCCTTGATGTAATGGAGAGAATGTATAACCTGGAAATTGATTTAGAATTGAAAAACGAGATGACAAATTGAATTTATTTGAATATTATTTACAATTAACGCTAATTATTATAGTAACAGAACATAACCTTCTGCGACAGTATTGGATTTCCAGCCTCCGTGACGTTTCCCTCGTCTTTCGATTGCTTATCCGAGAATAATCGAAAACCTGAACTTTAATGAATAGGTGTACTTTAATGACATGCATTAAAGGACTGCTATCAGGTGTATAATTACTACATTTCGGCATGGTAAGCATAAAATATTTTTTCACCTCGATAAAAACTCGATTAATCGATTAAATTCAAATAGTTAATCGATTAAATATTTTGATCGATCAACAGCACTAGTATGAACCCACGACTCTCGATCGTAATAAGTAAGCTTGAGGAACCCCTTGACCACCGTCGATACCAGGAACCCTAGTATGCACAGTGTGTCTAGGATCGAACCCTTGGTCGGTATGTGACAAGCCGTCAGCTGATGGGGTTCACTTGTAATCCTATTTCTGTAGATGATTACGTTGATGGACTGCAGTTAAATAAATTACGGAAGTAAAAGAAGAGGTTGGGAGCAAAGTAGTGGCCCACTTCCACCTATTGATTTTAAGTGAATGACATTACAAGCTCGGGTCACCCTTGACTTCCACCCACTCCCTCGCCCCGCTGAAGTCGTCGCACCGCCCACATCCAGTATTTCAAGAAAATCGCTCCGACATTAAGAATTCTGACATTTCTCTCACATGTTGTGAAGCGAATAACAGAAACAATTACTTCCATTTCTTAGAATAATGACTTCTACATAACTCGGTCAGGCGATGGCTTCTGATCTAAAGAGACCAGGTTCGATGCCAGAAATATATCAAATATGAAACAGTAGCGACAGGAATGTAGGTTTTCGTGCTTTCTTGATATTGCACTAGATTCTGACGATGGGGTCATCATCACACATTGTTCCTCTATTAATCCTGAAAAATAATCGGGAGGATCTACTCTATTTTATAGGATTTTACTTGATTCCCGAACCATTGTGAAAGTTACGACGAGAGAATTCTGCGGTCTTAATTCATCGTTAATCATCCCTTAGTCTGTCGCTATACCGACAGAGCTAACTCGAGTACATATTGATTCTCTCTATATCGGACAAATGAAGAACAAGCTAAGCACAAGATTGTAGATAATAATGAGAAAAAAAAATAAAACAGGAAGAGAAAGTGGAAAGCAAGATGTCTAAAGTAGTACCAGGGTTGGTTGATAGTTTGGGAAATTAAATTTAAATAGAAAGTCTCAAATATTTTAATACAGGATGATGATATGAAACGGATCGTTATGAAGTTAAAATGGAAATTTATGAAGTTGAGTTGGATTACTAATTTAATGTGGAATGTTTCAAAGTTACAGTTGAAGACTATAGAGTTTTAGAAAGTGTGATGAAGTTGAGATGAATGTGATTGAATTAAGAGAGACGGTGGTTAAGTTCAGAAACAAGGTATAGTTAAGGTGAGAGAGACCATCAATTTGAGAGATAATGTGATCGATAATTGAGACAATAAGTGATTAAGTTGAAGAGTGACTAAATTCAGGCAGAAGGCCACAAAATTGAGGTTGAAGGAGACTAAATTGAGACAGAAAGTCACTACATTGAAGCAGAATGCGACTAAATTGAGGCAGAATTACACTAAATTGAGGCAGAAGGACTGAGGCAGAAAGTAACTAATTTGTGGCAGAAAGACACTAAATTGAAACAGAAGGGTACTAAATTGAGGCAGAAGGTGACTAAATTGAGGCATGAGGTCACTAAATAGAGATAGGACACTAAATTGAGGCAGAAGGTGGCTAAATCGAGGCATAATGTGACTATATTGAGTCATAACATGATTTTATTGAGGCATAATGTGATTGAATTCAGGCATAATGTGATTATATTGAGGGTTAATGTGATTATATTGAGGCATAATGTGATTATATTGAGGCATGATGTGATTACATTGAGGCGTAATGTGATTATATTGAGGCGTAATGTGATTATGTTGAGGCATAATGTGATTATATTGAGGCATAATGTGATTATATTGAGGCATAATGTGATTATATTGAGGCATGATGTGATTACATTGAGGCGTAATGTGATTATATTGAGGCGTAATGTGATTATATTGAGGCATAATGTGATTATATTGAGGCATAATGTGATTATATTGAGGCATAATGTGATTATATTGAGGCGTAATGTGATTATATTGAGGCATAATGTGATTATATTGAGGCATGATGTGATTACATTGAGGCGTAATGTGATTATATTGAGGCATAATGTGATTATATTGAGGCATAATGTGATTATATTGAGGCATAATGTGATTATATTGAGGCATAATGTGATTATATTGAGGCATGATGTGATTATATTGAGGCATGATGTGATTACATTGAGGCGTAATGTGATTATATTGAGGCATAATGTGGTTATATTGAGGCATAATGTGATTATATTGAGGCATGATGTGATTACATTGAGGCGTAATGTGATTACATTGAGGCGTAATGTGATTATATTGAGGCGTAATGTGATTATATTGAGGCATAATGTGATTATATTGAGGCATGATGTGATTATATGGAGGCATGATGTGATTACATTGAGGCGTAATGTGATTATATTGAGGCGTAATGTGATTATATTGAGGCATGATGTGATTACATTGAGGCGTAATGTGATTATATTGAGGCGTAATGTGATTATATTGAGGCATGATGTGATTATATTGAGGCATAATGTGATTATATTCAGGCTTAATGTGATTATATTGAGGCGTAATGTGATTATATTGAGGCGTAATGTGATTATATTGAGGCATAACGTGATTATATTGAGGCGTAACGTGATTATATTGAGGCATAACGTGATTATATTGAGGCGTAATGTGATTATATTGCGTCATAACGTGATTATATTGAGGCGTAATGTGATTATATTGAGGCATAACGTGATTATATTGAGGCATAACGTGATTATATTGAGGCATAATGTGATTATATTCAGGCATAACGTGATTATATTGAGGCATAACGTGATTATATTGAGGCATAACGTGATTATATTGAGGCATAATGTGATTATATTCAGGCTTAATGTGATTATATTGAGGCATAACGTGATTATATTCAGGCATAACGTGATTATATTGAGGCATAACGTGATTATATTGAGGCATAATGTGATTATATTGAGGCATAATGTGATTATATTGAGGCATAACGTGATTATATTGAGGCATAACGTGATTATATTGAGGCATAACGTGATTATATTGAGGCATAATGTGATTATATTGAGGCATAACGTGATTATATTGAGGCGTAATGTGATTATATTGAGGCATAACGTGATTATATTGAGGCGTAATGTGATTATATTGAGGCATAACGTGATTATATTGAGGCATAATGTGATTATATTGAGGCATAACGTGATTATATTGAGGCGTAATGTGATTATATTGCGTCATAACGTGATTATATTGAGGCGTAATGTGATTATATTGAGGCATAACGTGATTATATTGAGGCATAACGTGATTATATTGAGGCATAACGTGATTATATTGAGGCATAACGTGATTATATTGAGGCATAATGTGATTATATTCAGGCATAATGTGATTATATTGAGGCATAACGTGATTATATTCAGGCATAACGTGATTATATTGAGGCATAACGTGATTATATTGAGGCATAACGTGATTATATTGAGGCATAATGTGATTATATTCAGGCTTAATGTGATTATATTGAGGCATAACGTGATTATATTGAGGCATAACGTGATTATATTGAGGCATAACGTGATTATATTGAGGCATAACGTGATTATATTGAGGCATAATGTGATTATATTCAGGCTTAATGTGATTATATTGAGGCGTAATGTGATTATATTGAGGCATAACGTGATTATATTGAGGCATAACGTGATTATATTGCTTGTTCGATGATATTATAGATGCATATTTTGCTACGGACTGGTTCCTTTGCTAAAAAAAACCCATCACTTTAGATTTATCAGTTGAAATTTCCATATTGAAACTTTCTGCCATTTGATTAAAGTTGTAAACCAAACCGTTGTAAATTATCTACTGAAGTTGCCATAAACACAATGTCATCAGCAAATAATAAAGTATATGTTTGGGACAAACGACTTATCGGTATACTTCCATGTGGTTTCAACCTCCATTCCTTTATAATGTGATTCATGTATATTATAAATAATAGAGGAGCTAAACTACAACTCTGCCTCACTCTTTGATTTATTCGTTTCCTATGCCTGTCCAGAGGCTATAGGTGGCAACCCCACCACTGGACTTACTTCCTCCAGGCTAGTAACTTGTTGGAAGGACATCTTCTTACTAAAAAGTCTCTACAAACACAGAAGACGGCTGCTTACAAGAAGAAATTATATAAATAAATAATCATGAATAAAGTTAGTTCCAGGTGGAAAAATGGGAAGTGACTTTTAGGCCACCCTGTATAAGCAGGGCCAGATGTAAGATAGAGCAAGTGGAATTTTGAAATGCATCAAGAAGAGAAAATTGTGAAAAACTGAAGACTTAGAATTAAGAGGAAATTATAATAAGAATAGATGAAGAAGAGGAATTGGAAACGGATTCTCGTAGCAGATTTTTATTATAGTTATGGATAAAGTAAAGGTACAGTATGTAACTAGTCTGGCTTGAGTATTGATATTTCAACTGCCAGGTAGGTAGAGTACGTCTGTGTATCAGACAGGCAGGTAACTGCTAGCAGGTAACAAGATTTATATCCCGACGATGCAATATAATTACCTAGGAAATTAGACGTGTCAGATGGTTTTGGCATTGCCCTTTGAGAAGCCGCTGTACTCGCACCTGTCTTTTATTTGTCGTCTTAGTATGCATAACGTGTGTTGAATCCCTTTGCCCTGCGAAGTCATTAATACACCTGCCTAATAACAACTCCAACATGCGGAATGCTAAAATATCACTCCGCGTGGCATCTCGTTTACATTCAGAAGGCAATGCTGCTACATGACGCTTTTTCCAGACTTGAATTATTTTAGCGCATGTATTTCGTATGGAAGCTTCCGTTATGCAGCATATTACGTCGAGGAAATAGATTGCAGATAGTTGCTGCTGAATTATACCACGATCAGGAGAACAAATTGAAGCGGTTAATTAAATATTATACCGCCGATATCAAATTAGTACAAGTTAAGCAAAATAAAGTTTTCCACTTCAGCTACATTCCGTTACGTATACATACATAGTGTTCTGCCACATGGCAGGTCTTTCACTGCAAGCCCAGCATTCTCCAATCTTTCCTATTTTCTGTCTTCCTCTTAGTTTCCGCATATAATAATATTTATTTTATTTACTTATTTATTTATTCATTTACTTATTTATTTATATATTTATTTGTTTACTTGCTTATTAATTTATTTATTTACTTATTTATTTATGTATTTATTTATTTACTTACTAATTTATTTATTTATTTATTTATTTGCTTACTTACTTATTAATTAATTAATTTATTTATTTATTTACTTATTTACTTATTAATTAATTAATTTCTTTATTTACTTGCTTATATATTTACTTATTTATTTATTTATTTACTTATTAATTAATTTATTTATTTATTCATTTATTTACTTACTTACTTCCTTAGTTATTAATTAATTAATTAAATTATTTATTTACTTACTTATTTATTTACTTATTTATTTATTTATTTACTTATATATTTACTTATTTATTTATTTACTTATTTACTTATGTACTTATTAATTTATTTATATTCATTTATTTATTTACTTACTTGCTTACTTACTTACTTATTAATTAATTAATTAAATTATTTATGTATTTACTTACTTATTTATTTATTTATTTATTCACTTATTTACTTATTTATTTTTTATTTATTTACTTATTTACTTATTTATTCATTTATTTATTTATTTATTTATTTATTTATTTATTTATTTATTTATTTATTTATTTATTTGTTTATTCTTAACAGCCAGAGGCCAATTATAGTTCAGCACAATACACAAACAGAAGATACATGTAATAGTTGCGACAAGTTCTACATTGGACAGACAGGCAGATCATTCCAAACACGCTACAAAGAACACATTAAAGCAGTAACCAGAAGATACAATACATCTACATACGCCGATCACATAACCAATGCTAACCACACATACAATAACATAAGTGCAGACATGGAAATCCTACACATACAACCCAAGAACCAAAAACTCAACACACTAGAACAATATGAAATATACAAACACACTAAAACACACCCCGATCAAATTCTCAACACACAGATCAATTTCAGTACACACACACTATTTGACTCCACTTTTCAACACCTTTCTACAATCAAACGCACCCACATAACAGGCAGAGAAGTTCGAGATGACGCCGAGATGTAGTAGGCTCTGAGGATGGTGTGATGAAGCACCGAAACAGCTGTAAGCCACACAGACTTACATAATTAACACGAGTAAGTCCGCTAGTTAATCTAGTACTTATTTATTTTATTTATTTATTTGTTTGTTTATTTATTTATTTTAATAATTTCAAGAGAAAAATTGTTCCGGGGTCGGATATCGATCCCGAGACCTCTGGTTGAACGTACCAGCGCTCTGCCAACTGAGCTACCCGGAACTCCACCCGACACCGTCTCAACTTTTCCCTTTATATCCACACAACTCACGTGGGCTGACGAAACGCCAGAGATCCACATCGAGTGCACACAATCTCTGTGTGACTTGGAATTGTGGTTTTGTGTTAACGTACACAGTGACGTATACATTATGCAAATCTAGTCTTTCAGGTGAAGCTCCCTGTAAAGCAGATTTGAATAATTTCAAGGGAAAAATTGTTCCGGGGCCGGGTAGATTTGCATTTATTTATTTGTTTTATTTATTTATTTATTTATTTATTTATTTATTTATTGTTTTATTTATTTATGCTCGACCATGCCGAAATGTAGTAATTATACACCTGATAGCAGACCTTTAATGCATGTCATTAAAGTACACCTACTCATTAAAGGTCAGGTCTTTCAGCCAATGACAACTCAGGTTACAACTGTTCAGCCAATGACAGGTCAGCTTTCTACCGTTATAAAACCGCAAGTATCGATTATTCTCCGATATGCAATCGAAAGAGAATTAGCGAAAAGTCACGGAGGCTGGAAATCCAATACTGTCGCGGAAGGTTATGTTCTGTTACTATAATAATTAACGTTATTTGTAAATAATATTCAAATAAATTCAATTTGTCATCTCGTTTTTCAATGTCTAATTTAATTTAAATGTTATCTCTGTAGGTTCTTATGGCCTAGCAAGGTCAATGTGAACATCTGTTCGTCGGAAAAAATCAACACTTTCGCGTCTGCTAACATCTGACAACATACGGGACATTGGTCAAGGTCAGATACAAAGAAAATTAATAATATCAAGTTAGAAATATGGTCGAGCATAAAAAGTCGTATGAAACTCGCCTATATTGGTAATTAAGAAGCTCGTATGAAAATTATGAAACTCGCTTGCGCTCGTTTCATAAATTTCCATACTCGCTTCTTAATTACCTTCATTATAGGCTCGTTGCATAATGTACTATTTATTTATTTATTTCTTCGTTCGTTCGTTGATTTATTTATTTATTTATTTATTTATTTATTTATTTATTTATTTATTAGTTGGTTTTAGTGTTTGATTTTATTTTACTTATTTCTGGTTTGATCCTTTATAACACGAATTACTATATCAGCACACATAAATTTCTTCACCGCCATGTTCATTATATAAAAACTAAATCTTCTACTTAACATTAATACCTGTATTGTAATCTCGCTTGCGATCTGTCACGGTCTGCAACGTTGTATGTGCTGTACACCCTTGAGTCTTAGGTAGAAAAGCTCCGCGCTTGTGGAGAGAGCTTAAAAAAGCTCGCGCTCGAAATTACTAGTAATCATCGCATCACTGCCTTATAGCCTTAAGGCTGGTTCACAATAAACCAGGAACGAGAACCAGAATGAAAACGAGAAGCAGAGGACGTGAATATGAAAATTTTTTATTCACAATAACCCGAGAACGTAGACGACTATGCATATCGATATGCATGTCAATAACGATATGTAAAGTCGATATTACGCATTCTGATGTTATTTGTGTATAATTGACCAATGGCGTTCTCTCATGAGTACAAGGCAGCCATCATAAACACAGGTTAACCAACTTCGAAATTTCAACTGAAACATTTCATTAGGTACGGTACTATAAATATGGCCATGCATCTTTATTATCACAACCTATTTTAAGTCTACCATAACGTAAAATAATTAGAGAAGAAATATTTGTAATAGAACAAAAATGTACACAACAGTAGTTATTGAATTGAAGCATAAATATGTAGTGTGTAATACAACCAATACAGTAATAAAATATGATTCACTTACGATCGGTGTTCAAAGATGCAGCTATTGAAAGCCACGTATTCTCCTTAATTTTCTCATCTTTATACGAGGCGCGCCGCTTATCGTAAACGTGAGGATTTTCCACAACACTCAATATTAGAATCTCATCAAATAAAACTTGCTCCATGATGTACAGCACAGAACAAAATAATGCATAGGTTATGTCACGGTCTTCTTGCTACAAAATATACGACGACAAAATAGCTTTTGGATGGCAAAAGAATGAATCTAGTGGGCTGTGATCGGAAACGTGAACGCCAAAGTTGAAACTTGAGCAACTCTCCGTTCCCGATCCCGGGCTCCGGCAAGCTCTTCGTTAATTGTGAATGCCCACATTTAAATGTACACATTTTAACTATTTTACCGTTTTCGTTCCGATTCTCGTTTCCGGTTTATTGTGAACCAGCCTTTAATTCTTTCAGATTAAATAATTTTTTTTTAAATTTTAGTAGGTTATTTTACGACGCTTTATCAACATCTTAGGTTATTTAGCGTCTGAATGAGATGAAGGTGACAATGCCGGTGAAATGAGTCCGGGGTTCAACACCGAAAGTTACCTAGCATTTGCTCATATTGGATTGAGGGAAAACCCCGGAAAAAAACCTCAACCAGGTAACTTGCCCCGACCGGATTAAATAAATAAATAAATTCAAATTATTATTATTACACAAACTTTTTGGGATTGTGATATCAGGTAATTTTCTGTAATTATTACCCTTATATAATAACAACCCCCTTCCTTCACACCCACGACGCACACAGTTAATTAATTATGGATTGTGTAGTAATTATTTCACCTTTACGAAATCCATTGAAATTGAATAGCTGCGTCGGTATTCCTCTGCACCTTAATATCAATGCAAGTGTCATTTCAGTATCACCGGATTCAATATCCAGCGTTCCCTCAGGGGCCATCAGGTCTGCCAACATTTACTATAACTTTAATTATAAGCA
Source organism: Periplaneta americana (assembly GCF_040183065.1). Taxonomy (NCBI): domain Eukaryota; kingdom Metazoa; phylum Arthropoda; class Insecta; order Blattodea; family Blattidae; genus Periplaneta; species Periplaneta americana. The sequence goes on along the minus strand of NC_091118.1, from coordinate 209,873,197 downwards.
GGTTATGTGAAATCGATACCTAAAAGTTCTCCCCCGAAGCTAGGCAGCAGTGCAAGCTAAATACCTCCTCAGTTTTGTATCCTGGTCTAAAATTACCTTTTACGCTTCCGCCGCCCCGGGAGGTTATCCTACCTGCTATTGCGCTTCACAGGAATGTCAAATAAGTTGCCTACCCATCAGGTCCTACTCCCCTGGATATAAGGAGGAGTCTGCAGAGAGGCATTTGATAGCCGTGCTAACTTCGGAAGCCAGTTTACCAATACAATTTGTTAACCAACCCCCCACCCCTCTGCACCAAGATTGATTTTACTCCTCCACATTATTCGACATTTGCAAATTCCTTACTTTGCAGGGGTGACAAAAACTAATCTTTGGCTATAACCAGGGGCAGGTATTTATGGAGATTAATTTTATTGTTTGTGTTTTTAATATAATAATAATAACAATAACAATAATAATAATAACAATAATTATTATTATTATTATTATTATTATTTATTTTACCTGGCAGAGTTAAAGCCATACGGTCTTCTCTAACACTCAACCAGGATTGAAACTGCGTTGCAGAAAACACTACAAATTTAGAAAGTACACTACAATGTTACACACAAAACTGAATAAGATACTAATAATAATAATAATAATAATAATAATAATATAATAATAATATAATGTAAACAACAAGTAAGTAGAAATCAGACATAATATATAACATACAGAAAGAAAGGAAAAAGCATAATAAAATGTGAATAAATGAGACATACAAAGTATAAAAAAATAAGACAATTATTGATTATAATAATATTAATGATAAAGAATAAGAATAGTAGTAATAATAATATAATAATAATAGTAGTAATAATAATAATAATAATAATAGTAATAAAATAGTGCACAAAGCATACAATGAATACAATATTTTTAAGTACACACAGTAAGGAAAACTATGATTATATATAGCTCAACTTATCACATTATAGATATACCATTATCGGAAAATATGAAAACAAAAATATAAAATAAGTTGAATATCACTAGAAGATAAAAAAATGTGAATACGTGGAAACATGCAATACAATACTTGTCATAATAGTAAGTTAGTTTGGCAACTCGTCATAAGATAATTTTCTAACTTGGATTTGAAAGAATTCAATGTTCGGCAGCCCTTGACTTCAGGCGGCAGAGAGTTCCAGTGACGAGAGGTAGCAACAGTGAAAGATGAGGAATACAGAGATGATGTGTGAAGTGGAATTTCTAGCGTGTTATCGCGTTGTGATCGAGTATTAATATTATGATAGCGAGAGAGAGTATGAAAACGAGCGAATAAATAATAGGGGGATGAAGTATTGGATCGGCGAAGGTTGTTGGAGATTGATTTCTTTTTTGGTGGTGATTAATGAACATTTTGGAAAGTACAATTATTTTGGATTTGGAGTATTAACTCAGTATGAATATTACTTTCCAAATAATTAACATTAAAGGTTCATTGGATTGTGGTAAAGGTGTAATATGGCCAATAGACAATATTTTTTGGATTGAGACTGTTTGTAACACACGTTCATTAAAGACGAAAAAAAAACTTGCAGCCCTCAAATTAACACTTTCACATTATTAGTGAAATGTTTAATTATCTGCCTTTTGATTTCACTAATGTAATCAGAACACCTGGGACATCACGTAACGTAGCCTATTTGGATACACAGGGACATCATTTTATTTTTACTTCAATTTTTATTGTACCTGAGTTTTTTAATGTACTTCCCTCTCACCCCTTCTACTAGTAAACCTTACTCGTTCTCAACACAGAACCAAGACCGTCTATGCAGTCAAAGTCGCCTTACGGTTACAGTATGCAGTACTGAGTGAGTATAGTACGTTCCAGAAATATGGTCGCATTTTCCAGTGAAGGAAGAGCATTCACTATTGAATCACATTTTCTCACAGGTACTGTGTGTCCATTTTGTTACGTCATTTCCCGGTTTCTCTCACCCGTTTCTGCTCCCCTCTCTGTAAAGGCTAGTAGCTGGGCTGTCGTAGCTTTTTTCTGAAAACATTTGCTGTTAGGAGTTGGAGTCTACGTAATATTATACAACTGTTTAAAATAATTTAATTAAAAGGGCCTCGTTAAGTAACTGTCACGTGATTTCCTCCCTTTCTACGACCCTACGACATAACTACTTGGATGGACAGTAGATAGGAATTTTAGTAAATTTATCTGTTCGAAACGGGCAGAAGTGAAGATTGAATTTACAGTATGCAAGTAAGGTACTCTGTTATAGAGTAGGTACAGATTTATTTCAAGAGGCACAGGAATATACCCCCTCCCATGTCGTGTGATTTGAGTGTTTTGCATTATTTCTTTTGGAGTTAATGTAAAGCAGTTGTTTTTTGAACATCCTACAGCAATAGAAGAATTAAAGAGTTACATTCAGAAACAGTACATTCAATTTCAGAAGATATGCTTAAAAACGTTTTCGACAATATGCATACAAAAGAACTGAAGCCTGTGCCATCATTTTCAACAATTTGTTTAAATATCCAGATTTTGATTATATTTCAATTTAAAGCACTCTCGATATTGTATGCCTATGTGCTGTAGACAATGCATTACACACTGCATAATGAATACGTCCGCCTGGATAGTTCAGTTAGTGAGTAAAAACACTGATTGTTAATATTGTACTGTATTTTGATTAAATAAAAACCTATCGAAAATTATCAAACTCAGAATCATAACAGTTCCTACTTTTGCTAAATGGATGCACGGAAATTATTTCTGAAGTCATTCTGAGCAAAATATGTCATTAACATTTGTCCTAATCTCAATATTTTCAGAGTTACAGTAATTTGAAGTTGTTAGTAAAATAGGCTAGCTTTTTTCTTTAGTTTTAAGGGTAAAAGAATATTACAAATAGATAATGAACTATTCAAAAGTATCATTTCTTTAATTGGCCAGTGTTCTGAAGCTAAGAATGTGATGTTAATTGCTTTGTACAGATTTTGTTTTTCAATTTTTAACTAAAATTACATCGTTCTTACACACTTACAACAAAATTTGTTACAAATCATACGACTTTAGAAACTTGATTCTTTACAGTTTAATTATGCATCATATTGTACAGTCTTGAAGAATTTACACGAGTGGCGTGATTTGTAACAACTGTTGTGATAAATGTGTAAGAAAATGTAATTTTGTAGTTTAAAAAATTCTTTACGAAGCAACTATGGAATTCACAACACATTTTTAGCTTCAGAATACTAGCTAATTAAAGAAATGATACTCCTGAATCGTTCATTCTTTATCTGTAATATTCTTTTACCCTTAAAACTCAAGAATAATGGTATTTTACAAACAACTTCAAATTAGTGTAACTCTCAAAATACTGACATTAGAACAAATTTTTATATGACATTTTTTGCTCAGAATGTCTTCGGAAACAAGCCCGTAAGTGACGGTAAATCCTCCTGAATCACCCTGTATATCTGTAATTTTATGTCTCTAATTTTACCTATTTACATGCCTGTATGTATAGGCCTATAGCTGTAATTTTGTCTGTCTGTAAATCTGTCTGATAATTACATTCAGTTTCAATTCTGAAGCATTATTTTCATCTCAGACAAGTACAGACTCTCTTCCACACCCCAGATGAGATTCGAAATCACAACCATATGCTCCGTGCTACATAAAATCTCTCTCGACTATAGAGGTTTAAGAATGAACACAAACTGCCTATTATAATTTATTCATTGTGAATAGGACATAAGGAAATCTTTTTTTTTTTTTTATACGTGCAGAAATATATAGCAGAATTCATAACCACCAGCGCTTACCCCTATACAAGAAAACTCGTTCTGTTTATTGCACGATATCCACGAGATAGATCTCTCTTCTCCCCTCCCCTCCTGATCCTTCAGGCAATCAAGAGACCGGATATCCTCTAGCCTTTGCCCCCTCTTTTGGTCGTAAAGTTTTCGCTTCTCCTTGGCAAAAAGAACCGATAACTTTCGTCAGAAGGTTGGACATTTCTCCCGTCAGATGGCAGTAAATATAATCTAGAAGCAGACATGCTTTTCACTTGTTATTTCCATGGCAATAGTTTTGCTACTGAGTCTATCATTTGTGTTAACTGAAAGTTTGATGTTTTCTAGTTTACAGGACAGCTCTGTTTCGATCATAGAAGTCTTTTTTTTTATGAAAGTCTATCACTTGAATACAGCTAAACGTGAAACCAATTTTGTTGCCAAAGCCTATGAATTTCCTCATACATTCTTATCGAAATTGTTTTACAGATTAAGTCTGTATCCATAGCAACATTTTTCTTATAAAAGTTACGGATATAATGTCATATAACTAGTGGCTTGTGCAGCAAATGCTGCAAATTTAGTTAATTAGAAGTTCAAATAAACGTTTTTCAGATTTATTTTACAGAAAGATTACCAGACATTTTGAAAGTTATTTTCTTCCATCATAATGTGGATGTAACATTTAAAGAAACGTGATAGCTCAATGAAGTGTAACCCTGTCAAAAATATCTCTTTTAAAAGCTTCCCTGTTAATGTTTTTATGCCAAATACTTTTTCTTGAACACATCCATCTTCAGTTCTTTGAGTTCTCCCTGCAACAAAATGTTTGCTTGGCAGCGATCACAGATCTAATCCATTAAACCAGGGGAATAATACAAAATTAATTTGATGTACTTTAAAGACGCAACTAAAATAGGAAGCATGACTCAATTACTTAAGCGTCTTTCATATTACTGGACTAATCCTAGGAAAATTAGAGAATCACACATGTAAGTATCTACATCGCACGTCATTAAATATCTGAAAAAGACTCACACCACGCCACTTAATTAATTTAATAACTGTAAAAATATTTCATTTTTAATAACAATACTGTTATCTTACGTAAGTTTTGTAGTTTTCAGTAACATATATGGTATATTGTATAGCTGTCACTCAGTAAATTATTGAAATTAAGATCTAATTTAAGATATTCTCTACGTCTACTTACATAAAACCCAAAAGGTTTCACTTTCATATCAATATAGCATTAACGTGTATAATTAGTGACAAATAGCCTACTCACATATTATTGCATTAACTATAATATTATTTAATTTTAATGGTAATAATGTCATCAAACATTCTTAAGTTTTGTAGTTCTTAATTCCAATAAACAGCTGTACTCAGAAAACTACAGACTAGAGAATCAGACCTGTAAGTTTTGAAGTTTTTATACGTTATCAAAAAGTTACACAAATGAAGATCGACATATTGGCTTTATGATGTCAGGGAATCTGAGCCATCTGAACTCTAAATATGTCAGCAATCCTGCAGGTCATCGCCTTTGTGTATTATTGTTTATTGTAGTGTGTGTTTTGTTTTATTCTGAAATGCCATTAAGTTCGTTCTCAAAACTGACGAAAGATGGGTTTTGGATAATAGGAAAATTATGTAGGAAAATTAACGCTTCACTGAAACTTACTATTTTTCTGAAAATCCCTGGATGCCAAGCTTCAAAATGACGGGTCATTCATTAAAATCCGTTCAGCCATTTTCCCGTAATTTCCATTACCAGTTCAAATTATATAATATAGATATTATCATAGGTATATCACAAAGGTTCTCGTATATAATTCCGCAGTTGGTAGCGCCAATAAATTATCAAACGAGAAGATTTCGCGTGATATTTGAAGAAGAATTTTAGAAAATAATAATAAATAAATTATTATTAATAAAAAGAAGATAACGTAATTATATTACTATTAAATTATATATTTTTGTTGCGAACTTCATATATACAGGGACATCATTTTATTTTTACTAGCATTTTTAATATTAACCTGTCTATACCTTTAGAGAACCGGAAACACCGCTTGCTCCCCCCTCCAAGACTGGAGTTCGATGATACTGGCGTAAAACACAAATCACTCTACTAGGTATAGGAAGGAAGAAAAGTAGTTCATCCATTTACGTAAACTAGGAAATATCGCGATTTTGAGTTTGATAATTTTCATTAGGTTTTTCTTTAATCAAAGTACAGTACTGTATTAAGAATAAGTGTTTTTACTCACGAAGTGAGTTATCCATGCGAACGTATTCATTATGCAGTGTATATTATACTGTCTACAGCACATTAGCGTACAATATAGAGAAAGAAGTTAAATTGAAAAATAATCATAATATGAATATTTAAACACAATTTTGAAAATGGTGGCCGTTCATTTCGATACAGGCTTCAGTTCTTTTGTGCATATTATCGCACTATAGACTATTGCATCTAATTCCAATTGCCAGTTTCGTCCTTCGTACTAGTAACTCATGTTGAAATAATTCTGTATCTACTCTACGTACTGTAAATTCAATCTTCACTTCTGCCCGACCCGAAAATATAAAATTACTCAGACATGCGTCCAAGTGGTTATGCCGCAGGATTGTAGAAAGGGAGGAAATCACGTGACAGTTAATTACTTAACGAGGCCCTTTTATTTAAGTTAAATTAAACAGCTGTATAATATTACGTAAACTTCCAATTCCTAAGAGAAATTAATGTTTTCAGAAAAGATCTAGGACAGCCCAGCTATTATAGAGGGGCGAGCAGAAGCAGGTGGGGGAAATCGGGATGCGACGTAGGCAAACGGACAGTACCTGTGCGAAAATATGATTCAATATTGAAAGCTCTTTCGTCACTGGAAAACGCGAACATATTTCTGGAACGTACTATACTCAGTAACTCAGTACTGCTTACTATCTGCGGTCTTGGTTCTGTGTGGAGTTGGAACTTCCTTAGTAGAAGGGGTGGGAGTGAAGTACATTCAAAAACTCAGGTACAATAAAAATTGAAGTAAAAATAAAATGATGTCCCTGTATTATTTCATTGATCGAGTTGACCTTGGCCTCCTGCAATACGAAATTCATAAGTAAACATTTGACAATAGCAGTAGAAATTATCATTGGTGAAACAGCAAAACTAAACAAATATTTGAGGTTATGACATTTTACTTTGCACTAGGTACTTTCATGTAGTGATTTATGAGCAAGATAAATATTATGATATCTGATTAAGAATATTTCGAGAATATATTAACAAACAATTTATACCATACAAAACACTAAATGATTTATAGTAAGAATAGTTTCTATTTGTATTGTAAGAATGGCTTGTTTCTTAATTTGCCTTATGGTGAAGTGGAAGAGAAGACATTATATTATTAAAAGTAACGTGTTTAATACGTACATTTGTTAGCGTGGCCATCATGCAATATCACGGCCCACTGAATGTTGTTGTTTTTTTTTAGTTTGTTTATACACGCTTTAACATCTGTGGTAATATCGCATGTTTAGGACCTATAGGTATACCAGTAGGCCGTTGTTATTCTGTTGAGTTCCTGTTTCTGTTGTGTGTTGTAGATGTCTTGTGTCCATGTAACTGATTATATATTTTGATTAATGTTTATGATATTGGTAATTGAGGCGGTGATGAATAATGGCATGAAATTTTTAACCCGGCATTTACCCTTGTGTCTGCAGAAAACCATGAAAAAAAAACCAGTCAGATTGGTCAATTACTGGAATCGAACCCGGGACCTCCCGAATGCCAATGCCAAACGCTATTGTCTGGACCAAACTCGCTCTGTACTCTATTGTTAAGGAAAAAGTGAAAACATATAACATCTGAACATCAGGTGAACAAATAAAGTAGGCTACGACAAAATTGTTACGACTGTTTACACTTTTACAACGTTATACTACTTTGACCAATAAAATGGTGCGGTACGACGTGTTTCTGCCAATCATGACTGCTTATCCTACAATTTTTATCACCTCCTTAGCATTTGTTTGTTTTTATCACCTCCCAAGCATTTGTTTCTTTGTTTGCCAACGTTGTACTATCAATAATATTGTACCCTTCAAAATTATTCATGTTTATTGCATCATCCTTAATTAAAACTTTTCTATCATTTATCTTGTTTATATTATTTAGGTTATGTCATATAAAGAGATAGGTTTGAAAGTAAACCCGAAAAGACAAAGTATATGATTATGTCTCGTGACCTGAATATTGTACGAAATGGAAATATAAAAATTGGACATTTATCCTTTGAAGAGGTGGAAAAAATTCAAATACCTGGGACCAATAGTAACAAATATAAATGATACTCGGGAGGAAATTAAACGCAGAATAAATATGGGAAATGTCTGTTATTATTCCGTTGAGAAGCTTTTATCATCCAGTCTGCTGTCAAAAAATCTGAGAGTTAGAATTTATAAAACAGTTATATTACCGGTTGTTCTGTATGGTTGCACTCTCACTTTGAGAGAGGAACAAAGGTTAAGGGTGTTTGAGAATAAGGTGCTTAGGAAAATATTTGGGGCTAAGCGGGATGAAGTTACAGGAGAATGGAGAAAGTTACACAACACAGAACTGTACACATTGTATTCTTCACCTGACATAATTAGGAACATTAAATCCAGACGTTTGAGATGGGCAGGGCATGTAGCATGTATGGGCGAATCCAGAAATGCATATAGAGTGTTAGTTGGAAGGCCGGAGGGAAAAATACCTTTGGGGAGGTCGAGACGTAGATCGGAAGATAATATTAAAATGGATTTGAGGGAGGTGGGATATGATGATAGAGACTGGATTAATCTTGCTCAGGATAGGGACCAATGGCGGGCTTATGTGAGGGCGGCAATCAACCTCCGGGTTCCTTAAAAGCCTGTAAGTAAGTAAGTAAGTAAGTAAGTAAGTAAGTAAGTAAGGTTATGTTATAGCTTCTGCTGTATGAGATTATTGATAGTCACGTATCAGAAATTGTTTAATATAATATATTGATAATTGAAGTGGAATGCAACTGTTTTAATAAAAATGAAACTGAATAAACAAAGCCTTTTTTGACTTGTAATCGTCCATAGAATTCAATGAAGATTGCATAGGTGGTACGACTGGTAAAAAAAGAACATCTCATCATAACACACTACTGCCATCTAGCGGAATATATTTTATAATGATGAAATGGTACAATAATACATTTTCAAGACGGGTTAGTATTTTAATAAGTCAATTAATATTTTATTGTATTAGAGTACTTTATTTCTTCTAATCTTTATATACTTTCTTCTAATCGTTTAATAGTCATTTAAATCCCACTAGAGTTTTGATTTTCTATAGATAAATCAAAACCTCTAGTGAGATTGCTGTAGATAAAATTTCAGTTAATTGTTGGCTTTTGATTGGTTGAAACTCAATAGATTCTTACACTACATTGGTAGATTGGTATCTACAGGATAATATAATACTTTTAGTCATCAATTTTATGAGCGGATAACATACTAATTTGTGTTAAAAATAAATAATTGGAGTAATATACATTTCAAAGTAAGGAAGTGAATAATAAGTTTAGGCCACTTGTTTTCTTTAAATTTGTGACGTACAGTTTTGTACATGTTTTTATGGCTCTTGGTCGGGGTCTATGCAAAATGTAGGGTAAACATTGGTAATTTCGTGATAATTTCATGAAAACTAATTTAAAATGCGAATGTGTAAATATATCCTTATTCCGATTTTTTCATCTAAAAGACGATAACTTTCTGTACAAATCTGGATACATAAAAGATTGAATACGTTCTTGAATATGTACCAAAAACCTCTTTTACAACTTAAGCTGAAAGGTTGGTTATTTCGTGATAACCTTGGTAATTTCGTGATATTGCATTGATAATTTCGTGAGATGTAGAAGAATTGTGGAAAAATTCATTAAAGTCAATTGAAATTCTCATTTATTGTTACAAGACTTCAAACATAGTAATTCCGTCTAATATTCATAGCAAGAAAACATAGAAATACATATCAACACATAATAAGAATGAAATCAAAGTAAAAATTGAAATTGAAAAGGGATCTTCTTTACCCTGAAAGGGTGAACACTTTTATTACGGACTTTACTATAGTCTATATTACTAGGGTAACTCCAAAAGTAGGTAATGCATAACATTTGTTTAAAAATTATATTTTTATCCTACAGCTTTGCTATTTTCACAGAATGTAGATGCAACCTTAAGGAACAAAATGTCACTTTTCCACATAATCCCCGTCCCTTTCAACTGCCTTACGTAACCTAGCAACGAGGGCCTGTAGACCAGCACGGTAAAAGTCTGGACCAACACGTCTGAGCCACTCTTTAGCAGCGTGCACAAGGGAGTCATCTTCTATCCTCGTTCCGAGAAGGGATCCTTCAGTTCACCAAAGAGATGGTAATCGCACGGTGCCAGTTCAGGACTGTAAGGCGGTTGTTTCAGTGTTGTCTATCCGAATTTTCTGATCTGGTCTGTGGTCTTGTGACTGACATATGGCTGTGCGTTGTCGTGCAGAACAGAACATCCTGCTTCTCCCAATGTCGTCGAACACGACTCAGTCGAACTTGAAGTTTCTTGAGATTTGCAACATACCCGTCAGAATTAATGGCGGTTCCGTGTGGCATGATGTCCACAAGCAAGAGTCCTTCTGAATCGAAAAACACAGTAGCCATAACGTTTCCTGCCGAAGGTGTACTTTTGAATTTCTATTTCTTTGGTGAATTTGCATGATGCCACTCCATTGTCTGCCTCTGTCTCCGGTCCAAAATGGTGGAGCCATGTTCCATCTTCTGTCACAATTCTTGCAAATAAGTCATCTAGCACTTATCATTGACACTTAGCATGATAACAATTCAAACTGAAGCTACACTGAACCCATTGCGTCTCCCTTTTCTTTTTTGTTATCACATCTTGTCTTCAGATTTCTAAAATTCCTATTGTAATACAATTTTTAAAATAGTATAAAATGTAACACTTAATGCTCAACAAAGTTTCACTTCAAATAGCTAAGATTTCTATCAGTAAAGCTAAGCCTATATGGCGACTACAGCTGTATCTAAAATTCCAAAAACATTTCCTAAAATTTCATGAAGATACAATAAATCTTTGTACCAAATATCATATACTTACCTTTAGTAATAAGCCTGTAATGTAATTACAAACATCCACAAAATTTGTATGCCTGAGAAGTCGACGCAAACTTGCTCTCTTCAAACATAAAAGCTCACTGAAGCAACTACAATAGTCACACAAAGCTTAACTGTATGTTTTTGGAAACTGGACAAAATATGCAATCCCTTGGCGGAAATTTGGATTTCGTAACACCATTGGTTAGTTCACAAAAGAGGAAAGAAAAAGTATCACGGAATAACCACTGCCACGAAATTACCAATGTTTACCCTATATAAAAAAAGAGGAAGTTCACAATCATACGTGTCTTCAGTAAAAACTAAATCAGTATTATTTGTAAAGATGGCGATATGATGATAAAAGTGACAATATCATGACGATATTGAGAAGAATGTTATGTTATTTTGATTGATGGTAAAGGAAAGTAATTACTACAAAATATAACAAACTTGAAAGCGTCTTCTTCCGTCAGATATTCCATTTAGTGTTTCCGGGTTTCGAACCCATGCTTTCGACGTGGAAACCTGATATACTATCGCTATAAAAGTTACAATATTGCGTGAATGTGTCTGCTGATGCTCTTTTCTTTCTACATGTTATGGGGCTGGCTAAACGTGCGTTGAAAATGTGGCAAATAGCCAAAATGATGCGAAAGAGGGCAGGGGAGGGATGAGAGGGGGTTGATATAATTCATCATTCATCTGCCTATGGCTTTTGGTTTAGTGGCACACCCTTTCGGAAAATTGCAAACGACCGCCATGTCTGCCATTACCAATCGTCGTCATTACGTATGAATAAGTGATGTCCATCGGTCCTGGCATCGAAATATCGACGGCTATTAGCACGTGTTTCACAAAACACTTCCTTCGATTCCAGTTCGCTACCCTAGCTGACTGCAGGCTAACGTTATGTGCCTTCAATATTTGACCCATATTCAGCAGTCATATGGAGCATGGTCACAGCTTGGGACACGCAGACTAAATTCTGAATAGCTACATCCACAGTTAGTCAGAGGTAACGAGTCCAGCAGGATAAGGGGCAGCTCTGGTCATATGATGGAACCTACATGTAGTCCCAACACTTTGGACATGTTGTGTACTAAATATTATATTCTATAATTTATTTATTTTCATATTTATTTGTTTATTTATTATTAATTCATTCATTCGTACTTTCTTTCATTTATTCTTATTTACTTATTATTAATTAATTCATTCACTCATTTATTTAATAATTATTAATTCATTTAATAATATGTTTATTATGTCCGCCATTTTGTTCTTCAACAAGCAACAATCTTTCTTCTATGTTGTGAACAGCATTTAATAATAACCAATTTAATTTAAAATAATTTATCAGCATATCAATAACAACCTCATAAAATTACTTACAAAAACACTCCCAAAAATAATAGCCTATACACTTATGAAAAAAAAATAAATAAAAAATGATTGGATTAACAATATTTTCACCGTTACAATTACACTAAATATAAACATTTACATAGAGATAAAAAAACATTTACAGGAGAAAAAGTTCGTCCAAAGGGCTGGGCTCGGTAAGAGTACCCAAAACGCTCATTGCATTTCCGCGTTGAATAGCAATACTTAAACGTTGACGCAAATAAGTAGTGCAACGGCGATCACCAGTAATGGAGATCAAAATTTGACCGATTTGAGATACCAAAACTTTAGCGTCACGACTCCAAGGACCGAAGGTCTCCACAGCAAATGGGACAAAGATATAATTGTCTAAAAGATGAGCATATTTATTGACTTTCTTTTTCACGGCTAATTCAGCAGCAGATGCTGCGTGTTTGGAGGTATTCGGCAAGTGAGATGGAGCTAGAGTGTCAACGCAAGTGGAGTCCCAAATTAAAGATTTTCCTCTAGACCATGGAATTAAGGTGAGACCATCGGGTCGTTTACCATCCGCGCGACTAATACCTGGTGGTTCCAAAAGAGACGGATGCCACAAGAAGTCAGAGATCTTTTAATGATATCGTTGAGTGATGTATGTCTGGGAATGCGACCCTTGCTCCTCGCACAGCTGAGTGCATGATGACCGTAAATATGAGCAATTCCCCCGCAAATACATTGGTGTGGCTGACAGAGTTTACAACCAAGGCGTGAAGCTATTGCGATTTTAAAGGATGTACTATCTATTAGGGTGCCGATGTGAGGAGAAGGTAATGCGTGTAACCAAGCTCCAGACTCACTCTCTTGAAGAGCTAGGAGACGTGCAATGTCTTGTTCGGATGTGAAAGAAGAAAGGAGTGTATCTAAATTTTTTGGGAAAAGATAACGTCCCATTGTTTTTGAAATTCAGGATGGGCAGGAGGATTAGTGGTTTGTGAGGAAGTATACCAACTTATCAGAGCATCACGCACATGACAGATTTCGGCTGCATCACTGTATAAAGGAAAGGGCGATTTGATGCAACGGAAAACTCCAAAGGCAGAAGAAAGAAAAGCAGGTATACAAACGTCAGAAAGATTCCGAATGCCCACACCACCAAATTTAACTGGGAGAGAGGCTTGAGTCCAACTAGTATCGGTAAATCTTATATTGAGGATCATTTCCAAACTGGATCGAAAAAGAGCATCAGCTTTATGTAGGAAAGTTGGAAGAAGCCATAAAGGAGTAGTACGCATAAAGTAAGTCATCTTAGGGATTAGAAAACAATTTTTAAGGAGATAATTTGTTATATATTTATTTATTTTTCATTTATTAATCATTTATTCATTTATTTATTTAATATTAATTATTTATTATTCTATTACTTATTTTTTTACTTATGCATTCATTAATTTTAGTTATATATTTCCTTTGTTTATTTTATTTATTTATTTTGTTTGTTGTATTTATTTTATTTATATATTTATTTATAAGTTATATTTATTTATTCATTTATTATTAATTATTTCATTCATTCATTCACTCATTTATTTGTTTTTATATTTATTTATTTTTCATTTACTGATTTATTATTTATTTATTTTTATATTTTATTATTATTATCTATTTATTTGTTATTTATCGTTAATTAATTCATTCTTCACTCACTCATTTATTTGTTTTTATACTTATTTATTTTTCATTTATTAATTTATTATTTATTTATTCTTTTATTTTACTATTATTATTTATTTGTTTGTTTGTTTATTTACCGTTAATTAATTCATTCATTCATTCACTCATTTATTTGTTTTTATATTTATCTATTTTTCATTTATTAATTAATTATTTATTTATTCTTTTATTTTTTATTATTATTTATTTATTTATTTACCGTTAATTCATTCATTTTCTCATTTATTTCTTTTTATATTTATTTATTATTATTTATTTATTCTTTTATTTTATTACTATTATTTATTTATTTATTGATTTATTTACCGTTAATTAATTCAATCACTCTCTCATTTATTTGTTTTTATATTTATTTATTTTTCATTTATTAATTTATTATTTTTTTATTCTTTTATCCATTTATTTTTTTATTTATTATACTTACTTACTTACTTACAAATGGCTTTTAAGGAACCCGCAGGTTCATTGCCGCCCTCACATAAGCCCGCCATCGGTCCCTATCCTGTGCAAGATTAATCCAATCTCTATCATCATATCCCACCTCCCTCAAATCCATTTTAATATTATCCTCCCATCTACGTCTCGGCCTCCCTAAAAGTCTTTTTCCCTCCGGTCTCCCAACTAACACTCTATATGCATTTCTGGATTCGCCCATACGAGCTACATGCCTTTCCCATCTCAAACGTCTGGATTTAATGTTCCTAATTATGTCAGGTGAAATATATGTTTATTTATTTATTTTTTATTTATTCATTCTTTTATTTATTTATGTACCGTCGACCGGGTATACTTTACACAAGGGGGGTAACTTTACACATTTCTAGAAAAAATGTTTAGAAAGCAGCACATTACAGACAATGTGTAGCAACTCCGTGGAACTGATTCTATGTGACAACAGCACATATGTGTAGTAGACTGAAGTGTGTTCCATTATTAAAGCTGTTATACACCATTTTTCTAGAAATGTGTAAAGTTACCCCCCCCCCTTGTGTAAAGTATACCCGGCCGACGGGAGCCTATTTGCCCATTTATTTATTTCTTGCTTGATATTTTCTCTGTGATAATTTAATTCAGCTTCTAAACTCATGTATGTTTTCATAAGATAATTTTTTCTCTACCTTCCGTTTCGAAAAAAAAAAAATATGACAACATACATTCGTTAAGCTCAATTAAATTATGAAGAAAGTAATAGTATTCGTTGTAATGTAGAAGATAATGAATTGGTTTTTTCTAAGAGACATTGATATACTTTTTTATGAAAGAATTAGAGGATCTAAAGAACATTTTTTTTTATTTCACCACACTCAATAATGCCTTATTGAATGGTGAAATGGAAAAGATCTAAATAAACTGTTCTTAAAAATACTGATGAGTAAAATTCGACGACAAATGGCAGATTTATAAATTGTTTTAGGTAATCTGCGAATGTGAAATAAATATGAGAATACTCCTTCGTATGCTAAACAATAATGATCCCCAGATATTTGAAAAAATGCAGATTTTTCCAAACGGAAACATTTCTATCAGCAATTTCATCCAGAGTTTGTGTAACCGGTACAGTCGTAGATGTTATTGTTTAATGACGTCAGACGAAGATGGAACAGTGAAGAGCTAGTAGGAGGGTTTCTCTTGTGTGCTCAGAGCTCTCTGGATCACACCGGACAGTGATTCAGGTAAATGGTTTCTCCTTGTTCATACAACGTGCGTGTTGAATAATTAACATCTGGGGATTGAACCAATCGTTGCCAATTTTGTGTCATTTAGAGTCCGTTTGCAATTCAGAGCTAGATTCCTGTATAAACATGCACTGTGTGTGTGTTTATTTACACGTCTAAATAATTGATTACGTGATTTTCGCTTCAACACAGGCTAAATTATTCACTTGATCAGAAACGGTCATTCATTTGCTGGAATATTATGCCCCATAACCATAAATATCACCTGTGCTGAGTATATTGCACGCTAGAGGAAAAGACTACATGGGATCAGCCAGAAGTTGGACATTTGACCTTGAAGAAACGACGACTTCATTGACATTTTCTGCACGAGATATCTATATTAATAATAAGTCTGTAGCCTAAATTTTTCTGGTAATTTTCGATTTTCCAAAAATAATTGGTCCTAGCATATATAATTAACCACCCTGAAACCGAAAATCGCATTTTTGCCATTTTTGTTTGTCTGTCTGTCTGTCTGTATGTTTGTTACCTTTTCACGCAATAATGGCTGAACCGATTTATATGAAAACTGGAATATAAATTACGTTCGTTGTAACTTAGATTTTAGGCTATATGGCATTCAAAATACTCTATTTGAAAGGGGGGTTATAAGGGGGCCTGAATTAAATAAGTCGAAATATCTCGCTTATTATTGATTTTTGTAAAAAATGTTACATAATAAAAGTTTCTTTAAAAATAATTTCCGATAAGTTTTACTCTTTGCAAAAGTATGATAGGACTGATATTTAAAGAGATAAATGAGTTTTAAAATTAAAATAACCCCATATAACGCGGTGCAATGAAATAAGAAAAAATGACCGTCTATAAGGGGCCTTGGACAACAACAATCGAAAGATATTAAACATAGCCTACAGAGAATGTTTCTGTGGTTGTATGAAGTAATATCGGAAGCTAAATTAACCGATTTGCATAATTAATTATTATTTCACCATTGGAAAGTGCAGTTTCTCTAGATGGACATAATGCTATAATGTTATTACAGTAACTTCTGAGTGAATCAAGGACAGGTAAGATTAGAATAAATTCTTATGCACAGTAAACTTAATAGGCTATTTTGTACATTCATTAAACTATGGTTGCATGTAATAACAAATAAGAAACATGTTAAAGGAATTGTCATTGCACCAAATGAGTGCTCTCTGGACCAAAATGATCGCATTTTAATTATTTAAATACAATTTAAATTAAGTAACATATTAAACGATTTATCCTTCTATCAAACACGAATGTTCCCTGGATCAAATGTCCTATTTTAATTAAGTAATTACTTTTTAATTATTTCTAACGAGTGCAGCGGAGCGCACGGGTACGGCTAGTAGAACAATAAATTATGCATTTTGAATTTATACTATTCGTTTATTTATGCTTTGTTTTGGATTCGTATTGCCTAGGTTACAATTTCATTTGTCTTGGGTTCGTTATCAATTGATTTAGATTATATCACAGTCTAGTATATCACGAAACTTGAGTTCTCAGGGTGCTAGGAACAAAGGCTGCGCCGGTACTATTTCGCATAGTCTGTAATGAGACGATATTAGAGATCCTAGTGGTAAGCAACTATCTATGGATGCATATTTACTAATTATTGAGCTTCGTGACTGTATATACTACACTGTGATTATATGATAATTTGCATTGCCTTTTATTTTGAATTATTCATTTGTTTGTCTTATCTAGTGGTGTGATTTCTCCCTTGGTTTGGGTTATCTCTTGGTGTGTTTCAAATCAGATTTCTTTGTGCTTTCTATTGGTTAAGTTAGGTTAGATTTCGTTCCTTTTAGTTTATTTTCATTTCATATTCGCTTCGCACATATTTTAGTTCTCTTTATCACTCTGTTTTACATTTTTTCGCTCTTATTTTTATTTCACTTTTTATTGCTTTTCCTTTCTGTGTTTGTTTTTCCTCTCGTTTCGTTTTATTCGCTTCGTTTTTTCATTATTCAATGATTTTTCTTTCGTTTCGTATTTCTTTCCCTTCGTATCTTTTTTCGCTTTTGTTTTCCTTTCGTGTCGTTTTATTTCGCCCCTTTCCTTATTCAGCTTCGTTTAGTCTTTCCCTTTGTTTTGTTGCTTTTTTCTTTGTTATTTTTTATTTTGCTTCGTTCTTATAGGTTCGCTGTCCTTCTATATGTTCGTTCCTTTTTCTTTGTTTTTCTCCTTTCCCTTCGTTTCTTCTTCCTTTTGCTTTGAATTTTTCTTTCGCTTCACTTCTCTTTCTGCGCTTCCATTTTTTCTTCCGATTCGCTTTTCTTTTTTCGCTTCGATATTTTCTTTCGCTTCGTTTTTATTCTATCGCTTTGTTCTGTCCTTTCGCTTCTCTTTATTCTTTCGCTTTGTTTCTATCCTTTCGCTTCTCTTTTATTCTTTCGCTTCGCCTTTATTATTTCTCTTTGCTTTATTCCTTCGCTTCGTTTTCTTATTTCACTTTATTATTTTCTTTTTCCGTTTTGTCTTTCTTTTTTCGCTTCGTTTTTTATATTTCATTTTGCTTTTCTTACCGCTTCATTTTTTGATTCGTTTGACTCCCATTTTTTTTTCTTTCACTCTTGTTTGTTTCGCTCAGTTTTTTCTTTCGATTTGTTTATTCTCTCGCTTCGCTTTTCGTTTCACTCCACATTTTCTTTCGCTCTTTCTTTCTCTTTATTCCATCCTTAGCTTCGCTGTTTTTTTCGCTTCGTTTTTTGTTTCATTGCTTCGCTTCATTTTCTTATTTCACTTTATTATTATCTTTTTCCATTTTGTCCTTTTTTCGCTTCGTTTTATATATTTCATTTTGCTTTTCTTACCCCTTCATTTTTTGTTTGGTTTGACTCCCATTTTTCTTTCACTCTTGTTTGTTTCGCTCAGTTTCTTCTTTCGATTTCTTTATTCTTTCGCTTCACTTTTCGTTTCACTCCATATTTTCTTTCGCTCTTTCTTTCGTTTTGTTTCTTCCTTAGCTTCGCTGTTTCTTTCGCTTCACTTTGTGTTTCATTGCTTCGCTTCGTTTTCCTATTTCACTTTTTTTTCCTTTTTCGTTGTGTCTTTCTTTTTTTCCTTCGGTTTTTATTTCACTTTGCTTTTCTTATCGCTTCATTTTTCGTTTCGTTTGACTACATTTTTTTCACTATTGTTTCTTTCCTCAGTTTCTTCTTTCAATTTGTTTCTTCTTTCGCTTCGCTTTTCGTTTCACTCCATATTTTCTTTCGCTTCTTTTCTTCTTTAGCTTCGCTTTTTCTTTCGCTTCGCTTTTCGTTTCACTGTATATTTTCTTTCGCTCTTTCTTTCGTTTTGTTTCTTCCTTAGCTCCGCTGTTTCTTTCGCTTCACTTTTTGTTTTGTTGCTTCGCTTCGTTTTCTTATTTCACTTTTTTTTCCTTTCCGTTTTGTATTTCTTTTTTCCCTTCATTTTTTTTACTTCACTCTGGTTTTTTTATCGTTTCATTTTTCGTTTTCTTTGACTCCCAGTTTTTCTGTCGATCCTGTTTCTTTCGCTTAGTTTCTTCTTATAATTTGTTTCTTCTTTCGCGTTTCGTTGCACTCCATATTTTCTTTCGCTCTTTCTTTCGTTTCGTTTCTTCTTTAGCTTCGCTATTTCTTTCGCCTCGCTTTTTGTGTGCTTCGTTTTTTCTATCGATTCTTATTTCTTTTCCTACATGTTTTCTGTAGTTTTGTATTTTCCTTCGCTTCGTATTTTTTTAACTTATGTTTTATTTGTTATTTTCGTTCATTGTTGTTCATTTAGTTTTCTTCTTGTGTTATTTTCGTGTCCTTATTTTCAATTATATTCACTTTCATTTATATTTTGTCTTTTGATCTCGGATTCAGTGTTAAAGGATTTCTTTCTGCCTCTTGAATTTAAGGTACCGTTTACAAGGTACGAGAATTTCTTGAAACGGACATTTATTCAAAACGATTTCGTGTGGACAGCATTGTATACACGGTTAGATTTTTTCCCTTATATAACTTAAATTTCATTATAGGCTACGAGAGAAAAAAATCTGAATTCCCGTCTTTCCTGCCACAATTTCACCATTTTCCCATAATTCACAATGATTTGAACTAACCAGTCACCACAGAAAACTGCCACATCTTATAGAGGATTCCACGTTAAGAAAAAATCATTGGTTTCATAGCCCTTGCCTAATACATTCTACAAGCTATGTGGTAGGTAGGCGTTTCTATGGTAACTGGTCATTTGATGGAATAGCTCCATATACTCAATGCTTTTTTCTTAATGTGAAATCCTCTATAGTAACTTTCCAGAATAGTAATATGCGTTACAAGAGTGGTATGTTGATGTTTTCATGTTCGAGGAATAGATTGAAAAAGCGAAGCGTAGTTGAGCTTTTTTAATTTCCGAGGACATGAAAAGAAACTTACCGCTCGTGTATCGTACATTATTTTGTGCGAAGATCGCTTATTACATACCTGAAAGACGAATTTCTAATTAGTTGCAATGAAATCTCCATCTTGGTTTCTGTTTAATGACGGCAATTTCGGAAAACCAAAATATCTTTCTTCAACATTGTTGCTGTAAAATGTTTCCTGTGTTTACTATACTCCAGCAGGCCGTGATATACGTCTGTCTTTTTTTCCCCCAGTCTATAAATGCGAACTTAAAACAAACGGTAAGGTTATGTAATGATTTATTTTTCATTTTAATATTTTAACAATATTATTTATATAACATATTGCAGTAATAACATCGGCATCTGGAATCTTGTTGATTTTTTCACGGCTTCCTTAATGTTACTTGCATTACAAATGCAGTAACTTTTGTGATGTTGTAGACTTCACTTAATTTTTGCAAATATTTAAAAACAATAATTAACAGTGCTATTTAGGTGAAATTGCAGTGGTAAGTTTCCAATTTATAATTATTACTATGTTAAACGTCTCTAAAAATAATATGTTAAAAGCCTAAAGCAGTAAAATGAATGTCGCGCTTAAGCGGTAAGAAGAGGGAAATTGTTGTGTGTGTTACGTTGGGAATACTGGATGTGGTATTTCACACTTACCGCGTATTGGTTCTGTGCGGAAAACAAGCAAATACGCACGATCTCGCACAAAGGCATTGGTTCCATAGGCCTTGCCTAGTACATTGTACATGATAGGTAGCCGTTTCTATGGCAACTGGTCATTTGATGGAATAGCACCATATGCTCAATGCTTTTTCTTAATGTGAAATCGTCTATAGTAACTTTCCAGAAAACAATATGCATACGAAACTTCCTTGTATAAAAAATAAACTATCGTAATACGAAAAGTTGACTGTCGCTTGTAAATTTGGCAGAAAGAGATGAATGGAGAAAAAAGACTGGAGATCGCCTTCTTTATACCGAGAGTTTTAAATCCCAGGCTGCTGTTTGTTTTCGCTGCAGAGGAGTGCACTGTTGCATGTGTAATTTGAACACGATACTGGGATCTTCGCTACTGCGGGAATTAATTTGTGCTGGCCCACGCTTGTAGAAAGTAAAATCCCCCCCCCCAATCCTCCAACCACATTTCCGATATCAACATCACATCATTCCAATCAGATCAAATCGAGATTGGAAAAAAAAATAGAGATATACCATGAAACAATTTACAGGGCTGGAAGTAATAACAGTGGAATTAGAAGCGAGGACGGGGATTCCCCGGAAAAAAATTGAAATGTGTTTTTGAGCGTTACTCAAAGGAAATGCTGCACAGTGTCAACATAGGCCATGGATTGCGATCAGACACACAAAGCAAATACAGGTAGACTCGCCAGCTACACGAAATAAAGCTGTGTATAGGGTGTCAACAAAATATTGTGCTGAAATGGTGTACAGTGTGTATCAAAAGTGAAGGTCAAATATTTAGGAATGAGAAGTAAAATCGAAAAGAAACACAAAACAAAAATAGGTGCACTCTCCAGCTACACGAAATAAAGCTCTGTCTATAGGATGTCAACAAAATATTATGCTGAAATAGTGTACAGAGTGTTTCAAAATTGAAGGTTAAATATTTAGGGATGAGAAGTAAAATCGAAAAGAAACACAAAACAAATATAGGTGCACTCTCCAGCTACACGAAATAAAGCTCTATCTATAGGGTGTCAACAAAATACACTCAGGGACAAAAAAAAACCGGACACTTTAATATTTGCTGGTATTTTGCAAAACATTATCTTCTCATACAATATAATGGTAGCCATCTGTTGTTATGGAGACTTGTATACATTGTTGATTGTTTTTTGTTTTATAAACAAGCCATTACAACCAAATATTCCAATTTTGCTTTCGGACAACAATAGAACCTGTCTTAACAATAGTACACAGGCCTTCGGATTTCAACCAAAAGATCAACTCGTGATGTGACCAAAGATGTTAAAGCCAGTATAAATACCAGCGAGGGGTGGGGGAGGAAATAAATAAAGATCTGTGTCTAGGGTGTCAATAAAATATTGTACTGAAATGGTGTACCGGGTGTTTGAAATGTGAAGGGGTGAGAAGCTTTTATCATCCGGTCTGCTCTCAAAAAACCTGAAATTTAGAATTTATACAACAGTTATATTACCTTTTGTTCTTTATGGTTGTGAAACTTGGACTCTCACTTTGAGAGGGAAACAGAGGTTAAGGGTATTCGAGAATAAGGTGCTTAGGAAAGTATTTGGGGCTAAGAGGGATGAAGTTACAGGAGAATGGAGGAAGTTACACCACAGTCTAGTATATACAGTCGCGAAGCTCAATACGTAGTAAATATGCATCCATAGATATTTGCTAACCACTGGGATCGCTACTATCGCCACATTACAGACAATGCGTAATAGTACCTGCACAGTCTATTGTTCCTTGCACCTTCACAACTCAAGCTTCGTGACTGTATATACTAGACTGTGGTTACACAACACAGAACTGCACGCATTGTATTCTTCACTTAACATAATTAGGGACTTAAATCCAGACGTTTGAGATGGGCAGGGCATGTATCACGTATGGGCGAATCCAGAAATGGCTATAGTGTGTTAATTTGGAGGCCAGAGGGAAAAAGACCTTTGGGGAGGCCGAGACGTAGATGGGAAGATAATATTAAAATGGATTTGAGGAGGTGGGATGTGATGGTAGGGACTGGATTATCTTGCTCAGGATAGGGACCGATGGCGGGCTTATGTGAGGTCGGCAATGAACCTGCGGGTTCCTTAAAAGCCATAAGAAAGTAAGTATTATTAACTGATTAATTAAATATTAGTAAGTAAATAAAATGTTGTGTAATGTGATATGGAAATGAAAAAAAAAACTACATCACCTTTACGGATCAACACATTAATGTTATTATTAATTTCATTTATAATTTATCCCCTTATTGATTTCTTCATCTAAGTATTTCATTTAAATATGGGAAATACGTTTTATTATTCGGTTGAGAAGCTTTTGTCATCTAGTTTTCTGTCAAAAAATCTTAAAGTTAGAATTTATAAAACAGTTTTATTACCGGTTGTTCTGTATGGTTGTGAAACTTGGAGTCTCACTTTGAGAGAGGAACATAGATTAAGGATGTCTGAGAATAAGTTTCTTAGGAAAATATTTGGGGCTAAGAGGGATGAAGTTACAGGGGAATGGAGAAAGTTACAAAACGCAGAACTGCACGCATTGTATACTTCACCTGACATAATTAGGAACATAAAACCCAGACGTTTGAGATGGGCAGGACATGTAGCACGTATGGGCGAATCCATAAATGCATATAGAGTGTTAGTTGGGAGGCCGGAGGGAAAAAGACCTTTAGGGAGGCTGAGACGTAGATGGGAAGATAATATTAAAATGGATTTGAGGGAGGTGGGATATGATGGTAGAGACTGGATTAATCTTGCTCAGGTTAGGGACCAATGGCGGGCTTATGTGAGGGCGGCAATGAACCTCCGGGTTCCTTAAAAGCCAGTAAGTAAGTAAGTATTTCATTTACCCAGTCACGGTTTATCCATTCTGTAACCAATTCATTGACTAGGAATCCATAAAATGGCATATTTAAGGAAAGCCAGGCGACCATTTTAATTTGCCCGTAGATATCATGATGGACGACGGACGCGTGCACACTCATGGACTCGGGCCAATGGCCTGCAGTTCTCGCACTAACACATAGCATGTTGGTGAGATAATGTCTTCGAAAAGTTGTGTATATCCACTGAAAGCACTGTGGGCTTAACAGTTAATCACATGAACGATTTGTTTTTACTGTTCACATCCACAGCCATTGAGTAAAACAGCTAATGTAAAGGGTTATTTAGAGTCCTTGCTTCAGAGATATCTCAGCCTAAAAGAAATATTACACTTGTAAGTAACCCAACTGTTACAGTTAAAAAAAAAAGACACATATTAAGAAGGTATGTTTTTATACAAGACAATAGAAAACACTGTCGTTTTGGCGAGTTCTGTAGAACTAGATGGCTCTCTCTCCCTTTCTCTTTCTCTCTCTAAGGGTTGTAGAGGGGTGGGAGATACTTTTCATCCCAGAGAATGTGATAGCTGTTGGAAACGGTAGCGGTGCCAAAAAATCTCCCCCTCCACACAGCTTTTTAGCTGATGCGAGCGGAAAAACGCAAGAGGTCGAGTTGGGGAGGCCAACCCTCATCCCCTACCCTTCTACAGCACCGTTTTTCACACAACCTAACATCATGTCACCAGTGTTCCATGACCGTCCGCCCGTCCGTCCGTTCGTCTCTACAAAATAAATTTACGGCGACTGAACAAGAAGTTGGTGAGAAATCGGTGTTAGGTAATTAGAAACTCGCGGGGCGCAAATACAGTGCGAGAGAACAATTGAACGCGATTAGGGCCGCTTTAAGCTCTTAAATTAGCCAGAACGCACTCCATTTTAAAGTGCTGCCCTTTACGAATCCGTGAATAAAGCAGTTCTCTCCTGACCTCTGCGCCAAATGACTGGAGTTACTGGTTTTCTAGGCCGGGGAGCCAGGTTCAGACCTTAACGACTTCGAGTATGATTTATCAACTTCTGACTTTGTGCACGGTTATTCATATTACTGGAATTATATGTATTATACAGGGTGATCCATATAATTCTTTATTATTTTATTATGAATTCCAAAAAAAAAAACAGCCAGTAGGGACGTCAGGTTCAGACCCTAACGACTTCCAGTATGATTTATTAATGTCGGAATTTATGCACGGTTATTCATATTACTGGAATTATATGTATTATACAGGGTGATCCATATAATTCTTTATTATTTTATTATGAATTCCAAAAAAAAAAAACAGCCAGTAGGGACGTCAGGTTCAGACCCTAACGACTTCCAGTATGATTTATTAATGTCGGAATTTATGCACGGTTATTCGTATTACTGGAATTATATGTATTATAAAGGGTGATCTATATAATTCTTTATAATTTTAATTATGAATTCCAGGCCAGTAGGGACGCTTTAACCTCTAAAATTAGCCAGAACGCACTCCATTTTAAAGTGCTGCACTTTTCGAATTGGTGAATAAAACAGTTATGTCCAGACCTCGGCGACAAATGACTGGAGCTACTGGTTTTCCAGGCCGGAGACTCTGGTTCAGGCCTTAACGACTTCAAGTAGCACTTTTTTTTTTATATGTGAATCCCCTTTTTATTCAGTATGCTCCATTGCAGTAATGCAATACTACACACATTTTTTGCTACACTGTTTTTACATTCTGTCGGAACTTAAAACAAAAACTAATAGTAAACTATTTACAATATTTACAAGGATGTAAAGTCAGCTGACTGAATACAGTTTATGAATTATTTAAAATTATTAATACTAATACTATTTTAACTGGAGTAGTGCTTTCACTATTTACAATATAATACACTGCCGTGAAGTCTATTGACTTAATAAAGGTGGTGAATTGCTTATAATTATTTTAACATAATATCTAACTACTACTACTACTGAATACTAATACTAATACTAATTTTAAGTAGAGTAGTTTTTTCACTATTTACAATATTTACAGTGATGTGAAATCTATTGATTGAACAAAGTTTCTGAATCCCTTATAGTGTTTTAACAATAGTTTCTCATGTGACACTGGCCATCTATCTTGATTTCTATATATTCCCTGCTTCAGAATATCCCTTTGTTTATTCAACTTGACACACGAGTATATTAGGTGATCTACTGTTTGTGCATCTTGAAGGCATGAACACGTTGAGTCGTCTTTGATCCCGAAACGGTGCAGGTATGCCTTGGTTTTTCCATGGCCTGAGATCATGGCGGTTACTTCTGCTGTCAGCGTAATATTTTGTTTCATCCTCTGACGTACAGACGGGAAGAACTTCTTACATATAGCTCCTTTAAGTGAGTTTTTCCAGTCGTTCTCCCATTCGTTGAACCCTTCTTCTTCTATTTCCGTTACAATTGTGGTCTTAGGTTTCCTGTTGTATGCCACTTCAAGACCATCTTCTGTTGCTGCCTCTTTTGCTGTTTTATCCGCGAGTTCATTGCCCTCTATTCCTACATGAGCCTTGACCCATCCGAAGTGGATAATGAAGTTCTGTTCTTTTAGGCTTTTGATGTTTTCACGTATTATCTCGATTATATTATTATGGTTTGAGGAGTTTTTTAGAAGAGCCAGTGTTACTTGGCTGTCCGTGAATATAGCTATCTTCCTCTGCTCAAGTTCAATCTGCTCACTATTTATGAGCTGTAATGCACTTAATATCGCTAACTGCTCAGCTTGATTGTTGGAGCATGCTTCATGTAATCTTCTCTTTACTTTATGTATTACTGAGCCCTGTTTGTATATCACTGCAGCGGCACCAACCTTTCCTTGATACTTGCTGCCATCCGTGAATATCTCTATAGCATAAGGCGTGCTACGATCGACTTCATCTATTGTGATTCTCTCTGCTGGATGATGCCATAATCTTACTGGAAGAGGTGCGTCGAATTCAACAGTAACACCTTCTATCAAACCATGTGTTGCTTTATATATTTTTGCTACTTCGGCGATTGTTATACAGATTGGTTTGACTCCGGCTAACACGCATGAGGCTTCATAAGATATGGTCCTGTGAGCTTTTGATATTTTTATATTCATGAGTCTTTGTGTCCTCTGCAGTTTCTGGATATTCTTTTGTTTTCTTATAGACTCTTCCCAGACTGGGGCGGCATATGTTAACATAGGTACAATGGCTCCTCTATATATTGCTTTCAATGCATGATATCCAAGTCCCCATTGAAGCTTTGCTACTCTGCTGAGCATATTAATTAGGTGAAGAGACTTTTCTGTTGTTTTTTCTATGTGTTTTCCAAAATTGAATTTGTTGTCTAGATAAATGCCTAGATATTTCAGTTCCTCTACTTGTTCAAGTCTTTTATAATTTAGATATATTTTTATCTTTTTGTTGACGATTTTCCTTCTTCTTGATATTAGAAGGACCTTCGACTTACTGTCGTTAAATTCTACTTTATTATTCTTTGCCCAATTTTCTATTTTCTTTAAGTCTGAGTTCGCATAATTTTCAGCATCAACATTATTACCACCTTTTGTTAACATCATCAGGTCATCTGCAAAAGCCACTATGTATGAGTTCTTTGAGAAGTCCAGGTTCAAGAGCGAGTTATACATAATATTCCAAAGGCCCGGACCGCAACATGATCCCTGCGGGCAACCTTTGCTCACTTCTTTACTAAGTTTTGCCGAATTTGTTTGAAGTATTGCTGTTCTACTTACGAAGTAATTTTGAGTTAGTTTATAAATATTTCTAGGGCACTTCAGTTCTTGCATATTATGAAGGATACTCGGCCACCACGCTGCGTCAAATGCGCCCTTCACATCTAGGCTTACAACCACTACACTGTTACCCTGACTTATATTGTTTTGAATAAATTGTTTCACTGCCATAGCTGCATCAATTGTACTTTTTTGAGGGGTGAAACCGAACTGATGATCGTTCATTAGATTAGAAGAAAATACATGATGAAGAATTCTGTCAATTAGAAGTTTCTCGAGTACCTTTCCACCTATATTTATCAAACTGATGGGCCGGTACTTTGAAGCATCTTGGCTTTGTTCCTTTCCAGGTTTCATTATTGGAATGATTGTGGACTTCTTCCATTGTTTGGGAAAGCACCCTGTTGCTAAACATTTGTTATACAGCATTGTCACTAATAATGGGAACATTGTGAATACTCTCAAATAAATCTCACTAGTAATTCCATCTTCACCTGGTGATTTACTTGGATTAAAATTCTTAAGCACAGTTTGTATTTCCTGCTGGGTGAAGTTTTTATCATCAGACGTCTTCGGAAGTGCCTGAACTTTCCTTCTTATCTTCTTATGGTAGTCATCGTCATCTTTCAGGTTGTCTTCAGGAATGAAGTAATCTAGCATGTATCGTAAGGTACTTTCTATATCTGCAGTGTATGTACCGTCTGGTTTCTGAATTGTTGTCAGGCTAGGTGGAGTTTTCAGTTTACCTGCTGCGATTTTATATACAACATTCCATGGATTCGTTCCCTCGCTAATAGTACAGAATTTCTTCCAAGATTTGAGTTTTTCTTGTTGTAGTTGAGCTTGATACTGTCGTTTCGCTTCCAGGTACTGATTTCTTCTTTCCTGACGTAAATTATTCGTTGTTGTTCTTTGAAATCGCCGTCTCATTGCATTAACTTTTTTACGCATTATAGTTAATTCTATAGTCCACCATGGAACTGTTCTACCTTTGGGAGTCTTCTTACCTTTAGAGATTCTAAAGGCTGTCTTGCATGCAGATTCGATACAGGAGTGAATGTCAGCTGTTAACGTTTCTGTATCATCTACACTACTCACTTTTTCGCATATTTCTGCATCTAGTTTCTGCATATCGCTGCTGTCATTTTCACAATTAAACATTATTGCTAAGTTTTCCTTCAGAATATCATCAAATACTTGAAGGTTTTCCTTTTTCACAATGTACTTCGTTCGTATATGTTCAGTGCCTGCGCGATATGTACCTAAATTCAGATTATGCACCTTGAAAGTTATGATCTTATGATCTGAGCAACTTTCCTGTGCGCCGCTTTGCCATTCCAATACTGAGCGAAGGATTGTGCTGTTGATGATTGTT
The DNA here is from genome assembly GCF_040183065.1 of Periplaneta americana. Classification (NCBI taxonomy): domain Eukaryota; kingdom Metazoa; phylum Arthropoda; class Insecta; order Blattodea; family Blattidae; genus Periplaneta; species Periplaneta americana. Next base: position 209,844,337 of record NC_091118.1, on the reverse strand, counting down.
AAATCTATTCGACTACTTGCTCTAGTTGTTTCAAATGTTGGTACACCGTTATCGATATTGATGACGTGTAGATCAGTAGCAGTTATATATTCTTCCAACTTTCTGCCCCGATGATTTGTCGTTGTGTCAAACCACATCGTGCTCCTAGCATTCGTGTCTGCCGCTATGAGCAGGCCTTTACCATTAGTATAATTCTTTATCGATTCAATCTTTCTAATTTCCACTTCCATGTCTACAGTAATATCGCAGTATATACTTGCTGCGTAAAATTTGAATCCATTTATGCATACCTCTACTACTATGCAGTCCTCATCTGATAACTGTTGAATCATTATTAAATCCATTCTGCAGTTGTTAGCTATGATTGCTGACCTCCTTCTTCCATTTCCATTTGTAAATATTTTATATTTTTTTGGAATTCCTGCAAGTTTATTGTTAATTGTGTATGGTTCCTGAATAAATGTGAGATCAATTTCATGTTCGTCTATTATCTGGACAAGATTGGCTGTAGCTGCTCTTGAATGCTGAGTGTTAATTTGCAGGCACTGTAACGCCTTTGGATGCTGCATGTTTGTTATGTATGACTGGGGATTATCCATGTCAGTAATTGGTGTTTTCGATATATTTCTTTAATATCATTTTATAGCTGCTGCAGTCCTTATCCAAGGCTGTGTGGTGTTCATCTATGGGAGATTTCCTGTTGAACTTGTTGTAGTTTGTGCAATTGATGCACCGAAATTGTTCTCTTGTGGCTGAACACTCGCGCATGTTATGGTTCCCTGCACAAAGAGGGCAAGTAAGTTCTCCTTTGCAGTCTTTTGCTCGATGGTTGAATTTGCTGCACTTGAAGCATCTAGTGACTTTTATATAGTCTTCATTAGTACACATGTTCCAGCCTATTTTAATCTTCTTAGGTAATAATTTTTTCCTTGTTTCGGGATTGACTTCGATTACTAGGTTAGTGTCGTTTTTCTTGTCTTTAAAGAGGAATTTGGGCGCAATATCTGTTTCATTTAAGTCCAGTTCCGAGTTTTGTTCTATTATTGCTTTCTTAATATCATCTATTTGGACTTCGTCAGGTACATTATAAATTATCAATCGTGGATTTCTTAATTTTGCAGCAGTTGCTTCCAGCTCGTTTCCACATTTATTATTGATGTTGTTGCAAATCACTTCCATATCTCTTTGACTGGCAGACTGAATAAGTAGGTTCCCATTTCTGAGCGGTTTGAGGGTACTAACACCAACTTTCATTTCAGTTGGGTTGATTTTCGACTTGATTAGAGTCTTAATATATTCTGGAGATTGATCATGTTTGGCTTTAACGATAATGTTGAATTGTTTAGGTTTTTCTTTCCAACTCTGTTCCTGGCTTCCACTTTCTGTTTGGGCCTTAAGTACATTGGTGTAAAGCCTGACTCTTGTAGTACTCTTCGCCTTATTTGTAGATTCTGAAGATGTTAGTCGCTCCTCTAGATCCTTAATTGTATGCTCCTGTTTTGCTACCTTTTCTGCTAAGTCATAATATATTTCCCTCAGTTTGCTCACGCAATTTGATATATCTTCTTTCAGATCTTTCCTTAGTTTAGTGCTTTTTTCATTCACACCGAGGAGAACGTTGAGACAATTCTCGAATTCTCCGCCAAAATTTGCAGCCATCTTGAAACTAGCAATATTTCGCGCTCAGTTCTAGTTGAGACACACGCTGTATGCTCCTCCTATCTAAATATACAGTAAATAAAGTGCTCCCGACATTCACAACACTTGTATATTGTCAAAAAAAAAAAAAAAAATTTTAAATACACAAATGACACAAGGAACACTGAGAATAAGAAAGAAAGAAAGAAAGAAAAATTTACATATACTACAATAACACGCCACGTTTAACCAATTAATCATATCTCACCCTTATTCTCGTGGTCTGTTGAGCAAGCACTCATGAGGCTTTACCCTACGGTGAACTGAGTGACACATGAGTACTACTTCTTTATGTATGTACATGCATACGGTTTCTTCCCGGCCAGACGGCGATCCAGGAAGCAGTGCGATTCTGCGGCAGCAGTTGGCAGCGCCATGCACCGCAACAGCAACAGTCTACTTCAATTCCAGAATGTGATGTGTTAAGAATCAACTTATTATTCCATAGAATTACATAACTATCAGAGGACTTCACACAGTGCTAACACTCACATACAATTTTTGTACAGTCCACTTTAAGATATTCAGCTTCTTCAGCCACGAGTGAACTAGTTACGCACAGAAACACTGTTTTTAGATTACAGCACCAGCAGACCGCTTGCACTCGACGCCATCTTCTTTGATGGCACTTATTAGCGTCTGATTTTGTGAAAGGTTACTGTGTGATATATCATATCATATATCATATCATATCATATCATATATCATATCATATCATATCATATATCATATCATATCATATATCATATCATATCATATATCATATCATATCATATATCATATCATATCATATATCATATCATATCATATATCATATCATATATCATATCATATATCATATCATATCATATATCATATCATATATCATATCATATCATATATCATATATCATATATCATATCATATATCATATCATATCATATATCATATCATATCATATCATATCATATATCATATCATATATCATATATCATATCATATCATATATATCATATCATATCATATCATATATCATATATCATATCATATATCATATCATATCATATATCATATCATATCATATATCATATCATATCATATATCATATCATATCATATATCATATCATATATCATATATCATATCATATCATATCATATATCATATCATATCATATATCATATCATATATCATATCATATCATATCATATCATATATCATATCATATATCATATCATATATCATATCATATCATATATATCATATCATATATAATATCATATCATATCATATACCATATCATATCATATATCATATCATATCATATATCATATCATATCATATATCATATCATATATAATATCATATCATATCATATATCATATCATATCATATCATATCATATATCATATCATATCATATATCATTTCATATCATATCATATTTCATATAATATCATATATCATATCATATCATATCATATCATATCATATATCATATCATATCTTATATCATATCATATCATATCATATATCATATCATATCATATATCATATCATATCATATATCATATCATATCATATATCATATCATATCATATATCATATCATATATCATATCATATCATATATCATATATCATATATCATATCATATCATATATCATATCATATCATATATCGTATCATATCATATCATATATCATATCATATCATATATCATATCATATCATATATCACATCATATCATATCATATATCATATCATATCATATATCGTATCATATCATATCATATCATATCATATCATATCATATATCATATCATATATCATATCATATATCATATCATATATCATATATCATATATCATATCATGTCATATATCGTATCGTATCGTATCGTATTATATTATATTATATATTATATTATATTATATTATATTATATTGTATTTTATTGTATTATATATTGTATTGTATTGCATTCCATTGCATTGTAATTGGTATTGGTGTTGTGTTATGTTACGTTACGTTACCACGAAAACAGAGAGGGTTTAGAATTGAACGGGTTATATCAGCTGTTTGTCTATGCGGGTAGTCGACCTGGTTGGCGAGTTGGTATAGCGCTGGCCTTCTATGCCCAAGGTTGCGGGTTCGATCCCGGGCCAGGTCGATGGCATTTGAGTGTGCTTAAATGCGACAGGCTCATTCATGTCAGTAGATTTACTGGCATGTAAAAGAACTCCTGCGGGACAAAATTCCGGCACATCCGGCGACGCTGATATAACCTCTGCAGTTGCGAGCGTCGTTAAATAAAACATAACATTAACATTATCTATGCGGGTGACGTGAATATGTTAGGAAAAAAATCCACAAACGATTAGGGAAAACACGGGAATTTTACTTAAAAGAAGTAAAGAGATAGGTTTGGAACTAAATTCCTAAAAGAAAAAGTATATGATTATGTCTCGTGACTAGAACATAGTACGAAATGGAAATATAAAAATTGGAAATTTATCCTGTGAAGAGGTAGAAAAATTCAAATATCTTGAAGCAACAGTAACAAATATAAATGACACTCTGGAGGACATTAAACCCAGAATAAATATGGGAAATGGCTGTTATTATTCGGATGAGAAGCTTTCAACATCTAGTCTGCTTAAAAAAAATATGAAAGAATTTATAAAACAGTTATATTACCGGTTGTCCTTTATAGTTGTGAAACTCGGATTCTCACTTTGAGAGAGGAACATAGGTTAAGGGTGTTTGATAATAAGGTGCTTAGGAAAATATTTGGGGCTAAGAGGGATGAAGTTACAGGAGAATGGAGAAAGTTACACAACGCAGAACTGCACGCATTGTATTCTTAACCTGACACAATTAGGAACATTAAATCCAGGCGTTTGAGATGGACAGGGCATGTAGCACGTATGGGCGCATCCAGAAATGAATATAGAGTGTTAGTTGGGAGGCCGGAGGGAAAAAGACCTTTAGGGAGGCCGAGACGTAGATGGGAAGATAATATTAAAATGGATTTGAGGGAGGTGGGATATGATGATAGTGAATGGATTAATCTTGCTCAGGATAGGGACCAATAGCGGGCTTATGTGAGGGCGGCAATGAACCTCCGGGATCCTTAAAAGCCAGTAAGTAAGTATTGTTAAAAAATGTAACAATTTACTCATAACTGTCGTTTTATTATTGTTATAAGCTAAAGAATTCCTAATATTACACCTGGTGGAGCTAGTTAGCAGAGTTTTTGAGTTGGTATACACAGTATTTTTACACGAGTGTACACTTGGATAAATCGTTCCCATAAAATAAATTGAAACAACTCTATCTCTGTCGCTTTTTTATTTCTCGTAAAGCAATTATTGTGCTTAGAGTCATTTTGTATTTTAATTAAAGACAGAGAACAAATATTAGTTCATATCAAGCTGTGTACAAAAGTTGATTACAAACAGATGACCGATTCTGGATGAAGATAAAAAAAAATGTTCAATCTATGTTGAACTTGGCTTATATTTTATATATACCTTGAATGCCTAAGCAATTACAATATGAATCATTATAGATTCATGAGTCATTTCCTAATAAGGTCAGCAATATTGTTACCTTCATCATTGTAATTGCAACATTATGATTCATTACATTGTACCCAAAAATGCCATTTTTTCATAACGTAAATTATAGATTTTAAAATAAAATTTGAGAAGCCATAATCATCTTAGATCTTAAAATTGCTCAACTCTGTAACTAATTCATAAATAATATATCTTAATATTACAACTCTCGAATTAATAATGTTAATAACTTGGTAATTTCTAGATAAAAAAACTTCACAGATGAGCTTTCTGGTTACTATATACCTTCCTTAATTGTATTTACATAATTATTAGAAAGTTTTCTGAAATCCTCTGGAGTAATATCAGCTACTTTGATTGAAGTAGGAAGAGATACTTCTGCCAACTACATCACTGATTATATTCCATGATTTCTTGCACTTGTTGTTTTAATTATTAATTAAGTACTCATTGTGCTGTATTTTTGCATGTTTTAGTTGTTTTACTCTTATTACACTTAAGCTTGTATAATTTAGAAAAACATTTATTACATGAAGTTTTTCAAAAATTGTTCAAAAACAAAATATATAATTACGTGTTGTTTGTTTTTTTTTTTTTTTTTTCCTTCAGCAGAAAACCATGACTTACATTGAACATTCTTCTTCCCTTGCGCATAATTATTAATTATAAAATTTTCATTAAAATGTTCAAATAAGATATAAAACATTGCACTAGAATTTGTTAATGAACAACCACAAATCAAAATATTGGACAAATCAACATTACATAATAAATTGATAAAATTAAAAATTCTTTTGTTGAAGTGATTCTTGATTTTCTAATAATATTGGGAAAGAATTTACATGTAAAATATATTATCAATTTCAAATCTAATTCCATCAGGATGCGATAAAAGCTGGTGTACCATTACCATAATAATAATAATAATAATAATAATAATAATAATAATAATAATAATATATGTCAACAGTCCCTGTACTCTTGCAGTAGTAGCAGTAGCAATACAGTTGTTGCAGTTGCTATTATAGTTGTTTTAGTGGTAATAGTAGTAGTAATTGTTGTTTTAGTAGTAGTTGTATTTAGTAGTAATAATAGTTGTTTAGTAGTTTCAGTAATAGAAGTTCTTTTAATGGTAGATGATGTAATAGTAGTAATAGTAGTTTTATCGTTTAGTAGTAGTTTTATTATTATTAGTAATAGTAGTAGTTTTTGTTGCTTTAGTAGTAGTATTAGTTGTTGTTTTAGTAGTAATAGTAGTTGATTTAGTAATAGTAGCAGTAGCAGCAGCAACAGCAGTTTTGGTTGTTGTTTTGGTAGCTGTTTTGATTGTTTTGGTAGCTGTTTTCGTTGTTTTGGTAGCTGTTTTCGTTGTTTTGGTAACTGTTTTGGTAGCTGTTTTGGTAGCTGTTTTGATAGCTGTTTTGGTTGTTTTGGTAACTTTTGGTAGCTGTTTTCGTTGTTTTGGTAACTGTTTTGGTAGCAGTTTTGATTGTTTTGATAGCTGTTTTCGTTGTTTTGGTAGCTGTTTTCGTTGTTTTGGTAACTGTTGTGGTAGTAGGTTTGGTAGCTGTTTTCGTTGTTTTGGTAACTGTTTTGGTAGTAGTTTTCGTAGCTGTTTTGATTGTTTTGGTAGCTGTTTTCGTTGTTTTGGTAACTGTTTTGGTAGTAGTTTTGGCAGCTGTTTTCGTAGCTGTTTTGATTGTTTTGGTACCTGTTTTCGTTGTTTTGGTAACTGTTTTGGTAGTAGTTTTCGTAGCTGTTTTCGTTGTTTTGGTAACTGTTTTGGTAGTAGTTTTGGTAGCTGTTGTCGTTGTTTTGGTAGTAGTTTTGGTAGCTGTTTTCGTTGTTTTGGTAACTGTTTTGGTAGTAGTTTTGGCAGCTGTTTTCGTAGCTGTTTTGATTGTTTTGGTACCTGTTTTCGTTGTTTTGGTAACTTTTGGTAGTAGTTTTCGTAGCTGTTTTCGTTGTTTTGGTAACTGTTTTGGTAGTAGTTTTGGTAGCTGTTGTCGTTGTTTTGGTAGTAGTTTTGGTAGCTGTTTTCGTTGTTTTAGTAACTGTTTTGGTAGTAGTTTTGGCAGCTGTTTTCGTAGCTGTTTTGATTGTTTTGGTACCTGTTTTCGTTGTTTTGGTAACTGTTTTGGTAGTAGTTTTCGTAGTTGTTTTCGTTGTTTTGGTAACTGTTTTAGTAGTAGTTTTGGTAGCTGTTGTCGTTGTTTTGGTAGTAGTTTTCGTTGTTTTGGTAACTGTTTTGGTAGTAGTTTTGGCAGCTGTTTTCGTAGCTGTTTTGATTGTTTTGGTACCTGTTTTCGTTGTTTTGGTAACTGTTTTGGTAGTAGTTTTCGTAGCTGTTTTCGTTGTTTTGGTAGTAGTTTTGGTAGCTGTTGTCGTTGTTTTGGTAGTAGTTTTGGTAGCTGTTTTCGTTGTTTTGGTAACTGTTTTGGTAGTAGTTTTGGCAGCTGTTTTCGTAGCTGTTTTGATTGTTTTGGTACCTGTTTTCGTTGTTTTGGTAACTGTTTTGGTAGTAGTTTTCGTAGCTGTTTTCGTTGTTTTGGTAACTGTTTTGGTAGTAGTTTTGGTAGCTGTTGTCGTTGTTTTGGTAGTAGTTTTGGTAGCTGTTTTCGTTGTTTTGGTAACTGTTTTGTAGTAGTTTTGGTAACTGTTTTGATTGTTTTGGTAACTGTTTTGGTAGTAAATTTGGTAGCTGTTTTCGTAGCTGTTTTGGTTTTGGTAACCATTTTTGTTGTTTTCGTAGCAGTTTTGGTAGCTGTTTGGTTGTTTAGTAGTAGTAACAGCATCAGTAGTTTTATCACTACTACTACTACTACTACTACTACTACTACTACTACTACTACTAACAATAATAATATAATTTAAGGTTTTAGTGTCTTCATACCATTTTATAATAATAACTATGTATAACTAATCAGCTTCATCCTTTCTTACAGGTAAGTCTGCAGATCCGCTCTACTTTCCTGTACATGATGATCACTTTTGTTTCTTGTCTGCTCTAATGTAAGTATAGATACAATAAAATTATGATAAACACTTAATCAATGTGATTGACTTGATACATTTTACATACCAGTGATTGAGGGAAAAAACTGTCATTTAGCTCCAGTAGCATATCCCTTAGTATCATATCCCCTTCTGCTCACAACACGATATCAGCAGCAAATCTTATGCACTTTATTCTTCCTCTTACTGTCACTCCTCCTATATTCTGAAAACAGTTCTTCACTAAATCCTAAAAGTAGATAATGAACGGGATAGGTGATAGGTCCAATATTTTAAAATTTTAAAATTTCATTTCAGTGTACCTTTTACTTCATTTATTTATATGTTTATACCAGTGATGCCAAAGCAAGCGCATTTTTCTGACCTTGACGCCATACGCGGACAACAAGGAGGAAGGAGGAAGGATTATGTATATGAATAAGCAACCTGTTGGATTAAGAAAACAGTGGTGTACAAACTTCAAACGGAACGTGAAATTTTATGTCGTTATTTTTATATGGCTTCTTTGTGTTTAATATTATCTATATTGTCTGTAAAACAAAAGTACTAACACTGATTTCTTAATATTGCACTTGTGTTTTAAATCTTAATAACATAATAGAGAGTTAAGAAGAAATATTCACTTAAATTCCATAGTGATATTCCAAAGAAAGAGATTGAGTATGACATGATAAGTTGGAATTGATATTGACGGTATCTTTAGCCTTGTAAAAGTAATCAATAAATTAATTAAAACAATATTACAGTACCAAGCAAAGTTACCTAGGTACTGTATCTGTTTTCATTGTAACTAATATTACATAACAAAACTCTTATCGCATTATGCTTTTAAGGTGATATTGGTGAGCAACTTCCTATCATCAGAATATTAAATTATTTTCTCGAAATCTGCTGAAGCTATAGAGCTGACTTTTTTACAACACATGGGCACATATCTTTTGTTTATGATGTAACAGTACTTGCTTTGTTAATTCATTTCCTTAGAAACATTTTCCATGCGAATATTTTCAAAATGTTCAATACTCTATCGTCAGTAATACATATTTACGATATATTACATTTACGAAAAACATTGTTTTAGTACCTGTAAAGCTACTAAATAAACATATCTTAAAATGTCACTTTTCTGCAAAAAAGTTAAGAAATTATTCCTTTTGAATAAAAAAAGCAAAGTTGTGAAAAATGAGCATTAAAATTAAAACTTACATTCTTATAATGCACTTATACTTCTCAGGAAAATCTAAAAATTAACATGGATACAGTTTTAATAAGTTCTCTTCCCTTTATCTATTGAATCAGTGCTGGCCATCCCTGAATATAGCTCGACCAAGCGGCATATACCACCTCTTTCTCTGTCTCTTTCCTTTCCACTGTAAAGCGCTCAGGCTCTCCTGGGCTCTAAAGCGCGCGCTTGCTCCTATGGGCATCAGTTGACATGACTGGTTTATGCAAAGGGGCCGTGATAAAAACAATTGCTGTAGGCCTGTATCAGGTGGATTTGGAAAAGATTTCTTCAAACATTTTTTAACCCTTATGGGAATATTAAATTTTATTTTAATTTAATCAAAAGTATTGTGTTGAAATAGGGGTAATTAATAAATGCGGGTAGTCTATATATATTTCTTGCACGATCACATTTCTGTTTCTTATTTATACTTTATCCAATGAGAAGATGAAAATTAGACTCAACAGGCAGTAAATGGTGACAGGTATTAATAAATATGAGGGGGGAAGTGGTCAAGTTTCAGTTATTTAGAAGTTCACATCTTGGCGTCTTTATCAGCAGTTTTCACCCAAAGTTTGGTTCAGACACGTCGAAACAAAGAAAACTATACCAAGCTAAACACTTATTCCTTTCGTCCTTCATGACTAGAATGAACAGATGCTATGAAAGATTCATCGTATCGTCACAGCAACATGAAGTTTTACGTCCAGGGTAACTCCAGAATTATCATACATAAGTAATACACTCTGAAGCTATAGGAACTGAATTCCAAGAATCTAGAACAGTACGATTCTTTACAAGTAGAATGAAAATATCTGATAGGCCTACCACTTTGGACTCAAGGCTAAAAAGTTTACCCTCAAAGAAAAGGAAAAACATTTCTGTCTACAGTTCAACGCTCTGTTTTATGTGTTGCTATGGATACCCAGTTCATTGATTAGTAAGAAATGAATTTTAGCACAATTCGTACAGTTTTGTTTTATTTTGTGGTAGGACGCATAAAGAGAAAGGATTGTGATGCTGAAATATATATTTGTTTCGATGTTTCCATGGAGATACAGCTTTTAGAATTCATTACATCGATTTTGGCATGCCTTGCCTGTCTTTGGATAAAGATTTCTCCTAACCTATTGGAAGTCTTCATAAAGTGAATCCTGAATGTTGGAAATAGAGATAAAATTCTAGCGTCGAAATGAGTTTTTTAGAATGGTAAAAGGACGCTCAACGAGAGAATAAATTGACACTGAAAATAAATAGCATAAAGTACAGTAAATATCCAAATTTTGAAGACGATAATATAAAAATGTAGACAAAATTGGAAACGGCGTCTTAATATAATGAAGGATGCAAGAATACCTTTAAAACTTTTAATGATTATCCACACAATGAGGCATATGCATATTTTATGATGTAATTTTTCAGTGTTTTTACTTTGTCATATAGAAGACATTCCAATGCTTTACTCTTTTGTATAAATTAATAAATAATCAAATAGCTTATATCAGAATACATGATAAAATAAATAAATAAACAAAAATAAATAATTAAATAAGTAAATAAATAAATTAGCAAGTAAATAAATTAGTAAGTAAGTAAATAAATACGTAAATAAATCAAATTAAATAAATAGAATTAAATAAATGAAATTAAATAAATAGAATTAAATAAATAAAATTAAATAAGTGAAATTAAGTAAATAAAATTAACTAATACAATTAAATAAATAAAATAAAATAAATAAAATATATAAAAATAATAAATAAATAAATCAAATAAATAAAATGAATTAACTTAATTAAATGAAATTAATAAGTGAAATTAAATAAATAAAATATATAAAAACATAAATAAATCAATCAAATTAAATAAAATAAAATAAATGAATTAAATTAAATGAAATTAATAAATGGAATTAAATAAAATTAAATAAATGAATAAATAAATAATAAATACATACATAAGTAAATATGTATAAAAGAGTAAATAAATAAATAACTGTGTAAATAAGTAAATAAATAAATAAATAAATAAGTAAGCAAGTAAGTAAATAAATACATACATAAGTAAATATGTATAAAAGAGTAAATAAATAAATAACTGTGTAAATAAGTAAATAAATAAATAAATAAAGAAATAATTAAATAAATAAATAAATACATAAGTAAATATGTATAAAAGAGTAAATAAATAAATAACTGTGTAAATACGTAAATAAATAAATAAATAAATACATACATAAGTAAATATGTATAAAAGAGTAAATAAATAAATAACTGTGTAAATAAGTAAATAAATAAATAAATACATAAGTAAATATGTATAAAAGAGTAAATAAATAAATAACTGTGTAAATAAGTAAATAAATAAATAAATACATAAGTAAATATGTATAAAAGAGTAAATAAATAAATAACTGTGTAAATAAGTAAATAAATAAATAAATAATTAAATAAATAAATAAATAAATACATAAGTAAATATGTATAAAAGAGTAAATAAATAAATAACTGTGTAAATAAGTAAATAAATAAATAAATACATAAGTAAATATGTATAAAAGAGTAAATAAATAAATAACTGTGTAAATAAGTAAATAAATAAATAAATAATTAAGTAAATAAATAAATAAATAAATACATAAGTAAATATGTATAAAAGAGTAAATAAATAAATAAATAACTGTGTAAATAAGTAAATAAATAAATAAATAAAATATAATAAATGAATGGCTGAAATAATAAATAAGTTAATAAGTAAATATGTAAGTAAAGTAATAATAAATCAGTAACTTAAGAAGTCAGTAAATATATAAATAGATAGATAAATATATTAATAATTAACTAAATAAATAAATAAATAAAAGAAAAAAATAGAAATACCAGCAAAGATTAAGAAGTATAATCCTAGAGGAAGAAGAAATCTAGGTCGCCAGGGGAAAAAATGGACTTGTAAATACTGTGAAGTCGAAATCTCGTGTAGAGAATGTAAATTGGTAGGTCGAAAACGAATTGGTGTTCGTTTTATGAACCGAGGATCCCTGAATTGATTTTCCTTTACGGAATAATCAAAGTAACGATTTTTATAGTACTCTAATATTTCATCGAATTCGCGTACCGATAATAATAATAATAATAATAATAATAATAATAATAATAATAATATGATTTCTTATCATATTTTATTGTACAGCCCTTATAAAACTCTGTCCTTGTTACTCTATGACAAAAGGATTCCTATTTCTTAGATACACCATATAGTATACATGTCTTGATATCAGAATGCAGTACAAGATAAGGGGTCCGATATCAGCAGATAGCACTTGTGAGTGTAATGGAAGTGTCGAGGCGTCCCGACGGCCGGCGCCGCTATGACGAGCACAGAAATTACCAACAACACGAGTCACTATTATCGGCGTCGTGGCCGTGACGTCAGTATGGAAGCGTCGTCCCTGCAAACTGTTGCGACACATCAGAATTTTAACGTGGAGTTGACTTCTGACACAGAACCCCCATTACAGCTGATACGAGAATTAATCGAATGCTGTAGCTACTATGGAGACCTATGAATTATCAAGCTACAGCAGAGTATTTCAATTGTTTTTCTCTTCGTCACATTCTTTTTTTCTGTACTTCAATTATGTTCTTGCTTGTATAGCACTCTGTTGCTAAGGAGTTAATTTATGCATTTGAAGAGTATAGGAAAAAAAAAACGAAGTCACAGTATCTCATAAGGATTAATGTTATATTACTGCAAACTTTTGTGTTTTGTTATCAAAACTGGTAAAGAAGAGTTATCACCATGGATACAGCCATCCTTTACTACTTTTTCATTAGGAACAGCAATAAATTTTGTAGTAATATAATGACTTAGATGTTGACATCATCTTTAAGAGAATTGTGACTTCGATTGCTTTTTCCCTCTACTCTTCATTTAAAGTACGATGTTTCGAATATAATTCAAATATTTCTTTGTGTTCGAAGTACCCAAATTGTTCTTTGTTTGTGTAATACTCAGTTTATATTGTCAAGCAGCCGTAGCGAAAATGTAATCGTGTGTCGAGCCACTGTGTAACCTGCAACGTGCATAGCACCTATGGAGGGAGGCGGACACCCGAAGGGGAAGTGAAGCAACTGTCTGACTTATTAACGGATTTTCATTTTCCTTACGTCAAGCACTTAAATATAATTTTATACAGTACAAGGTTACAAACTAATGTTTAGTACGTGTAACGAAGAGCGAAATGAATAAGAAAACATAGGACACATTATCACAACCTAAAATTAACTGTTTTCAGAATGTCTCTGTGACAGAGTTTCAAAATCAGGAATTATGTCACTTACTGCCAGTCGTAGTTGATCACGAAGGTATTTGTCTGTCAGTCGTGATCTAAATTTGGTTTTTACTATTTTCATTGTTGATAATAATTTTTTACAAACGTAAGTTGTAGCGAACATGGCTTCAACAGAGCAAGCGAAAGAACGAAGCTTCGGATATTTATTTTTTGGTAAAGATTTGAAAAATTCAACATTTGTCAAGTCCTTACATCTAGCTTTCATTTTAACATTGCATTGTAAATCTGTGACTTTAAATTGAAGATCTAACCGCATTATTCGTACATGTGCTGAAAAAGAATCGAAATAATAATAATAATAATAATAATAATAATAATAATAATAATAGTAATAAACATAAACCTTTTAATGTTTCATGATTAACATGTAGTATAATGCTGTTTTATGTTATACAACCGTTTTCCTCGTAATACTTGTGAACAAATCATACATTTAATATTCTCATCATATTGACAGCAAAAAAATGCGTCCTCCCATCCTACTTGGAACTTTCGTTTTTGTAGAGGTACATGGTTTCGAGAGAGACATTGCGACGATACGCCACTCGCAGGTCAGAGACAAATACAAATGGAACGGAGTTTGACTCCAGTGAGTGAGAGGGTGGGGGTTGTGGGAGCAAGAGTCATGCACAGTTATCATTGCGAGCCACAATGTGCTCGTGAGTTACATTTCCGCCATGGCTGGTCTAAAGTTTTGTTATACATAAATATTTTTTTGGAAATAGTTCAATTCTTCCTTTTACTTGTGTAGGACTCAATTTCCAATGGAATTATTATCAAAAATACAGTCTGATATTTTTGAAGTACTTCCATATCTTTGCTTCTGAAATATTCAGTAAATGAGGCAATAGAGGAAGTGCAAAGCTTCAAATACTTGGGGTGTACTATAAGCAGTAACATGAGCTGCTGCCAGGAAGTCAAAAGGAGGATAGCAATGGCAAAGGAAGCTTTTAATAGAAAATACCGTCATTTCCCATAACTGTGGTCCTGGAACACAACTATGGTCCATTCAAATTTTGTACTCCATAACGTAGTACCTCCTTTATTTATATTTTTCTGTCCTGTAGTTTGAAGTCAAGTCACTGCAGCTATCTACGAACGGTGTACGTTATTTCTACAATGTTCTTTGAATAGTTGTGTTGAGGACCATAGTTATGGAAAATGACTGTATCTTCTACGGACCTCTGGAAAAAGAACTAACGAAGAGACTAGTGAAGTGCTTTGAGTGGAGTGTAGCATTGTATGTGGCAGAAACATGGACTTTACGACTAAGTGACGAGAAGCGACTAGAATCATTTTAAATGTGGATATGGAGAAGAATGGAGCGTGTGAAATGGACAGACAGAATGAGAAACGAAGCTGTATTGGAAAGAGTGAGTGAAGAAAGAATGATGCTGAAACTGATCAGGAAGAGAAAAAAGGAATTGGTTGGGTCACTGGCTGAGAAGAAACTGCCTACTGAAGGATGCACTGGAAGGAATGGTGAACGAGAGAAGAGTTCGGGGCAGAATAAGATATCAGATGATAGACGACATTAAGATATATGGATCATGTGAGGAGACAAAGAGGAAGGCAGAAAATAGGAAAGACTGGAGAATGCTGGGTTTGTAGTGAAAGACCTGCCCTTTCACAGAACACTATGAATGAATGTGTCTCTCTAATACAGTCATGTCAATTTATGCCCACAGGAGCAAGCGCGCGCTTTAGAGCCCAAGAGGGCCTGAGCGCTTTACAGCGGAAAGGAAAGAGACAGACGAAAGAAGTGGTATATGCCGCTTGGTCGAGCTATATTCAGGGATGGCCAGCACTGATTCAATAGATAAAGGGAAGAGAACTTATTAAAACTGTATCCATGTTAATGTTTAGATTTGTCTGAGAAGTATAAGTGCATTATAAGAATGTAAGTTTTAATTTTAATGCTCATTTTTCACAAGTTTGATTTTTTTATTCAAAAGAAATATTTTCTCAACATTTTTTTTATAGAAAAGTGAAATTTTCAGATATAGACCTATTTATTTAGTAGCCTTACAGAATGTTTTCGTAAATCTAATATACCGTATATACGTATTACTGAAGATAGTGTATTGAAAATTTTGAAAATATTCGCATGGAAATTGTTTGTAAGGAAATGAATTAACAAAGCAACTACTGTTACATCATAAGCAAAAGATACGTGCCCATGTGTTGTAAAAATGTCAGCTCTATAGCTTCAGCAGATTTCGAGAAAATAATTTAATATTCTGATGATATTAGGAAGTTGCTCACAAATATCACCTTAAAAGCATAATGCGATAAGAGTTTTGTTATGTAATATTAGTTACACTTAAAACAGATACAGTACCTAGGTAACTTTGCTTTGTACTGTAATATTCTTTTGATTAGTTTATTGATTACTTTTGTAAGGCTAAAGATACCATCAATATCAATTCCAACTTATCATGTCATACTAAATCTCTTTCTTTGGAATATCACTTTCTTTATGAATGATGTGTTTCATCCACTTAATACAGTATAATTATAATACTATGGAATTTAAGTGAATATTCCTTCTTAACTCTATATTATGTTACTACTACTTTTAAGGAACCCGGAGGTTCATTGCCGCCCTCACATAAGCCCGCCATTGGTCCCTATCCTGAGCAAGATTAATCCAGTCTCTATCATCATACACCACCTCCTTCAAATCAATTTTAATATTATCCTCCCATCTACGTATCGGCCTCCCCAAAGGTCTTTTCCCCTCTGGCCTCCCAACTAACACTCTATATGCATTTCTGGATTCGCCCATACGTGCTACATGCCCTGCCAATCTCAAACGTCTGGATTTAATGTTCCTAATTATATCAGGTGAAGAATACAATGCGTGCAATTCTGTGTTGTGTAACTTTCTCCATTCTCCTGTAACTTCATCCCTTTTAGCCCCATATATTTTCCTAAGAACCTTATTCTCAAAAACCCTCAATCTCTGTCCCTCTCTCAAAGTGAGAGTCCAAGTTTAACAGCCATACAGAACTGTAACTGTAATATAACTGTTTTATAAATTCTAACTTTCAGATTTTTTGACAGCAGACTAGATGACAGAAGTTTCTCAACCGAATAATAACAGGCATTTCCCATATTTATTCTGCGTTTAATTTTCCTCTGAAGTGTCATTTATATTTGTTACTGTTGCTCCAAGATATTTCAATTTTTCCACCTCTTCGAAGTATAAATCTCCAACTTTTATAGTTCCATTTCGTACAATATTCTGATCACGAGACATAATTATATACTTAGTCTTTTCGTGATTTTTCTTCCAAATCGATCTCTTTACTTACTTCAAGTAGAATTTCCGCGTTTTCCCTAATCATTTGTGAATTTTCTCCTAACATATTCACGTCATCCACATAGACAAGAAGCTGATATAACCCGTTCAATTCCAAACCCTCTGTGTTATCCTCAACTCTCTATTATGTTATTAAAGTTTAAAACACAACTGCGATATTAAGAAACTGATATTAGTACTTTTGTCTTACAGACAATATAGATAATATCAAACAGAAAGAAGCCATATAAAAATAACGACATAAAATTTCACGTTCCGTTTGAAGTATGTGCACCACTGTTTTCTTAATCCGACAGGCTGCTTATTCATATACACAACCCTTCCTCTTTCCATACTTAGCGCTTGATTCCCGCGCACGACGTCAAGGTCAGAAAAATGCGCTTGCTTTGACATCACTGCTCTAATGGATACTTGTGCATCCCTCTATATTTGAGATTAAATGATTTTTAATTATAATAAAACATCGCGATATATTCATGATAGTTTTTTTTTATTTATATTGTAGGCTCTGTAATTTAATTTCCCGCGGTTAGCACAGAAATATCACAAAGTAACTAATTTGGAAATAACCCATATGTTACGGTGCATATCTCTTCTTGTTTTGGTTGGCTGGCTCTGAAAAGCTGTGGGGGGAAAAACTGCAGCAATTGATAGAGTCAATAAACATTCCTGTGGTCGACCTTTCAATTGCCAATGTTCATAAACGGTCTTCCCATCTGTTTCTGTTATTACTTTCACAACCGCATTAGATTCAAGGTCGCACAAACATTCCTGTGGCTCGGTTGTAAAATTTACTGCTACGAAATTAATTTTAACAATTCAACGTGCATTGAAAGGCCCTGTGTTTACCTGTTACTCGCTTTATAAATGGGCACAAAAAACTCCAACCTTCAGGTTACTCGCTTCACTGGAAAATAATTAACAATTCCGCACTAAATAATAGAATTTGCACAGAAACGATTCTGTGTATCGGAAAATGTATCTAATTTACTTCTATTGATTGACTTTTTTCCACTAAGAGCTGAAATACTTTCCCTAGTCTTTCCCTACATTATACGATTTTTTTACGACCTTTGTTATGATCATGATTAGGAAGTTTATCCATTTGCATATTTTTTTAACGTTTTTGATATGCTGATAATTTTTTTCCCCGAATCACGAATTTCGTACAGTCCAAAATGAATATTGTGCATATAAATGCATATTTTTACACTTTTAAATTATTGCGTTATATTCTAGTAAATATTTTATATTGTAACTTGTTTAACTCTTAAAATTACATGTCACTAAAGACATCTACATTTTTTACTGTTATTATTATTATTATTATTATTATTATTATTATTATTATTATTACTATTATTATTGAGATGCACTATCATCTTTACTTTTTAATGTCAGTCTAGAATATGCCATTAGGAAAGTCCAGGATAACAGAGAGGGTTTGGAATTGAACGGGTTACATCAGCTGCTTGTCTATGCGGATAACGTGAATATGTTAGGAGAAAATCACAAACGATTAGGGAAAACACGGCAATTTTACTTGAAGCAAGTAAAGCAATAGGGTTGGAAGTAAATCCCGAAAAGACAAAGTATATGATTATGTCTCGTGACCAGAATATTGTACGAAATGGAACTATAAAAATTGGAGATTATCCTTCGAAGAGGCGGAAAAATTCAAATATCTTGAAGCAACAGTAACAAATATAAATGACACTCGGGAGGAAATTAAACACAGAATAAATATGGGAAATGCCTGTTATTATTCGGTTGAGAAGCTTTTATCATCCAGTCTGCAGTCAAAAAATCTGATAGTTAGAATTTATAAAACAGTTATATTGCCGGTTGTTCTGTATGGTTGTGAAACTTGGACTCTCACTCTGAGGGAGGAACATAGGTTAAGGGTGTTTGAGAATAAGGTGCTTAGGAAAATATTTGGGGCTAAGCGGGATGAAGTTACAGGAGAATGGAGAAAGTTACACAACGCAGAACTGCACGCATTGTATTCTTCACCTGACATAATTAGGAACATTAAATCCAGACGTTTGAGGTGGGCAGGGCATGTAGCACGTATGGGCGAATCCAGAAATGCATATAGAGTGTTAGTTGGGAGGCCGGAGGGAAAAAGACCTTTAGGGAGGCCGAGACGTAGATGGGAAGATAATATTAAAATGATTTGAGGGAGGTGGGATATGATGATAGAGACTGCATTAATCTTGCTCAGTATAGGGACCAATGGCGGGCTTATGTAAGGGCGGCAATGAACCTCCGAGTTCCTTAAAAGCCAGTAAGTAAGTAATAACCTTAACTGCGTACGCCCTGATCCAGATTATCATTATCATCACCAAATAAATAGGAATTGTAAATTTTAATCTTTCAGCTGAGGAGGCGAGATAGTTTCTTGCTGTAATTGTGTTTCTACTTTATGTAGTCATTAAAAAGAGAGTGGCGAGAGCATAAAATTGGATTCCCTAATGCAAAAAGAGCAAGAGAGGGGGTGCGGCCTGCAAAAGAGAAGAAGAGCCTTAAAGTGTCCGTCCAATAGTCCAAATGGATTGCAGACTGGATAAAGTAATTTGTCGGCCGACTCCACTGTCGTCGGCCACTTCACGAATTGGTCGACCCTGCCCCCCCCACGCCACTGACTGCCCCCCCACGCCACTGATCACATCGCTACATTATGTTCGGGGCGCCTACTTGATTCAGTATCCAGCATAACGTTTTAAAGGGCAGACCTCCGATATAGACAGCGTACAAAATTCTGACACCAGCGAACCTGGCGGCCGGATTCACAAGTTGCTCGGAATGTAAAGCATTTTCATTGAACGCACGGGGTGTCTCAGACAGCGCTGCTCTAATGTTCTTCGGTTTGTTTTGAAAGCGAGCAAGAACGTGAAATGTCCGCCTTGGGTTCGATCCTAACACAGCTTCTTGTATTGTGGGTTTATTCTGTATCCCACGATAACACAGGCGGATATCTTTCATTTTTCTTTGATCCTAATTTTACCTTTTTTTTTTGTAATCATCTCTTCTTATCTCTGCCTATCTATTTTCTATCCTTTGAGCCCTCCTAGTTTCCACATTTCTTACGATTTTCCTCTAATGTATTTTATTCTCTTTCCATCAAACATCTAATTATTTCTTTTATGAGTTCTTCCTTCCCAATCTACTCTCCTTTCTTCTTTTCTTGGTATCATCTTTCTTCCTCCATTTGTCTAACTTTTTTCCTTCATTTTTCTTATTTCCCTTCGTCTATTTCTCTCATTTTTCTTCGTTTGTTTCTCTCATTCTTCGTAGTCTGTTTCTATCAGTTTTTGTCTGTTTCTCTCATTTTCGTTTCATTTTTCTTAGTCTATTTCTCATTTTTCTTCGTCTATTTCTCTCATTTTCTTAGTCTACTTCTCCTGTTTTTCTTCGTCTTTTTCTCTCATTCTTCTTCGTCTATTTCTCTCATTTTTCTTAGTCTACTTCTCTTATTTGTCTTCGTCTTTTTCTCTCATTTTTCTTCGTCTATTTCTCTCATCTTTTTTAGTCTATTTCTCTTATTTTTCATCTTTTTCTCTCATTTTTCTTAGTCTATTTCTCTTATTTTTCTTCGTCTCTTTCTCTCATTTTACTTCGCCTATGTCCCTCATTTTTCTTAGTCTATTTCTCTTATTTTTCTTAGTCTTTTTCTCTCATTTTTCTTCGTCTGTTTCTTTCATTTTTCGTCTATTTCTCTCATTTTTCTTCGTCTATTTCCCTTATTTTTCTTCGTCTACATCCCTCATTTATCTTCGTCTATTTATCTCACTTTTAGTCTATTTCTCTCATTTTTCTTCGTCTGTTTCTCTCACTTATCTTTGTCTATTTCTCTCATTTTCTCCTTCTATTTCTCTAATTTTTATTCGTCTAATTCTCTCATTTATCTTCGTCTATTTCTGTCATTTTTCTTCGTCCATTTCTCTCATTTTTCTTCGTCTGTTTACCTCATTTTTTAGTCTATTTCTCTCATTTTTCTTCGTCTATTTCTCTCATTTTTCTTCGTCTATTTCTCTCATTTTTCTTCGTCTATTTTTATCATTTTTCTTCGTGTATTACTCTCATTTTTCGTCATTCTTCATTTTCGTCTGTTTCTCTCATTTTTCTTCTTCAGTTTCTCTCATTTTTCTTCCTCCATTTTTATCATTTTCTTATTTCGTTTCCCTTACTTTTGTTCCTTAATCTCTTTTACTTTTGTTATTATATTTATCATGTTCTTCCTTCATTCTCTCATTTTTCTTCATTTTCTCTCATTTTGTCTTCCCACACTTTCTCATTTTCTTCATTTCTTTTACTTTGTCTTTCTGCATTTCTAATATATTTTTATTCTTCAATTTTTCTCATTTTCTTTCCATATTTATTTTATTTTTATTCTTGTCTTTGATCCCTTTTTCTTCCTCTATTTTTCTCAGTTTGTTATTCTTTAATTTCTCTTATTTTTCTTTTTTCCTCCTCACCTTTTCTCTCCTATCCTCTTCCCACATTTATCAAGTCCTTCACCAACTCAGCAATTCTTTGGCTCAATAGTAGCTCCCTCGTACTAATTCATATTCTTATTACCCAGTCTGTAGTGCCCTGATCCATTCTAGATGTCTTCAATTGCTCCGTATCAATTTTTCATCCTATCGCCCTGGTATGTAATGATGCCTCCTTACGCACGTTACATAAAAGAGCTTCCCTGCTCTCTCATATGCAGCTGCTGTCTTCTCTTAGTCCCGCTATCTCTCAGTATCTCTGGGTTTGAATTATTTCCGCTGCCCTGTCATTTGATGGAATATCCAAGACTGCCAAATTGTGGGTATTACGAAGGCTTGTGATAGGGTGCAGCACGCAGCCCTGATCAGACACTTCCCTTCTCTTCTCTTCCCTCCAGCCTTCCTCGCAATGTGATTTTTAAACCCGTCCAAGGTTTGCATGTTTGTTTCTGAGTTTGACGACCTGAGTTTTGTGAACCAAAGCTTATCGTCCTGCTCTAACCCACGAGGCTGGAGATCCGCCGTGTGGTGTAACACTACGTACAGCTATTGTTATCATACGAACACAGGGAGAGTAAAGAGAATAAATGAGAGAGTAGGAGGGAAACGTAAAAATTGCTAATGAAAAGAGAAGAAATGAGTAGTAAATAGGAAAAAAAAAACAAATGGAAGAAAGAAAGGATTAATGAAAGACCGTCAAGAAAGAAAAGAAGTAATATATAAAGGAAGAATTACTGAAATGATATGAATGGAAGAAAGAAAGGAAGGAAGAATTACGCAAAGAAAGAAAGAAGAAAAAAAATTAGCCAAAGGAAGGATGATAGATGTAATGGGACGAGAAAAATAAAAGAGAAAGAAAGAAACAAATAAACAAAAAAAGAATTAGGGATGCAAAAAATAATGGGAGGACAAAAAAAAGAAAAAAAAACGAGTTAGTCGAAGGTAGGTAGGTAGGTAGGTAGGTAGGTAAAAAGAAAGAAAGAAAGAATTAACCGAAGGAAGGAAAGAAAAAAGAAAAAAGAAAAAAAATATTAAAAGAAAAAAAAGAATTTTCCAAATGGAGGAAGGAAAAAAGAAATATTAGTGAAGGGAAGAAAGAAAGAAAGAAAGAAAGAAAGAAAGAAAGAAAGAAAGAAGTAATTAGTCTAAAGGAAGGAAGAAAGATAGATTTAGTCAAAGGAAGAAAGAAACAATGAAGAAAAAAAATAATTAGCCCAAGAAGAAAGAAAGAAAGAGATGATTAGTCAAAGAAAGAAAGAATTAGTCAAGGCAAGAAATAATAAATCAAAGGAAGAAAGAAAGAATTAGTGGGAAAAAAATAAATAATTACTCAAAGGAAGAAAAAACGAAAGAAATTATTGGCCAAAGAAAAAATCAGTCAAAGGAAGAAAGAAAGAAAAAGAAAGAAGTAGTTAAAGAAAGAATGAATTAATCAAAGTAAGAAATAATTTGTCAAAGGAAGAAAGAAAGAATTTGTTGGAGAAAATTAAGAAAGAGAGATTTATTAAAAAGAAAAACGAAATAAAGAAAGAAAGAAAGAAAGAATTAGCCAAAGGAAGAAACAAAAATTGGGAAAAAGCAGTCAAAGTGAGAAAGAAAGAAAGAAAGAAAGAAAGAAAGAAAGAAAGAAGTAGTTAAAGAAAAAATGAATTAGTCTAAGTAAGAAATAATTTATCAAAGGAAGACAGAAAGAATTTTTTGGAGAAAATAAAGAAAGAGAGATTTATTAAAAAGAAAAACGAAATAAAGAAAGAAAGAAAGAATTAGCCAAAGGAAGAAACAAAAAATTGGGAAAAATCAGTCAAAGTGAGAAAGAAAGAAAGAAAGAAAGAAAGAATAAGTCAAAGAAGAAATAATTACAAAAAAAAAAAGAATAGGAAGTTAGTCATTGAATAAAGAAAGAAAGAATTAATGGAAGAAAAAAAAAGAAAGAAATGAATGATTATTCAAAGAAGAAGAAATAAAAGAAAGAATTAGCCATAGAAAGGAAAAAAATAAGAAAGAATTAGTCAAAGAAAGAATCAGTGAAAGGGAGAAAGAAAAAATAAAGTGAGAAAGAAAGAAATAGGCAAATGGAGAAAGCAAGAATTAGTGGGAGAAAGAAAAGAAAGAGAGAGAAAAATAATTACTCAAAGAAAGAAATAACGAAACAAAGAATTAGCCAAAGGAAGAATCAGTCAAAGGAAGAAAGAAAGAATTAATGGGAGGAGAAAAGAAAGAGAGAAAGAAACGAAGTAATTAGTTAAAGAGAGAAAGAAAGAAGGAAGGAATTAACCAAAGGAAAAGAGAGATAAAACTAAATAGCGGATATACAGTACCACATGATACCATGAACTATAAACTATTCCATAAGACGGGCGAAATATCGAGTGTCATTTCCTAAAGTATCGATCGAACTTGACACTCCCAAGTTTCGAGGTATGGACCCAAGTATGTTTCACACATAAATTTGGAATAACAAAGTTATACATTACTGCAGACTTTACTCGCAAACGAATTTGACTTCTGCACGCTGGAAGAACCAAGAGACATTTCGCAAACCTTCGCGTGACGTGGCTTTCCTCTTCAAGTTAAATATTTCAGAAGGGGTTTGCAGTCAGGTCCCATTAATTACGTAGCCCAGAAACAGAATGGAAATTGCGCTCTATCGGAAACGCTGGACATTTCGCGTTACATCAAATTTTTAGCCTCTAAGTGTCTGTTTATGATAAATTCAATATAGCATTGCTATATAAATAATGTCTTTATGTCCCATTTGTCTCAGGATAGCTTCTGTTCTATTGAAATTGTTAATAAACTTTTCTCTGAACTAATCATCAAAGAAACCGTTGCTGTGAACATCAAATAACATTTCTTTCAGCCAATTGCTTCGATTCTCGCGGAAAGAGGTACAGACGTTTTATGAAAGTTTTATATTTTTCTGTCCTGACAGTTGACATCGTTTCTTCATTACTTTCATCATTTTTACCCTACCATAGAGAGGCGAATTCATGTTTATTGTGACGAGACAAGTGAAATGAGATAAATCATTGACCCAACTTACTTGTCATATAGGCCTATACCATAATTTAATTTCCTAACGGACACCAGATATTAAATACGTGCGATTCTCAGCAATTAAATCCTCCGAATGGTACTTAGACATCTTTACCTGTATGCAGGCATGATCTTTATATGGAGAAAGCCGTAAATTTGGTACACTATCTCCATTACAATTCACCTACTCTTTTACTTCATCCGTTGCAACTTTGAAATTAAATTACAACACATAAATAAAGGGGAAATTAAGTGAAATGTAACTTATAAATATGCAGAAACACGAAGATCTGGGTAAGAATTATCACATTGTTTACCGCAAGTATCATTACTTCAGTACCGAGAATCGAACCGGATTCGACAGAATGAAAAGTCCTACTGAGCTTCAGAGGAGCTTTCATTAACTGAATAATATTACACACACTAAAAATATATAATTGAATGAATTGGAGCTATGAGGCATGTGGTTAAAATACATTCCTAAATTATTCTACAGGGTGTACATGATATAAGCTGCCAATTTATGCATGCAGTATAGTTCATTCAACAAAGAATTTCCAGCGAGACTACGGTTCCGAGAGAGTATTTCCGTGAATAAGTCTGCTAAACTTAAGATGGGTTTGATGAGTGTTAGAGAACACAAGAATCTATCCAAATGAAGCACTTACTAATTGTTATTGATCAGTATTTAAGGTGGGATAAACATATTTCTTATCTATGTAACAGACTTCGCAAAGCAATTCAGAACTATGTTATTATTGGTTCCTACATCCCTGTAAATATTCTATATTATACAGTATTACTGTAAATGATCTTTCCGATTACAAACTTGAATAACTATCGTTAGAAGATACTTAGAAACATGATATTGGTATCAATGCAAAGAGAACTCAATGTTTTTTGTTATGTTGGTAAACCTGTCACATATTTATTAATTTCGTTACTAGGAGACGATATAACAGAAAAATGGCTGTAAACGAAGACAGGAGGGCATTTTGTGTACTAGATTTTCATATATCCCAGTCTGTTGTCATTGTGCAACGCAATTTTAGAAGAAAATTTGGTGTTGACCCACCCGGTGGGCCCTGTATCCGTAAGTGGTACGCTGACCAAAACGAGGGGATGCATTTGTAAGCGGAAGTCAACCGGTCGTCCATCAGTAAGTGAGGCAAATGTGGAGCGTGTGAGAGAGAGTTTCACACGAAGTCCACAGAAATCCACCGTAAAAGGCAATAGAGAATTAAACATCCCCCAACAAACTGTGTGGAAGATTTTACGGAAATGTTTGAAGTTCCATCCATACCGTCTGCAATTGTTGCAGGCTCTAAAACCAGACGACAAAGCCAAGCGACAGTCTTTCTGTGAGGAGATGCAACTCAGAATGGTGTTTAGTGACGAAGCCACTTTCCATCTGTCAGGAAAAGTGCGCAAACACAATGTCAGGGTATGGGCTTTGGAAAATCTTAACAGTTATGTGGATCATGTACGCGACTCCCCAAAGTGAACGTGATTTGTGCTATAAGCCGTGAAAAGGTGTCTGGCCATTTCTTTTTTGTCGAGGCGACACTCACAGGTAATTCGTACCTAGACATGTTACAGTTATG